>NC_033797.1:89066294-89083028 GCF_001876935.1 Asparagus officinalis | reverse complement strand
CTTGCCTACAAAAAGGAACTTTCGCTTCTTCCGGTGATGGTGGCTAACATTCATCGAGGGCTTCGACAGATTTCTAGTGCTTTTACACGAAAGGAAAGTGAATCCCCGGCTCAGATTCCTACCATTAAGGTGGAGCTTCCGTACACTTATATGATGGCTTGGTTCGTTCTTCATCGTTCTGACATTATGTCGGTACCCCTTGGCAGTTAATGGACACGTGTAGGGTAGTTACGAAGGTAGTTTTGACCATTTCAACACTGTCTCGCTGGCGATACAGCAAATACTGTCTCGCTGGCGAGACAGCAAATACTGTCTCGCTGGCGAGACAGCAAAACCTGTCTTGCTGGCAAGACAGCAAAGCCTGTCTCGCTGGCGAGACTGTTCATTCTTGCTTTGATTTTCAATATGAGATCCCTTTGAGTGATTTTCTCTATGTTTGGGATATCTATTAGCATTTTTTGACGCCTACAGATACGCCAGTTTGGCTATGATCAGCTTTATGTCGGGAATCCACGTCAGCAGCTTCGGACCCACGGTGGTTTGGTGGACGGTCTTCGTGCATCGTTGTGGACCGTGACGGGCTGTATTGGTGCTAAGTTCAGTCTCCCGAGTTCTGAGCGGTAGTTGAATCTTGCCTTCCTAAGCTGCAAGTGGTTGTTAGCAGCCAATAAAACTATCCCTGTGAAGCCGATTGCAGAGCTAGAGGCTGAGGAGGCTTCTCAGGCTGATTCTCGTATGATTTGGGAAAATGCTCGGTCACAAAGGGCACAGCACAAGACTCGTCGGATTGACGAAAAGGGAAAGAAGACCTTTCATTCTGCTGATGAGGCTTCAGGCGGAGATCTTGAAGATTACGAGGACTGTTCTGAACGAGGTCAGTTACTTACTCTTTCCTTCTATCTTCCAGAATTATTAAGCCTGACAATGGTTTGATGTTTCAGGGACCACGGCTGACCAAGATGAAGAGTTCCGTCTTTCTCCCCAGGCGAGACCTTCGATTATTGTCCCCGCTGCTAGGCGGAAGAGATTAACCCGCAAGCCGCGTGCAGTTTCGCGATCATCTGATATGGATTTGGCCAGCGACGATCCTGCCAGTGATGGAGGTAACATCTACCCTATAGACCAACCTCTCGATCATTCGGAACTTTGACTCATGCTTTTCCATCTCTATATAGGAGGACATGGGGATAGACCAACCTCTCGATCATTCGGAACTTTGACTCATGCTTTTCCATCTCTATATAGGAGGACATGGGAAGAGAGAGATGAGTCCTGATCCTGTTTTTCATGATTTTACATCTTCTGGTGAGCCCGACTCACCACACCAGGTAAAAAGGCATGTAGAAGCTGGTGACATTAGGGAGACCGTCAATGTAGGACCCGGTTCGATGAATCCAGGTACATCTACCATTAACAATACACAAAGGAGTTGAATGATTTGGAATTTGTGCATTCCCTAATTGTCTCTATACTTCTTGCTCTTTTAGATAATTTGTAGGAGGCAAACGTGGATCTTGGGAATAGAGAGGCTGACGCACCCATAAGAGGTAACTCATTTCTATTGGTCGTAGTCTCTTTATTCTCCTTTCGTACTTATATTCTCTTGTGTCAGATTTCTCGACTGATGATTTTGACGAGGAAGGCTTGCTTGTGGACACTCCTATGCTCCACTTTATGTATGGCTCTCCTCAAATTGATGACCAGTTGCCTGGAGATGTATTTCCTGAGTCTACGCTCCCTAAGAATCCCGAGGATGGTTTTTCTGAAGGTACGTAGCTCTTCTCAAGTTAATTATAGGATTAGCCAATTTCTGACTACTGCAACTATAATGTGATGCATCTGAAAATTCTATTTTGTATTTGACAGGAGCTTTTGTCGAGACTGATCCTGTTGAGCCGACTGTGGGACCATAAACCATTCCTTGATCTTAAGATAAATTCAATAAAGGATGCAGGGTACCCGGATCTGGCGAAGGCTATTGTTGATGATCTTGACTGCCTAGGGCGTGAGCTTCAGACGTTTCGTGAGCTCCGGGATGCAGGTGCCTCTTCATTCATCGCTGTCGAGCTGGATACTCGCTTACAGACATGACGCGATACTAGGTTTCTTGCTGAGTTCGACATTCAAGTGCAGTAGGACCGGGTAGATCGAGTTGAGGCTAACCTTGCTATTAGGTCATCCTCACTCGACGAGCTTGATTCTTCCATTGCTTCTTGTGAGACCCAGATAGACCAGCTCCGAAGAGAACTCCGTGAGAAAGAGGAGACTTTGAGTATTCTTCAGATGACGAAGACACAGGATCAGCAGGCACACACCGCTTTATCAGATGAGCTGAAGTCCTTGAAGCAGAAGCTGACCGAGACGGAGGAGGTTGCTGCGAAGACTTTAGCCACCAACGAGGAGTCTATCAGAGCTGAGCTGAGGCAAGCTTATGATGAGAAGCTGAGCTGTCTAGGCTTAATCAGCAGATTTTTTGTCATGTTCTTGATGTATGATTTTATTTGCTGAATACTCTGACTTTTGATTTTCTTAGTGGAACTGGTTTTTATCTTTGTCTTTATTATGATTCCTCAGTCTGTTTGAAATGATTGACCATAATACTTTTAGGATTTTTGGCAAACCCTCAGCCTTCAACGGGTTTGATAAGCCTTTACCGATTACCATTTGAATCGGGCTAGCATGCGAATTGTCTAAATCCGTCCCGCATGTAACGTTGTGCTAAAGGAATGAACTCCCTTAGACTTAATGCTACGACTTCGAATACGTAGACTTCGCCATTGTTACGGGAATAGGCTACCTGGCTACACGAGTTAGGTGTTGACTTTAGGATTTTTGGCTAACCCCCAGCCTTCAACGGATTTGATTAGCCTTTACCGACTACCGTTTGAGTCGGGCTAGCATGCGAATTGTCTAAATCTGTTTCGCATGTAACGTTGTGCTAAAGGAATGAACTCCCTTAGACTTGATGCTACGACTTAGAATACGTAGACTTCGCCATTGTTATGGGAATAGGCTACCCAGCAATGTGTATTAGACGCTGACTTATCCCTACTTAGGCTTCGGGATAAAATACCCCAGAATCGAACTCTGGTGTCTTTTTCCACGGAGAAAGACTAAACCGGCGACGCGTGTTAGGCGTCGGCATATCCTTTCTTAGGATTCAGGATGAAATTCCCCATGCGTGTAAGGCATGGATTCTGGTGTTATTAATAACAACCTGTCACAATGTTGAATATGTGAACGGGTGTTCTTTTTAAACGGTTAAGAACTAACCGGCAGCGCGTGTCAGGCGCAGACTTATCCTTGCTTAGGTTTCAGGATAGAATACCCCAGAATCGAACTCTGGTGTCTTTTTGTGCAGAAAAAAGACTAAACCGGCAGCGCGTGTTAGGCGCAGACTTATCCCTGCTTAGGATTCGGGATAAACTTCCTAGGATGAATCCTGAATTCTTCGAAAAGGATTGGTATGGGGAAGGAAGAATTTTATATTCTATTCCCCGAACAAAGAAGGAAAGGAGACTCGAGGTGGGATCTCCACCCCCAGAATCCGAAAATCTAGATAAACTTGCCTTTTATAGGATTGGTTATCTAAACTGAAAAGGAGTTCTTCGTTTATCGAAGTGAAACTTCAACTTCGGTTATAGCCATGAGAGGGCTTAACCAAAGAGAAGAAGAAGGGAGTTCTTTCGTTTATCGAAAGGGGACTCTGAACTGAAAGTGGACCTCTTGTTCATGGAAAGAGTCAAGAGGGCCAGAAAGGTATTTTTGGTGGACCCACTGTCAATTGAAATTGATCAGTGAGGGATTTTGGTGGTGAACAATGATTTTGGGTTATCCTCTAGAATATTAAGTGTAATATTCTTCAAGGAACTTCCCGGTAAATGGGTTATCCTGAATGTACTAGGGATAGTACTTTTTCAGGAACTTCCCATTTATTGGCATTAATTGCCTGGTGCCTTCTTGAGTAATCAGGCGATATGCACCGTTTGAGTAGACTGTGTCTATCACAAACGGTCCTTCCCATTTGGGTTCAAATTTACCTTTCTTCTTGGAATTGAGGATTATCGGTCGGCGAGCAGCGAGGACCAGATCTCCTTCCTTGAAGCTTCTCTGTCGGACTCTTTTGTTAAAGGCCCTAGATATTCTGGCTTGATATAACTCAATTTGTTGTTGAGCTTCCAAGCGCTTTTCATCCAACCTCTCGAGTTCTTCGAGACGTTTTTGATGTTGTTCTTCTGTCGTCATCTCAGTTACAAGAGCGATCTGAAGTGACGGGATTTGAATCTCCAAAGGTAGCACAGCTTCACATCCGTATACCAACGAATATGGGGTGGCTCCCGTAGGTGTGCGTATGGTGGTGTCCATGCCCCAAGTCTCGAACGGCCACGAAGTGGTTGACGTATGCAACTGCTCTGGCGGTTGATGCATATAATTTGCATGTATCTGGCAAGCATGACACTGTCGGGCGTACTCGATCGCGTCACGAACCATCGTTGGCCAGAAATATCCTATCCTCCTGATGCGATCATACAGTTTGGGACCGGGCTAGCCTCAGCTAGTCCGTTTGCGGCGGGATAATAAGCTGTCGATGAAACATCTTCAATTTTGAACTTGTCGCAAAACCTGATGAAGGCGTTGCTTATGAACTGTGGACCATTGTCATGAATGATCCGTCTTGGCACCCCGTGTCGGTATATGACGTGATGCTTAATGAAATTGATGACGTTGTTCGTCTTTACTTCTCTAAGCGGAATTGCTTCAGCCCACTTTGAAAAGTAATCCGTGATCGCGAGGATGAATCGATCGCCTTTGACTGAAGGGGGGAAAATAGGACCGACAATGTCCATGCCCCATGTCTCGAACGGCCAAGATGTGGTTGACGTGTGCAATTGCTCTGGCGGCTGATGCATATAATTTGCTTGTATCTGACATGCGTGGCATTCTCGTGCGTGTTCGATTGCATCTCGAACCATCGTTGGCCAAAAATATCCCATTCTCCTGATGCGATCATACAGTTTGGGACCGGGCTGATGCGCACCGTATTCTCCTTCGTGTGCTTTCTTAAGAACTTCTTCTGCTTCTTTGTTCGAAAGGCATCGGAGTAATAAACCATCATACCCCCTACGGTATAACGTATGGGTCTCGGCATTATAGAAGAATCTTGGTGCCCTTCGGCGGATTGATTCCTTTTCCTTTACATCCTCTGGCAAAATGCCATACTGGACGTAGTCAATGATGGGAAAACGCCAATCTCGGGACTCAGACCCAATTTGAGTTGAATTCACCTCCTTGGCGTTAATGTTTCCATCATCTTCCTCTTCAATATCCATATCGTATATGGGTACGCAGAGCTGATGCGTCCTCAAATCTCCCGGGGTTATTACCCTATTAACTGACCTTGAGGCACCATCGAAATATAATTGCCATACTTGTTGGTGCGACGTCGTGTTAACCTCGTGGGTTTTATCCGGCAAGTCATCATATACTTCTGCCGTATCTGTGGTCGGGTTTGCCGCCAGAAGATCACAAATCGCTTGTCCTTTGATCGACTTCTGTTGCTTGAAGTGCAAATCATATTGGGACAAAAGAAGGGCCCATTTCGCTAATCGCCAATTCATAGAGGCCGGTTGCGTCATAAACACCCGTACTAGATTAACATTAGAAATGACGTAAATCGTCTGTCTAACCAAGTAATGCCGCATCTTTTGCATTGCGAATACCAATGCAAGGCATTCTTTCTCGATCATCGGATATCGAGACTCGGCACCTATCAAGGTCCGACTTAGGTAATAAACTGCTTATTCGTGACCGTTACCGTCGTCCTGTGCTAGTAAAGCACTTATCGAGTGGTTCATCGCCTTGATGTAAATCAAGAACGGTTTACCCGATTTCGGTGCAACGAGAACAGGAGGATTCGTCAGATATGTTTTGATATCCTCGAATGCTTTTTGGCAGGCGTCGTCCTAAATGAATGACACCCCTTTCTTGTTTAACTTAGAGAATGGCTGGCATTTCCCAGAAAGATTTGAAATGAATCGCCGGATGTAAGCTAGCCGCCCTTGCAATCCTCTGAGCTCTCTCAAATTTCTAGGAGGTTGCAGTTCGTGTATCGCCTTCACTTTGTCAGGATCGATATGTATACCTTTAGTGGTGACGACGAATCCAAGGAATTTTCCGCTAGACATTCCAAGGAAAGATTTAGTAGGGTTCATCTTCAATTGATGACTTCGCATGAGATTGAACATCGTCTTCAGGTCCTTGATGTGATCTTCTTTGTTGCGACTTTTCACGACCAAATCATCAACATAGCACTCGACTGTTTTCCTGAGATGTTCTTGGAAAATCTTAGTCATTGCTCGCTGATATGTGGCGTCTGCATTCTTTAGACCGAATGGCATCACCGTGTAGCAGAATACACCGAGGGGTGTTCTGAATGCTGTATGCTTCTCGTCATCTGGGTGCATCTTGATTTGGTTATATCCTGAGAAACCATCCATAAAAGACATTCTCTCAAATCCGCATGTATTGTCGATAATAACATCCGTGATTGGGAGAGGAAAATCGTCTTTTGGACATGCCGTATTCAGGTCCCTGAAATCAATGTAAATCCTGATTTTACCGTTCTTCTTCATGACTGGAACGATATTGGCTAGCCAATCTGGATGTTGCTCCTCTCGGATAAATCCTGACCTCAATGGCTTCCATTATCTGCGGACGAAACCGTCTTTGCTGTTGCTTGACAGGTTTGGCATCCGGTTTGATATCAAGGCGGTGCATCGCCACATTGGGGTCGAGCCCTGGCATATCCTCGTAGTTCCACGCGAAGACGTCGATATATTCCCTAATGAGAGCAATTAATTCTTCCCTCTCATTTGGGGGAAGACTATCGCTGATGAATATAGGTTTTGGATTGGCCTCGTCACCCATGTAAATTTGGACTATCTTATCTTCAGTGGGGGGTTCCCTCTGTTCGAACCTATCACCATACTGTATGTTTAGGTGATGAACCCACGGGTCTTCCCATGTTGGCATTTGATCATCGTCCTCCATTGTAGACGGATCAGCTGTAGCCATGTTTACCATTAGGGCTTTGAATGCCTCCCCTAGACTTATGTCGGAATTCCCAGCTGAAGAATCAGAAGAGTATCCGTTCTTAGTTTTGTTAGCAATTTGATCGATGATCTGCCAACCACATTCATCATCGGACGAGGAAACATAGCCTAAGCCTCGCCCGTATTTATAATAATCCTCAGGTCTCCCTTTTGGTACATATACCGCTTTGGCTGGAGTACGAGGACCTCGATCGAAGTATAAACCTTCTCCGAGTGTGAAATCGTACCCCTGCTTTTCCATGAGCTTGGGCGCTTTCGGACTATACTTAGATAAGTGCCGACCAGGTTTGTCATCATCTTCATCTTCACTTAGGAAATGATCTGGTAACGGAGAGCTTTTTCCTTTACCGTAAATCACTTCTTTAGCACCTCTTACTTTGTTCGGGATGACCATGGTTGTTCCGAAAGAATGCTGGAGGCGTTCCTTTGTTACATAGGACGACCGAAGCGGCATATACAAATCAGGATTATCATACAATTCTGTTATCACATCATCAAGAGACAGGGAGTACTCTAAATCATTATTTATTTCATTATTGGCAAGTTGCCAGTTACAACTGCCCTCTGACGTTTGATCATCGTCAAGGTTGATTACAAAGGGTACAATGTCGTTTAAAACATAACCTCCATTGTAATCAAATCCGGCTTCGGTATCAGCTTCTCCTCCGCTGTCCGTGCCTTGGGCCGATGATTCAGTATCGGATTCGTTACCATAAAGGAGAGAACCAGTGAAATAATTCTCATACCCTTTAAATGGTTGCTTATCCGCGACCACCGTTCTAACCCTATTATCAGTGTCGACATATTTCAAACACTGATGGAGAGTTGAGGGAATTATAACATTACTATGGATCCAAGGCCGACCCAATAGTAAGTTATATGAAGTTTCGGCATCAATCACATAACAAGTGACTTCCGTCTTCAAATCTCCCATTTGACACTTTATCCGGATCTTACCTAAAGGTCTTGACCCGCTGGTATTGAACCCGTAGATAACAGTGCCTGTGGACGCCAACTTGCTAACTGGAATACCGAGGAAATGCATCAAGCGAAGCGGCATAATACTCACAGCAGAACCCGGATCCACTTGGATTCGGTTGACTTTGCTGGAGCCGATGTACCCGATGAAGTAAAGCGGTCGATCGTGGTTCGAATTCTTCGTCTGCATGTTCTCTTTGGTGAAAGTAATGCAGGGAAGGTTTTTAGTCGCTATGTTACACTGTTGACTCAGCGGTTCCGGTTCTTCAGGCACCGGCTTGACTTGAGTCAAGAACACCTCTGAATTGGCCAACGCTTCTTGCAAGGCCTCCATGGTTTCCTTGGACAGCCGCAGCAATTCATACAGCGTTATCCGTGCTGGAATGTTGGCTAGTTGAGCCATTATATCGAAGACTTGCGGAGTCTTCGAGCTTTCCGGTTTGTCTTTTCCAATCGGGCGACTGAAATGAGACTGCTTCGGATTCTGCACCTCCTGGGGATTCTTCTCTTTCGGTTTATTCACCGGCTGTCGTCGAGCCTCTTCGCCCGGTGTAGGGCTTGTAATCACCCCCATCTACGTGAGAGTTTTGGCTGGTCCCCGTTTATTCACCCCCTGCTCACTAGGTGGTGGATAGTTGTAGTGATACTCATTTCCGCTTCGGGTCGCAAAAACTTTTTGTTCTTCTTTAGAGAGCGGGAAAGCTAAGATTCTTTTGTCATCTTCTCCTGGGATAGCAGAGACTCCGTAGCAAGACTTTCCTTTCCCTTTGGACTTCTTCTTGGATGACGATCCGGCCCATTGTTCATCTTCAATCAGGTCGGGGTGGACCCAGAGGATTTCGCCGTTTGGGGCTGTATGTGGCAAAAGTTCTTTTTGGCGCTGTCCATGCGGGTCGTCGTTTACTATCTTCATTCCCACTTTGGTGATGCGTTTTGGTTCAAACCACGTTGTGGGCACTGATCCAAAGCTGATTGAAACCACGTTTGCTCCAACATTCTTGGCCGGCTTCGGGGTTATGACACCTACATCAATTAGCGCCTGGATCTTGTCCTTGAGGTGGTAACATGACTTCGTAGGGTGATGGACCGCTCTATGGTATGCACAATACCTCGGATCCGTCACTTTGCTAGCCCCTTCTTGATCCACAATCGCTGGCAGCTGAATTTTATTGTTCTCCAACAAGTACTTAAAGATGCCTGGAACTTCGTCATCTTTGAAGGAGTACACTTTGGGAAATCTTGGCTTTGAAGTCTTCTGCTTCTGAGGCCGTTGTTGCCATTGTGACTGCGATTGTTGTGGCGCTCGTTGCTGCTGCTGCTGTTGCTGAGGTTGCAATTGAAAGGTTTGATTAGCATCAACTGCATTAGCATGTGCCTTACCTTTCCCCCGTGGGACGAAATTCTGTGCTGGAGCATTTGTCGCCTGCGAATCACTCGGCTTGCTCTCCTCGGACCTTCAGATCCTTCCATATCTTGGACGGTGCTGTCCCCATTGCTTCCAACACGTCCAGTGCGAGGTTGTTGTGGCAAGTCTGGAGGATGAATTCCTCGGTGATCGGGTCCCGGCAGTTCATCGCCTTGTTCCGGAACCTCTTGACGAAGGTGTCGACCAACTCCCCGTCCTTTTGCTTCTCATCGAGCAATGATCCGATAGATATCTCGGTGTCGTCGTCGAAGAAATTGGTGAGGAACATATATAGTCTCCATATTGTCTCAGCTGTTTACGCTACCTGGCTTGAGGCGGCGATACCAATCGAAGGCGGCTCCGCGAAGAGTGCCGACGAATAACCGCACCATCAGAGGCTCATTGCCGGAGATTATCCCCAGGTGTGATTTGAAATAAATCACATGCTGAGTGGGCGAACCCTTCCCATCAAACGGCGTGAAGTTAATTAGGTTGAACTTCGCCGGATATGGGATCGATTCCCACTCTCTTGGGTATGGACAAGGAATGCCTGTTTTCTTCATCTCTTGAGCGAAAATCAACGTGTTGATTTTGCTCTCGAGATTTTTAATTTTCAAGTTTTCACCTGTGTTTTCACTAGTATTCTCGTTACCACCCCCTGCATTAACGGGAGGATTATTAGTGTTACGAGCTTCATTCGTATCCTCGTCCTCCTGATGAACTTGGTTGCGACGACTTGGTTCGCCTTGCTGGTTCGTCAATGCTTGGATTTGTTGGTCATGCATTTCTCTCATGTTTTGCATGGCCATCTGCATTTCAAACCTGAAGGTTTCCTGTTACTTAGCTAAGGCGTCTTCAAGCATTTTTGCCACTTGCTCCGCACTTATCATAAGTGCCTCGCGGGGTTGTCCCTCGCTGGATACTGTATTATCTGATGCGACCGCGGAGCCGGCATCAGATTCTTCATCTTCTGAAGGGAGTCTTGTCCGAACCCTACCATAGGTTGTCCGCTTGATGGTTCCGGACTGCAGACGGGTTCTAGGCCGGGATGCTTTCAGAATTGACTCGAGATTATCTCGTGCCGATGTCCCTCTGCTGGTCATGTTGGTGGTGACCCTCGGAAATTCTCCCTCTTCAACCACCGTTCTTCTTCGTCGGAAACGCCTAGGCCTTGGTTTCGGCGTTTCGGTACTGAGCCTTTCGAAAACCGAAACTCGTTCAGGGTCCACCTTGATGCAGCTGCATTCAGACAATACTGCCCGAATGAGTTTGGAACAGGGGCATTGAGTTTCCTGTTCTCGGGGACTCCTCTTCCTGGCTTTACTCGTACCCCCAGCACGATAGTACAACTCGTCTGCTTGACGATCTGAGTAACCTATCGTGTGTTGGCATGATTTCTCAGGTATAACGCTATCGTCATCAGACGATAACGTTTCCTTCTGAGGGGGAATTGCTTTCTTAGGGCTTTCGAAAGTCACGTGCCTCGTAACATGCTTTTTTGGGCGTGAGTTCTCGGCGGGCTCCTGGACTTCAATGTGCAAGTTGGTGCGCGTAGCTGCCCTGGTTTCTTTGTCATGTTGAGGGTAACGACGACCCCCAGCATGTTGTGTCGTCCGGGGCTTCTTCATCGGGCCAAAACGATCTTGAACAGGAGCTTTGCCTCTCTCGTCGGGAATCGGACCGAGACGCTCCAAAACTGGCTTCTTCTTTCGGGATGACTCTGCATGATCTCCCGTAGAAGCTATTGGGATTACCGGCGACTTTGATTGATTCACCGGAGGTTAAACTTTGGTTGGAGGCTGCTTCGGCCTCCACACTTGGCGGGTTGATGGCGGCTTCTTGGCCACTCTTCCTTTCTTCAATTCCTCGGCCTTCTGCACGAGGATTCTTGCTTGTGCAAGTAATGCGCGGCGTTTGTGAATCCGCTCTTCGAGTGTCGAACGGTTCCGTTTGACCCGGATCCATTCGTTCGTCGGCGGCTTGGAGGAACCGCCATTCTTCAGTTGTTGAGGCTGTTTGCCTCTCCTATTCGTCAGATCCGTGTTGTAGCGGACTCCGTCCGTAGACTCCATCGCCTTAGCGAGTTGTCGCGCAAGGCGCTGACGTCGCCTCTGGCGGGCTCTCTTTGAGAGAGTCACAACGCCCTCAACAGTAGAAGGCCGTCGGCGAAGAATAGGTTTGACCTCGTTGAGAGTCGGTTTGGAACATCACCCGCTTGCCGCAGGTATGTTTTTTTTACTTTGGTCATTAGTTGGGGTGAAGAGCTCGGTTGGCATTCTGAACTTTCTTCGAAACCAAACGAGCTTCGTCCTGGAGGAGAGCTTCTTAGACTTGCTGCGGGGGAGGTAGATCCGCGACGAAGGATTGAGAGATACTCGCTCGAACCTGGCCTGGTCGAATTCGTATCGACCTCCTCCACGACCGGAGGATTGAGATCCGCGGCCTGTGCGACGTGATGAATCTCGCCAAGCGGAGTATCGGCGGCTCCGCACTGTGGTTCAGCCAGGTGGGGGGATTGGTTTTCGGCGTGAAATTGTTTGTCTTTCTATCATTATGATTTCAATTGTCATCTTAAGTAATTGCTTTTTGCGTTACAAAAGATCCGGTCTTTTTTAGATCGCGGTTAACAACAAAATCAAAGAAAAAAAAAAAGATTATAACTTTCTCCTTATTGAAGCAAATCACGCAGTCTCCTGTTTTGGCGTCGCCTCGCTTGTGTGGGTTCTTTGCGCAACGCCGGGGGTTAATCCGTGGACCACCCGCGCGATCTAGATCCGGTCGAAATCTTACACGCGATTTGATGGGTTATTATTTCGCGAAGGAAATAATAGCCGGGGGATTAATTCAGGCCTAAAGGAAAATAATACGCCCTTAGTGTTCCGCGCGATCAAAGGACCCAAAGCATTTGATCCGGAGTATGATGCTCGTGTAGAAATGCTCAGAATGCTGATCTTTACCTCTCTGCGAACTCCTACCATTTTGTGAGCGTGGACGCATCGCCCGCGGAATCAGATCTGACATTATTCAAATCCTCCAAGTCTTCAAAACTCGCAAGCGCTCGATCTTCAATTCGGGAGAGTTCGGCTCTCAAAGCTTCCAACCTTTTTCAAAATGAACAAAGGGGCCTATTTATAAATAGCTCTATGAACTGTGCCTGCGCACAGATGCTGGTGCAGGCCACCTATGGGTGGGCCGACACTGGGCCGAGCCTATCCCAATAGGTGGGCTCGGCTCTTGGCCGACCGCACCCATGGGTGGCTCGGCTTGGGCCGAGCCCCCCTTAGGTGTTGGGTTTCGTCGTTTTGTCCGGTTTCGTGGTTGATTCGGACTCTGATTTATTGATCTGATCTGGCAGTAGATCTGATTCCTGATTTGGCAGTAAATCCACTTCTGAGTTCGAGTCCGAAACTGACCTTGATTCGATCATGGTTCGTCCGAGTCTGCCCTTGGTTGGATGACTCGTTGACTCTTCGAACCCTTGGCTTGATTCCACACTCGAATGGATGTATTTCGTTACTTGCGTGCGATTTGTTAACTTCGTCGCCTCGTTACTCCGCTTCGTTGCGTGTCACTTGGCTTTGGCGTTATGGACTGACGTTCGTGTTTGGATACGTCGCCCGATGGTTCGTCGGTTTGTGCCGAGCTGTGTTAAGGGACCTATAAGCAATTTCCCCCCCCCCCCCCCCCTCTAGGGTCTAACAATTGGTTCTCCAGCTTTGAGAAGCTAGAAAGAGGGAATGTCGTGCTTATGGGCAATGATCACGTATGCCCTATTGGTGGTATTGGTTCAGTCCGGAACAGGATGCATGACAGAGTGGTTAGGGAGTTGAAAGAAGTGAGGTTCATGCCACAGTTGACGAAGAACATCATTTCTCTTAGGACTTTGGAAGTAGCAGGTTATAGGGTGACCTTAGAGGATGCTACTGTAAAGGTCACGAATGGTTCTTTGGTGGTGATGCGAGGTATCAGGAAAAATAACATATACTACTTGAAGGGTAAGGAAATTACAGGGGGTCTGACAGCTTCTATCACTACAGAGGAGGACACTACCCACTTATGACACATACATTTAGGACACACTAGTGATAAGTCCCTACAGACATTTGTGAAACAGGGGCTATTGAAAGGTACAAAAACCTGCAAGATGGAGCTGTGTGAGCATTGTGTACTTGGGAAGAAGACTAGAGTAAAGTTTGGCGTCGCTATTCACAACACCCAATGTATATTGGATTATATTCACACAGATGTTTGGGGCCCTTCCAAGCACATATCACTTGGTAGGGCCAACTATTCTGTCACTTTCATTGATGACTATTCCAAGAGAAATTGAGTATATACAATGAAGCATAAACATAAGGTCCTGGATATTTTTGTGGAGTGGAAGAAGAAAGTGGAGCTACAGACCAGTATAAAGGTGTAGACTCTTTGTTCAGATAATGGTGGAGAGTATAAGAATGATCCATTTCTGTAGTTTTTCCAGGATCACGACATTAGACGACACTTCATAGTTTGAGAGACACTACAACAGAACGGGATGGCTGAGAGATTGAACCATACCTTACTAGAGAAGGTGTGATATATGATGACACAGAGTGGATTGCCTAGATCCTTTTGGGCGAGGTGTTAGTTTATGCGAGCTATCTCGTTAATAGGTTGCCGTGCACTGTGATACAAGGGAAGACTCCTATAGAGCGTTGGTCTGGTTTGATGGCTAGTGAGTATGAGTCACTTCGGATATTCAGGTGTCCTGCTTATTATCATGTCAATGATGGAAAATTGAATCCGAGGGCGAGGAAAGCAGTCTTTGTAGGATTTAGAGAAGGCATTAAAGGCTTCAAGTTATGTGATCCACATGACAAAAAGATAGTCATTAGCAGAGATGTCATATTTGATGAGGCATACATGATGAGGCCTCAAGTTCCTCGGCAGGTGGAGGAAGACCAGACTAGTAGGATATCACAGCAGGTAGAGGATGATATGACTCCACCCACTCCAGATAGCATTGTATCCATTGAGGCTCCTACAGAGGTGACATTAGAAGGAGATGGGATGACAGACGGGCATTTGGAGGATACAGTACATGGTGAGACTCAGAAGCAGGGTCATGTTTAGGAGTCCATTGTAGCAAATAGACCTAAAAGGGTGATTCGTCGACCAGCTAGATACAATGATTTCATGATTGCATATGCTTTATCAGTGGAGGTCGTTAATGATATGGTTCCTTCTACATTCAGGGAGGTAGAGTCTAGCTCTGATTTGATCAGGTGAAGGGAATCTATGGAGGAGGAGATGTGGTCTCTTCAGAAGAACGACACTTGGGAACTTGCAAAGCTACCTAAGGGAAAGAAATCTATTGGTTGCAAGTGGGTATATGCGAAGAAAGAGGGATCTTCTGTTGGGAACATTAGATATAAAGTCAGATTGGTTATCATGGGATATGCACAGCTTTAGGGCATTGATTACAACGAGGTATTTTTACCCGTTGTGAAGCATTCATCGATTCAGATTTTATTGGCATTAGTGGTACAACTGGATTTAGATTTGACCCAGATAGATATTAAGATAGCCTTTCTACATGAAGATTTAGATGAGGAGATCTATATGACACAACCCTTAGGATTCAAAGCTGCAGAAAAGAAAGATTTAGTGTACAAGCTAAAGAAGTCTCTTAATTGTTTGAAGCAATCACCGTGACAATGGTACAAAAGATTTGATAGCTTCATGATTAGCAATGGATACACGAGGAGCCTGTATGACCCATGTGTTTATATGCACAAGCTACAGGATGGTGAGTACATATATTTGTTATTATATATTGATGATATGCTTATTGCTTCTAGGAATTCTTCGGCTATTTGAAAGTTGAAAAAAGAGCTGTCATCCGAGTTTGAGATAAAGGATCTTGGAGAAGCTAAGAAGATATTGGGTATAGAGATCGAGAGAGATAGGGTGAAGGGGAGATTGAAGCTCACACAGAGGAGTTACTTGCAGAAGATGTTAAAAAAATTCAGCTTTGATGGTAATACAAAAGTAGTTAGCACTCCATTGGCTCCCCATTTCAAGCTTTCAGCTAATATGCCACATATTTCAGTTGAGGATAGAGAATACATATCGATAGTTCCATATGTCAGTACGGTGGGTAGCTTGATGCATGTTATGGTGTGTACGAGGTCAGATTTGTCACAAACCGTGAGCATGGTATCGAGGTACATGCACAACCCCAGGAAGGATCATTGGGAGGCCATGAAGTGGATTCTACGGTATGTTAAAGGCATCATGGATGTTAGTTTGATTTTCAGAAGAATGAGAAGATAGGGCGGGATTGCATTGGTTATGTGGATTCAGATTTTGTTAGGAATCTTGACAAGCGCTGGTCTACTTCAGGATATGTGTTTACATTGGCAGGAGCACCAGTATGTTAGAAATATACACTTCAATCTACAGTGACTCTCTCTACTACAGATACAGAGTATATGGTGGTGACTGAAGCTATAAAGGAGGCTTTGTGGTTGCACATTGTTGGAGGACTTGGGGATTACACAGGAGACCATTCGGGTATATTATTATAGCATGTCGGCTATTTATTTGGTAAAAAACCACGTTTATCATGCACGCACGAAGCATATTGATGTCAGATTCCACTTTGTCCGTAATGTTTTGGATGATGGAGACGTCATATTGGAGAAGATCCACACGAAGGATAACCCTGCGGATATGTTGAACAAAGTTGTTTCGGGTGTGAAGTTTGGTCATTGTTTGGAGGTATTAAACATTCTTTGATATTGAGGGCCTTTGGAGTCCATTTGGATGAACTACATTTGGCTTGATTCCTTGGGCAAGAGGATACGTAGGTAGTCTTTTTTATGCAGTTGGTTGGATTTGTTAATTTCGATGGGGGGAGATTGTTTGAGCTCTCATTTGGGTTCCCGACTTGTTGTGGATTCAGTCCATTGTCGTGGATTTACTCCACTTCGTACTGGACGCAATAAGTGGGATATTTTTATGTTTTGGTGTCGACTCAGTTTTGAAAGAAACTTGACCGAGATGGAGATTTGTAGAAGTGGCGAACAATTGAAGAAAAACTTAGGAAAAGGCATCTGGAAGTTTGTCGGTCGACCGCGAGATCAGTTGCGGTCGACCAAAAATGTGCATGAAGAGCTAGAGGTTTATGGAGTTGGGACCATCGATTGCCGAATTCGTCATGGTCAACCGTCAGGGTTCGGTCGACTGCCGTAGTCG
>NC_033797.1:89012504-89060004 GCF_001876935.1 Asparagus officinalis | reverse complement strand
GACTTCAAATTTTCAAAATTGTTGAGAAGTGGGAAGTTCAGTTTTAGGAATTTTCTGTTGCCATCCATAAAATTTAAAAAATATATATTTTCCAAACCTCCTTCCTTATCTAATAAGATGCTACTTAAATTTTTATCTATCTCCAAATTTGTATAATTTGTTATACGTTATATACAATCATCAACGACTAAAGATAAACAAATACATGTTAAATATTAACTTCTCCTAAAATATCATAAATAATATCAATAGAATCGAAAAAAATTTCATAGTATGATTTTCATAATTTTAAAATCGGAGGAGAAGAGGGAAAGATAATTTTAGGTATGTCATATTATTATGGTAAGATTTTCATATATTTTTTTATTTAAATTTTGATTATTCAATAGACAACAATTCAAAAAAAATCATCACCCTATGCTCTTGATTGCGTTTTTTTGGTGAGGTTTTTAGTCAAAATAAATTGTATTTTGGAAAAATTGTGTCAAGGCCCCAAATTTCAAAAGTTAATGTGCCTCAGCCCCTCATACTTTTTGTAATGTGCTGTAGCCCCCAAAATTTTTAAAAAAAATATGCCCAAGCCCCTCCAGCTCATGATTAGCTAATATTCCACCTAAAATCCCAATATTACCCCTCTTCTCTTTCTCCTTCTCCTTCTCCTTCCTCATCCTCCTTCCTCCTTCATCCCAAGTGATCCTCCACTGGTGATCTTCTTCCACCGGTGATCCTCCACCAGCGATCCTCTTCCACCGGTGATCCTCTTCCTCGTCTCCTTCTCCTTCCTCATCCTCTTCTCCTTCTCCTTTCTCATTCTTTCCTCCATCATCCTCCTTCCTCCTTCCTCCTTCCTCCCGGCGATCCCCCAGTCTGTCGTCAACTCCGCATGGGCTCTACCAAAACCAACTCAATCTCTCCTCCCCTATTGATCCTCTAGTTCCCCGACGATCCTCCTTCCTCCTTTCTCATTCTCTCCTCCCTCATCTTCCTTCCTCGTCTCCTTTCTCATTCTCTCTTTTCTTAATCCCATCACTCAATCTCAAATCAGACTCCCTCCAATCTCTACTATACTGGAGTTTCCCCCTAGCTCCTCGACCGAAAAAATTTATAAAAAATTCGTTCTATCTTCCAGCCCCATGGAAAAGGACAGTGTGATTATGCTTTGTTCATTAGAAGCAACCGGTCTACGTGTATATGTAGCCAAGATGTTGAGTGAATTGGTTTTTGTTTAAAATTTTATTATACATAGGACATTTTTGTTGGCTTGAAAATTATATATAGTTTGTATATGATGCATTGATAATTGAGAAATAAAAGTCTACATACAAAAATATTCATTTAAAATAATGGATGTATAAATATGACGCTCATGCATAAACGTTCTCATTTAACATGTTAACTATAATACGTAGCATGTTAACCTTAATTGGTAAATTGATAACTATATTTAGTAAATTGTTAACTATAATCAATTATATATTAATTGTTATTTGTAATCTGTTAACTAACACACTTATCCTGTTAACTATTATTCATTATCTGTTAATTGTTATTTGTAAACTGTTAGCTATAATCAATTATCTATTAACTGTTATTCGTAAACTATTAACTATAATTAATTATCTGTTAACTGTTATTCGTAAACTATTAACTATAATTAATTATATGTTAACTGTTATTTGTAATCTATTAACTGTTGTCATTTAATGTCTATATGACCTAAAATTCTTAGCTATATATATGAACCGTAACCAGGGTGTGATATATAAATGTTGTACAAATTTGTTATCGCATTAATATGTTAACCGTGTTTCTTTAAAGTAAAATGTAAAATACAATGGTTCTATATCACGCTTATGTGTGAGCGTTTTCATTTAACATATTAACATGTTAACCTTAGGGTCCGTTTGGATGGACGTAACTATTAGAAGTAAGAAGTGGATCAAAGATGTAACTTCTTCAATTATGAAGTAGAAAGTAACAGAAGTAGTACTTATTTTGTTTGTTTCATATATTTTTAGAAGTAGCGAAAATAGTACTTCATCATCTTCTTTTATTTGTTTGTTTGTTTGGATAGAAATTTGATATATTATTTGAGATCATTTGTCCTTGGTAAATCTCTAATTTAAGTGGACCCTACTTTTTATCCACTTCCGTTCTACTTCTGAGCTTCAAGGGCGAAAAAAATCTAGGAAGTAGGAGTGCCACATAAACGTCACATCTACATTTATGAAAGTAGCTGAAGTAGTTTTTTCGGAGAAATAAACATAATTTTTTGCTTAAAGTAGGAGAAACTTCGTCTACTTCAGTAACTTCTTTGCTACTTTCATGCCAATAAACATGCCCTTAATTGTTAAATTGATAACTATATTCAGTAAACTGTTAAGTATAATCCATTATCTGTTAGTTGTTATTTATAATCTGTTAACTAACACCCTTATCCTGTAAACTATTAATCATTATCTGTTAATTGTTATTGATAAAGTGTCAACTATAATCTATTATCTGTTAACTGTTATTTGTAATTTGTTAACTAGCACCCTTATTCTGTTAACTATTAATCATTTATCTATTAAATGTTATTTGTAAACTGTTAACTGACTGAGAACGTTCACATTAATATGTTAACAGTTAACTATCATGTTAACTGTGTTTCATTATCTGAGAACAGATTACAAATAACAATAAATAGATAATTGATTGTAGTTAATAATTTACAAATAACAGTTAATAGATAATTGATTATAGTTAACAATTTAATAAAATAACAGTTAACAGATAATGAATTAAAGTTAACAGGATAAATGTGTTAGTTAACAGATTACAAATAAAAGTTAACATATAATGGATTATAGTTAACAGTTTACTGAATGTAGTTATCAATTTTTACCAATTAAGGTTAGCATGTTGCGTATTATAGTTAACATTAAATGAGAACGTTCACACATGAACGTAATATTTATACATCCATTATTTTAAATGAGTATTTTTGTATGTAGGTTTTTATTTCTTAATTATCAACGCATCATGTACAAACTACATATAATTTTCAAGCCAACAAAAATGACCTATGTATAATAAAATTTTTAACAAAAACCAATTCACTCAACATCTCGGCTAGATATACACGTAGACCGAATGCTTCCAATGAACAAAGCATAATCATACGGTCCTTGTCCATGGGGCTTGAAGACAGAACATTTTTTTCATACATTTCTTTGGGTAAGGAGTTAGGGGGAAACTCCAGTATAGTGGAGATTGGAGGGAGTCGGATTTGGGATTGAGTGATGGAATTGGGAAAGAAGAGAATGAGAAAGGAGACGAAGAAGGAGGAAGGAGGATGAGGGAGGAGAGAATGAGGAAGGAGAGAATGAGAATGGAGGATCGCCGGGGAACTAGAGGATTGCCGGGGGAGGAGAGATTGAATCGGTTTTGGTGGAGCCTATGAAGAGTCGGTGACGGAGTGAGAGATCGCCGGGGAGGAAGGAGGTGTTAGACCCTAGAGGGGGGGTGATTAGGGTCTTATGCTAATCTAATCCGATTTTATGCTAATTAAAATTAATTAATAATTTATCTTAGCAAGTATGAAGTACAACAATATATATGAGCTAGGATAAGCAAAATGAACAAATGAATATATCCTAGCAATGAGATATACTATGAGATATATGCAAGGATATACAAATGACACAAGGGTAAACAAACTAAACTAGATAGTAGGTTAAATAAACAATGAGCAATACACAATGGCAATATAAGATATGAGCATGAAAATAAGTGCGCCAATGCAATCACAAACAAATGATATGATCACGGAATTCGGTCGACGACGGCGATGGGTACGAGTGTCCACCCCCAAAGCCGGAGATAGATCCTGAGCCTGAGGAGATGTTTCCATTGTTTCAGCCTCGGCCATGAAGACTGCGGAGCGCGACGGAGTGCCGAGCGGCTGGCGGCTGAGGAGTGAGAGAGAGAGAGAGAGGACTGAGGAAGTGAGGAAGAGGAAGTGAGAGAGGCGAAACTGAGGAGTGAGAGAGAGTGAGAGAGTGGAACTGAGGAGCGGCGACTAAGAAAGTGAGAATGAGAGTTTACTTTAGGGTTTGAGACTTTGAGTCTTAGGAGACGGGTTGGGTTTGAGTGAGATTCAGAACAAGTATATTTTGGACTATGGGGTATTCGGTCGGTTTGGGTCGGTTCAGGTCGAAAAGTTTTCAAACCGATCCGAACCGCCCTACTCATAAAACCGAACCAAACTGTTAATTTTAGTTCGGTACGATCGGTTTTTTCGGTTTGGACCGAACCATGATCACCCCTAGTCACAATACATTCATAGTTGCCGACTTGATAGTTAAGCATTTTATTGATTGTGCAAATTATTTAATTTTCTTACAATTCTGTCACTGTCGGCATAAGGCTTATTGGTTAGGCTTCATGATTATATTCCAACTTGTCTTCAAAATGTACTCCATATTCGATGTTTATATATAATATTTTTTAATAATGTTAATATGAATTTTTGTAATTGGACCTAATATATAAAATTAATAAATAAACTTATGTTGAAGATAATTGAATTACAAAAAACATTAACAAAATATAATAAGATATCATACAATTATAGCTAACTATCATTCCATACAAGGTAAAGTTACATTCTTAACTAATAAAAACAACCATTAAAACTACAAAAGATAGAAGAGGTAACAGTCACATAACTAACGAAGTTCAAATTCATTATTGCATTATCGATGATTTAGTGCTCATCACAGTATTTCTAAATGCCTAGGTGAACGCCTAAACTCGCTAAGAGATGGGAGTCTATCAGAGAAGAAACAACTCCATTTGCATGCAGTTTTAATCCAATCTTTGACAAGAATTTATCCTGTGCATTATTACAATATGGACACATGTATAAACCATCTCTACTAAAAATAGATACTGCATTATAGATTGAGATTTTCCTGAACAACGGCATTAGGGCCCTTGCAATATGTAATTGTTATGCCTTCAGCAGTAGGGTTAACGACGATGGCAAAAAAATGTCATGCTTTAAATTTGTCTAACAAAAAAAGTATATATATTACGTTTGATGGGTGTGAAGAGTCAGCTGAAGTTCTCTCTCTCGAATTCATAGTTTTAATTACGACCTATAATTTATTCTTTTAACAAAACACATTAAGTTAGACTGATTTCTTAAAGTTACTTTTAAATTGAAAGATTCAGCATAAGAAAATCATAAAAAAACAAAAATTTAATAAACTACATTTTTACAATATAGTAAAATTAAAGATAATGTTAAACATAGGAAATTAGTTTTAAGAAACTTTGAAAAATAAAATTGTCCAATATTATTATTTTAAATTGATTTATATGTTGTTAGATATGTACTTAAGTAATTTGTTGATAAATGACATGAGATTACAATATAATAAATTGCAAAACATCAATTGTCAAGAAATTAGAAATACTAACATTATAAAAATGAAATATATGAATTAAAAAATAAAATATTATTCTTAAAAATCTTGAATAAATTTTATACATATTAAAATATTACAAAATGATAAATAAAATTAGTTAGTTTTGGACTTAGATAAGTACAAAATATTACCTATATATATAAAATAAATTTGACAAACTAAATTTAAAACAATAGTTAAATCTTTTCAAACTTTAATACCTTTTTAAAGATATTTACTACTAGATAGATATTTGAATCAATCCCTATAAAAAATTTATAAGAATCTTCATAAAGAAAAAAAGTACAATCATAACTTACTTTTTAGGTAGATTTTGAATCCAAAAAATTTGAAGAAAAAACTCGAAACTAACATCTTTATATTTTACTATATATTTACCTATATATTTTTAAAAAATTTGAGTGACTAAAACAAATTTGAATGACTAAATTTTGAGCAAACTCTTCATCTTTTCAAATTTTAAACTAAGATATATAAATAAAAATTAAAGATATTTAACTAATTTAAAAATAAAATATGATCCACTCCGTTCAATTTGATCTACATATTCTAAAACCTCAACACATTAAATTTGGGGTGAACCCGTCGTAGTTTGACCCTTTCATATCAATTTTAACGGTTTCGAGTGAATAGAACTTTTTACATTGCTCGACGGAGGGTCAAACCACAACGAGTTCACACCAAATTTGGTGTGTTGGGGTTTTAGAATATTTAGATCAAGTTTAACGGAGCGGATCATCCACAATGTAGTTCAATCAAGTGATCATCAATGGATAAGAAACTTAGTGGACGTCCACTTAAGTTGACAGAAGTTTTGCTCTCTCTATAGAATACTATAAGTATTACAAATAATATTACGCATAGTAACTGGTAGGTCTGATAATTTATTATGATATAAGATGTAAGTATGCTGATATATGTGTCTTCTTAAAACCAAAAACTTCTATCAAGATTTCTATAATGGGTTGCATTGTAGTGAATTTTACGCATAGTAACTGGTAGGTCTGATAATTTATTATGATATAAGATGTAAGTATGCTGATATATGTGTCTTCTTAAAACCAAAAAAAATAAACTTTTCGGGAATTACTAATTAACTTCTTTAAAAATATATTATTTATATATAATATTAATAAAGTAAATTACATATAATTTTAAATTTTAGTATATTTAGTCAAATGTTAAACGAATTAACAATTAGATATATATTATTTTGTTTATAAGATACAAAGTTCTTACCATATAAATAAATTATAACTTATACACACATGTGTGTGTGTATTTGATACTCAATATTTGATTTATGCATGTCCATTGAATTTAAATTTTATTTTTATAAATGGAAGACTAAAAATAACAGCAGCTTCGCAAACTGGCAGAAAGACCGTCACTACAAGAAAACCGTCACTACAAGAAATTACATCTTTAACGAAGGGATTTCCCTTCGTTAAAGAGCTGAAAACCTTCGTTATTGTATGCTAACGACGGGGAAAATCTCTTCTTCACCCGTCGTTGAAGCCCTCTTCGTTAAAGGGTCACGAAGGGATATACTACCCGTCGTTATAGAGTCTTTAACGACGGAACATATTACCGTCATTAATATTTACGATGGTAATTATCACTATCATTACCATCAGTGACGGGGATATTTTCTCATCGTTACCATCAGTGACGAGATATTTTTTCATCGTTACCATTAGTTACGGGGATATTTTCCCATCATTACCATTAGTTACGGGGATATTTTTACATCGTTGAAGACTAATTAATGACGGTTGGATACCATCGTAAAAGCGCTCATAATGGGTAATTAGTAACCCATCAACGATGGTGTTTTCCCTTCGTTGATGAACAAAATACGGTTTATAAAACCGTCATTGTAGACTACAAATTTCTAATATACATTAATAATAATTTTTCCATTCATAGGCAACTATCATACTATTCTCAACCTGACACTAAGATTCAAAATACCCAATAATGAATAAGAGGGAAAATAAAAATTTTATTCAGAAATAACATCAATAAATAAAATTCCACCATCCTCAAATATTCAATACTAATAACAAGAGTTAATATCCTAATTGTTCCAAAGAAAAATACATGAACTATCTAAAACAAATTAAAATAAAAGTTAGGGGAAGACACATTCTTTCATCTCTAATCATTGTCAAAAGAAGATTCGAGCTACCCCCCTCCAAATTTTGCATGGATAGCCTAAAAAATTTAAGAAAATCATATAATTAAGAAATATTAATTAAGCAAATATTATCTTATTAAGTAAAAATCATATTTTTTAGTACAAGTAGTCAATCATAAAAGTATATAAAAGATTTTACAAAAAATAATTACCTAGTCCTACACACGTTCTCGAGTTTGAGGAGTCAATGAAGGTGATTGCCTAAAAAAAGTTCTTGCATAGCTTTCATTTGTGACTCCAACTCAGACATCATTTGTTGTTGTTGCTCCTGCGTATCTAAGCGTTGTTGAAGTATCTGGTTCTTTCTCTTTTCTTCTATAACCCGTACTTCCAGATCAGATCGACTAGGGAGCGGTCCTCTCAAATCTTTCAAAGTAGTCCCACCATCAAATACAGTGATGTGACCATGAGACTGCTTCCCCCAGATTTTCCCAACTATCTCAATGTAAAAAAGTAAAAGATTTGCTTGTTTGACTTGAACAATTTCATCCTATAAAAATTAAATTTATATGTTAGTACTATATAATGCATCATTATCAAACTTAAATACATATTCTACTTATATATTTATATCGATCCCCAGTATTTAGTGTTTCATTAACTTTGGAATTTAACTGTAACTTTTTAAAACTTACAATTAATCAACGTAAAGTTTATAAAATTAGATCTTAAATATCCATTTAACTGTAACTTTTTAAAACTTACAATTAATCAACGTAAAGTTTATAAAATTAGATCTTAAATATCCCAAAGTTTTAAACATTTTACAGTTAAAAATCAACGTAAAGTTTATAAAATTAGATCTTAAATATCCCAAAGTTTTAAACATTTTACAGTTAAATACTTTTTAGTATTTAAAATCCCAAAGTTTTAAACATTTACAGTTAAATGCTATTAAGTATTTCGGATAGTATTTCCCCCCTCCCTATATTTGTTTTATTTTTCAGATCATATTTTTGGCTATAATTGTTACCAGCGGGTACTTAAGTGCAAAATAGAGTAAACTATAGGGTATGTACTAAAATCAAACAGTAAATGCTTAAACCAAATACGAGAGCAGGCTTTACCGTCGAACCGTCACGATGGAGGAAGAGGTCTTGACGATGGCGAAGAGGTCTCGACGATGATGGTGCAGGGGCGACGATGGTGCAGGGGCGACGATGGCGCTGGGGCGATGCTGTGGCATTGCCCGACGATGACAAGATCTTGATGACGAAGAGATCTACAGACAAACTGAAGACACCAACAACGACAGTGAACTAGAGACGACGACGAGATCTCGACGACAAGCTGGTGTTGATGACAGCGAGCTTGAGACGACGACAACTCTCGCCGACGAACTGGAGCCGACGACGAGATGGAGACGACGCGTGATGAGTCTAGCTGTGGGGGATCGTGCAGACGAGGAGGAGGAGCGGGCGACGATCAGAGATTGAGACGACGAGGAGCGAGAGCGCACAACAATGTGGGGGAGCGGACGACGTGGGGGAGCGGATGACGATCAGATATATATGGAGGCGGCGAGGCTGAAATAAGGAGGTGATTTTTTTTAACTAAGGTTTATTTATTATGGCTACGGTTGATTAAATAATGATTAGGAGTTATTGAATCTCAATAATTCGGTTTGTTAATAGGAATAGGTTAATTTCAGATTATTTTGTAGTTCATTAATTCGGGTTTTGGGTTTTAGTTGGGGCTCCGGGTTTGGTTATGGGATTTGTTAATAGCAATAGGTTAATTTTAGTCCAATTATGATTAGGAGTCCCATCAATGAAGGTAATGGACCCCTTCATTTTTAAGGCGACCCAATAACGAGGGTAGTAGGATCAAATCAACGAAGGGATTAGAAATCCGTTATCCCATATCACATTATTTCTCTATTATTTGAAATCACTCCACGAAGAGTTTAAAACCCGTCATTATTATATGCCCATTAATGATGGTCAACTGATCCCTTCACTAATTTTGGTCGTTAAATAGCAGATTTCTTGTAGTGCGTGCTTAGCACGGGCTAAAAGACTAATTGTTTGGAAAGGGCAAAGTTGTAATTTTGTAAGGGATGAATTCTTTTCTATATCGTATTTGGGTTTTTTTTTTGATATATAAGCCTTAAATTTTAGTTAATTTTAAATTTGTCACTCAAATCATTGTAATTTTAAAATTGGCCTCCGAGGATCCTTTTTCAAATTTTCCATCTAACTTAACTAACACAGAATCAAATATTAAATATTCTATTTTTTAGGTCTCACGTTTAAGAGCCTATTGTCTAATCTAGTTTTGATAATTAACAAACTATTCCTAACATCATTTGTCGAGTGTTTGTATTTTCCTGTTAGGAATTTTACACAAATATCCTTGTTCGGAGGTTGATTGGAATTGAACTTAACGATGACATCCTAATGGAGGTTGGTGGAAATCAAAATGAAGCCATCGTAATTCAAGTTAAGACTCATCATTGCTTCATCCGCAACCAAGACGAGCTAAATTAAAGACTTCTAGCTTGGGTATAATAGTTTTACTTTCATACGTTATGTGCTTATATTAAAGCATAAAACATATACGTGCACATTTTTTATTTTATTGACAATTATACACCCATTCGAGAAACTATCATGTTTTTTTGGATTATGGACCAAATAATATTGTTTTACATCTTTCCTTAAGTCTATCAATCCATTGAAAAGGATCACAGAACTTATTTTGAAGAAAATTCATCAAATAGTATTTTTCATAACTTCGTATTTTGTTCTCTTTTCTAAAACAATAAGTTTTCACAAATATGAAGTGATATTTCAAAATTTTCTTCTTTAACATGTTTGTTTTTATTTTTATTAATGTTTCCCCAAATTTTATAATTTTTGGAGTTAATTTGTTATGTTAAATTGAATTAACAAAATCTAGTTCACTGGAAAAATCAGTGTCTGTCAGTGTCAGGATCGGTCGACCGAACCCTATCCATCAGTCGACCGATCAGATGGTTTTTCCAGCATCAATATTCTCATGCTTATTAGTCGACTGCCCAATTCATATCAATCGACCGATGTATTACCATTAGTCGACCAATGTTGCTCCACCAGTTGATCGATTTGTGTTGTTTTGCCAGCTCAGCCAACAGTTCACATTATCAGCCGACCAATCCCAACCTATCAGTCGATCGATAACAGAATTTTGCTGTAACGACTAGTTTTGGCAGATTTTCTTTGAGAGGTTATAAATAGCCCTTAATGCTTGTTTCTTATGCTAAGTTTTTCAAAGGTTTTCACTGAGGTTTTGGGCTGTTTGTTTCAAGTTTTTGAAGATCAAAAATTCCTTTATGTGAAGAGGTTTTCACAGGAGAAGGAATTCAATTTCAAGTTTGAGGCTTTCATCCTCAACATCTTCATCTTTTATTTGGAGAAGTTTTCTAAACTCTTCATCTAGCTTTTTATTATTTTGTTTCTCATATATTTATGCTAGATTGATTTGAGTTTAATTTGTTTTACTTATTGATTACACACACACACCCACTTAAGCTTTAATATTTCACATTTAGTATACTTGGGTTGTGAGAGTGTATCTTTGAGTAAACTTCAATTTTGTTCTCATCTCTGTTGGAGAACAAATCCATTTGTTGGCACTTATTGTTGTATCGCGTTGTAATATAGTAGGACAATTAGAGGACTATTTGGGAGAAGAACAGGATCAATTCCAAGAGGAGTGGCTTGGTTGCAAAAGCCTAGGGAGAGGTAATAATTCTAAGCACTTGAGGAATATGGCACGGGTCAACCAACACTTAGAAGAGTGTATTGTGTGATTATCAACGTGTGAGTTGTAAAAGTTTTTGATGAGCTTTGAAAACCGATTGTATAGTTGTTATTGTGTTGATTAGTGGAGAATCTCCTCGAGGTGAGGAGCGGAGACGTAGGTCGATGGTTGACCAAACTCTGTGATCATATTGCTTGTTTATGTTTGGCATTGCGACACTTATTCTCGTGTATATTTTCATATAGCCTTTTTGTCTTATGTTTATATCACCCTTTGTTTAATTCTATATCTTGTACATATTACTTGTATACATCATATTGCTAGGATATTATTAGTAAGTTTTAATTTGGAATCGTATTTGGATTAGATAAGCAATTACCCTATTCACCCCCCTCTAGGATTCTTTTATTTGGTATCAGAGCATTGGTGCTCTTTGATTTGTGGCTCAATCGTCTAGAGTCAAAGATTCTCACTTTGTATTATTGCTATACTAGTTTTTATGATTTTATTTTGCTTGCATTTATATCATGGATATGCACGGTGCACCTAGTTTAGGCTATTCTATCGATATTGCTCAAAATTCAATAATTTCCCTTATACTCAATGGTTTTTTAGATTTAAATTATTTGTTAGTGTGACGCTCCTGGTTTCAATAAGGCTACAGTCCAAGGTGAAACCAAGAATGTCAAACCAGCCTTGCATCACACCATGCAATAACATGTTTCACCATCATAGTAAATATCTATCTAGTGGAATCAATAACCGGTGTAGGTACAAAACAGGCAAAAGAGAAAATACAAAAGAAATATGAAACAACAGATACTCTGAAGAAAAGTCATCATCACTGACATAAATGAATAAATCTTTGAGAAGAAAACATCTGAACTGATACAACTGTCTCACAATATGAAATCAAATAAAGTATTACTAAGGCACATTCGCCTTTTTCAAAACTAGAAATAATATCTCAAAATATTTAACAAAATACATCTACTGTGGAGTTCTGAAATAACTACTAACACTGTCTATAAATAATGACTTAAAGCAAATCCATCAAGCTACGGCTCTCCGTGCACCTGGCTCGTTACCTGAAAGTGGGGGAAACAACGAGTGTCAAAGCGCTATAGCGAGTAACATCTCAACCAACCCCTAGGGGAAGGGCTAGAGGGATATAAAAATAGTTGTTAATACATATAGATAATCAATCATAAACTCTGAAATAAAATAGGAGTTTGATATTTAGGAATTTACAACATGTGCGTGGGTAACTCAACAATCCCATAAGCTCATATTATAAATAGCTAAATACCCAATCCAACAACTACGTGAAGTAATAACTCCATCTCCAACCATACCATCAATAATTTGTCATATGTCAAAAATATGTCAACCTGTATTACTTAAAGTCCAACACGGGGACTTTTATAGTTTATAGTCTGGCACAAGGACTTTAGTAGCTTATAGTCCAACACGAGGACTCTGATGATTATAATCCAACACGAGCACTCTCATAACTCATAGTCCCTCATAAGGACTTCAATAGTTTATAGTCCAACACGAGGACTCTGATGATTATAGTCCACCACGAGGACTCTCATATAAATAATGTCTGAAACAACATCTAAAGTATTCACCCTCATGTCTTAGTGAATAAAACTAAGACTCATGTCTGTACTCAACTCATGTACACAATTCTCAGTATATAGCAAACCCAAATAACCCAGATATTATGCCAGCCACACAAACCTAAACACAACAGGACAAAAAAGCAAAAATTTCTAGCAGTCGACCGCCACGGTCGACTACTACTGGAGCAGAAGCTTAGTGCTTCTGTGCATGGCACACGGTCGATCGCCACGGTCGACCGCGTAAAAGCAGAAACCCTAGTTTGGTTTTTGTTCTACGTGGGTTCGATCCAAAACTTCTGTGCGATAATTATAGGCATTATTAAACCTTCATAAATGATTTAGCATAACCAGAAACATGTGATTTACAGACTAATCACTATAGATAAAACAAATCAAAACTTAAACATGTATATTTCGTGTCGAAACCTTCGAAAACAAATATTTTTCTTACAAAACTCTTGTTAGAAGTATTTTCAGATCTAGATCTACATTAAGAAATTCGTGTGTGATATTGATTAACTGAAAGCTTGTTCTTCTGCATTATAAAATAATAAGATCTATCTTTATACAAAGAAAATAGCATATTAGACTCACAAATCGCAAGAAAACATTAGAAAACAAATCTAAAAGCGGGGGTGTAGGGTTGAGAAAGATGAAACTCGCCTGAGGGGTGAAGAACAACTGAAAACGACGCTGGAAAAGATTCTTCTACGCTGAACGTCGCTGGAATTCACCAAAATTCTCCAAAACTCACCAAGAAACGTCCAAAGAAAGAGCTAGGGTTTGCAAGAGAGAGAGAGAGGAGGCTGATAGGGTTTTCTCAGGTGAAGGAAAAGGCTCTCACGAACTAAAACAACATATATGAGCCCACAAACCCGACCCAAAAACCCCAAACTGACCCGAAAAGAATAAAACTGGCAAAACTTCAAGCGGTCGACCGTCACGGTCGACCGCGCAAGAGACAGAGGCCTCCTGCCATTGTTGCGTGTGTGGCGATCGACCTCCACGGTCGACCGCGTAGACTTTCTCCTGTTTGTGCATGTTGTGTGTGTTGGTCTTAACACTTGGTCTCTCTCATATAAAATATACTTGTTCGATTCCCAAACACTGTTATCCCATTCATCTATGATATAAACATATATTTCATAATAAAAACTTATTTATCAAATTTCACAGGGTTTTACATTCTTCCCCCCTTAAAAGAATTTTGTCCTCGAAATTCCGAAATTACATCTCAAACATCAATAATCTAAGAAAATCATGACATCTCATAGCATAAATTTGCAGATAGTACTATTTAAAATTAACGAGTTAGAATGCAAATATTCGCACCTTAATCCTTAACTAATTAAAATTAGTACATCGAGCGAAATAGTCCAAACAAAAAAACCCTCATGTATATACCATATATTTTTCAAATGATTAAGGATCAGGTGATAATACCCCCATTCTATTGTTAAAAATGAATATAACTATCCCAAAATCATCATAAATCATAAAAAAAATAAAATTCAATCAATTTACATGCTCAAACAGGTATGAGTAGTCGCGACACATATCCTCCTCGGGCTCCCAAGAAATCTCCTCAGATCCTCTCTGGTTCCATTGGACTTTCACCAAATGAATCATTTTATTTCTAAGCTTCTTGTGCTCTTTAGAAAGTATACAAACTGGGATCTCAATCTTAGTCAAATCATCCTGAATCTCGATCTTCAGAGCATCCAACACTCGATGTCTCTCCTCATCATGAAGGTGCTTCCTGAGCATAGAGATGTGAAATACGTCGTGCACACTAGACATCGATGCTGAAAGATCTAGTCTATAAGAAAAAGCCCCAATGCGCTCAACAATTCGAAAAGGGCTAATAAATCTCGGGGTAAGCTTTCCCCGTCTGCCAAATCGCTGCACACCCTTCATCAGCGATATCTTCAGTATAACATAATCTCCCACCTGAAACTCTAAAGTCCGTCATCTATGATCTGCATAGCTCTTCTGTCGACGCTGAGTGGCTAGAATACGCTCCCTAATCAATGCTACATTTTTGGTAGTCTGTCTCATCAGCTCTAGTCCAAGCAATAAGCTATCCTCCGGCTCTACCCAACATATAGGGGATCTACAAGGCCTCCTGTACAGTGCCTCATATGGAGCCATACTAATCGTCGCTTGATAACTATTGTTATAAGCGAACTCTATCAACGGAATATGATCCACCCAGCTACCCTAGAAATCAATAACACAAGCCCGTAGCATATCCTCCAACACTTGGTTCACTCTCTCTATCTGACCGTCCGTCTGAGGGTGAAATACACTGCTGTGCAATAATCTGCTGCTGAATGAATTCTAGAAACTCCTCCAAAAGTGCGAGGTGAATATTGACCCTCGATCTGACACAATCATGTCTGGAACTCCGTGCAGTCAAACTATCTTCCGAATAATTATACTCGCATATACCTCGGTGGTATAAGTGATCCTCACTGGAATAAAATATGTCGACTTTGTCAACCGATCCACTATCACCCAAACTTAATCGTTCCCCTTCTTCGACTTTGGCAACCCCACAATGAAGTCCATAGAAATGTCCGCCCACTTCCACTCTAGAATGGGTAAAGGATGAAGTGTCCCTGCTGGTCTCTGGTGCTCTGCCTTTACTTGTTGATAGGTAAAACACTTAGCCACATAATCTGCAATGTCTCTACGCATACCACTCCACCAGAAGTGTCTCCTCAAGTCTTTGTACATCTTGGTTGTTCCTGGATGCACTGTATATCGGGTACAATGTGCTTCATCAAACAACTCCTTCTTAAGCTCCACACTGGCTGGCATAACTAATCGACCCTTCATTCGAAGGCCTCCATCTGCTCCAATTGTCCAATCATCCTTGGGCTCTTTGGAAATATCCTCCTTCCGGATTTGAATCCAAGAGTTCTCTAATTGAGCTCTGACTACTTTGTCCCTCCAAGATGGCTGCACTGATATAGCTCCCAAATATGTACTGGTCCCACCAAACTCTAGCCTAAAGTCGAACTGGCTAAGAGTGAGAAGATCTCTATACAATGAGAACCTCAAAGTCGCAACCTGATGTCGACGCTTCCTACTCAAAGCATCTACTACGACGTTCGCCTTCCTCGGATGATACTAAATCACGAACTCGTAGTCCTTGATGAACTCAATCCATCGTCGCTGCCTCTGATTAAGTTCCTTCTGGGAGAAAAGGTACTTCAAACTCTGATGGTCTGTGAAAAGCTCAAACTGCACTCCATATAAGTAGTGTCTCCACACCTTCAGCGTGAATACAATCGCTGCTAACTCTAAATCATGAGTGGGGTAGTTCTGCTCATGAACTCTCAACTTCCGTGAGATGTATGCTACTACCTTCTGAGTCTGCATCAAAACACCTCCCAAACCTGCTAACGATGTGTCCGTGTACACAACAAATGTCCTGTCACTGCTCGGAATAGTAAGAACTGGCGTCGTAGTCAACTTAGCCTTCAAGGTATCAAAAGCCTTCTGGCACTTCATGCTCCAAGTAAACTGTACACCCTTCTTTTTAAGGCGTGTAAGGGGCATCGCAATCTTTGAGAAGTCCTGAATGAACTTCCTATAATATTCGGCTAATCCCAAAAAGCTACGAATCTCGGTAACCGTTTTTGGTGGTTCCCAATCAAGTACTGCTGAAACCTTAGCTGGGTCTACCGCTATGCCCTCTCTGCTGACAAGATGGCCAAGAAACCTGACCTTAGAAATCCAAAACTCACACTTGCTAAACTTAGCATATAGCTGATGTTCACGCAAGGTCTGCAAAGCCAAACATAGATGCTGCTTGTGCTCCGACTCCGATCTCAAATAGATAAGAATATCATCAATGAACACAATCATGAACTGGTCCAAAAATAGACGGAAGACCCGGTTTATCAAATCCATGAATACCGCGGGTGCATTGGTCAACCCAAATGGTATAACCAAAAACTCAAAGGACCCATATCGAGTCAGAAAGACGGTCTTGGGAATATCCATCTCCCAGATCTGCAACTGATGATAACCAAAATAAAGATAAATCTTCGAGAAATACTATGTTCCCTACAGCTGATCGAACAAGTCATCAATCCGAGGCAAAGGATATCTATTCCGGATAGTGACCTTGTTCAACTCACGGTAGTCAATACACAATCGCATACTACAATCCTTCTTCTTCACGAAATGGACCGGCGCTCCTCACGGAGAATGACTCCGATGAATAAAGCCCCGAACTAACAACTCATCCAACTGGGCCTGTAGCTCCCTTATCTCAGCAGGTGCCATGCGATAGGGTGCTTAGGATATCAGGGTTGTGCTCGACTGCAACTCAATAAAGAACTCAATCTCTCTCACAGGAGGTAACTCAGGTATGTCCTGAAAGACATCCTGAAAATCTGAGACAACTCTAGTCTCACATATATCCACACTCTGATCCCAAAGCATCACCTCCTCGATGTACGCCAGTATGACTCCGTAAACTAGTTCCCCTGAGAGGTTGCCACAACTAACTCGGACCCATCAGATGCTCACAACTTTACTGTTTTCGCAAAACAGTCGATACTGACGTGGTTGGAAGATAGCCAATCCATACTAATAATAACATCAAACTCTAACATGCTCAACTCTATCAGGTCAACAACAAACTCAGACTCACCTAAACTGATGATACACTTCCTACAAATGCTCTCCAAGAGCGACATCTCACCTAGAGGGGTGGAAACTGATAAAGGAATATCTAGAGGCTGAGCTACGAGCTGAAGTCTACTCATAAAGCATAAGATATGAAAGAGTGAGAAGCTCCCGAATCGAAAAGAAAGTGGGCTGGAAAGGAGTTCATGGAGAACGTACCCTCTACTATGGCCCCGCTCGTACCATGATTGCGAGGAACTACTGCATACACTCTGCCCGTGGCTGAAAGCTGCTCTGCTACTGGAGGTGGGGTACACTGGACTACCTGCCCATGAAGGACCTCCTGAACTGCATGAACATGCCCCTCAATTATAGGAACTACTGGCGGTGCCTCAAGTCTCACCTACTTACCCTGACCTCAGCCCTGAAATCTGCCTTGCTGCTGATTCTACCCTCTCCCTTGCTGGGCTCCTGCTGGTGCACTATAACACTCTGATGCTTTGCGGCCAGTCTTGTGACACTTAAAACAAGTGCCCTGGAACTTGCGCTGCTAAGGTGCTCTCTTCTCATTCTGGGGCCCTCTCCTATGAGGGCCTTGCTACTGCTGCTAGGGTCCCGAGAAAGGCCTATTATTCTTACCCTTTTCCTTGTTGTTTTCCTCCTTGTCTTTCTGGAACATGGCTGACTCATTCTCCTGAGAGATGGCAGCATCCGCTACCTCTTGAACTGAATAAAACCTCCTAGAAACGAGGTATCGACGAATGCTAGGGCAAAGTCCTGCTAGAAACATCTGAGTTTGGCGCTCTCCGGTCTGTCACATGCCCGTGAAATGAAGTAGACTCATAAATCTGCTCTCAAAATCCACTACTCACATGTCTCCTTGAGCTAATCTGGATAACTCAAGCTCTTTCCCGGCCCGTGCCACGGAAGAGATAAACTGTTCATCAAAGAAATAAGTGAAGTCCTCCCAGGTGAGTGTCATCCTCTGATCTGGAGTGAACTACAACCGATTTCATCTCCCTACATATCCCTTGAGACTGTAAGATGCCAGCCTCTGCTTCTGAACCGATGTCACATTCAGTATCTCAAGAATGTTGCTCACATCCTCCTTCCACTTATGCATTGCCAGTGAATCTGATGATCCCTAAAACTCTGGTGCTCTCATCTTCTGGTATCTCTCCACCAGAGGGAGCCAGTTCTCCTGCTCTGCTGCTCTATCCACAACTGCCTACGGGGTAGGTGCTGGTGTGTTCCCCTGTAAACCCTCCCCAACTGGAAAAGCTGGTACAACTGGTGGTAGAACTACTGGTGGTGGTAGGGTGATGTGACTCGTCACAAGCTCCTCAAGAGCTGCCATCCTAGCGGCTATGGGAGCCATCGGATCTATCAGGTATTGGGGAGCCTGGAGTATGCTATGGTGCTGGTGGAGCCTGCTGTGGCTCTGTCTGACTAGCTCTCCGAGTGCGAGGTCTACCGCGTCCTGCCATCTGAGCACATAGAAGAAGGTTTATGAGTCCTGAAACAAAACGTCTATGGATCTTATATAAATAGAGAGTTCATATCATATATCATTCACGCAAATACTTTTAATATCATAGTATGATATCCTATATCGTATATAATATATATAATATATTATATATATATAATATATTATATATATATATATATATATATATATATTATATAAATATAATATATATATATATATATATATATATATATATATATATATTATATACTATAATAATAAATATATATATATATATCATTATATATAGTATATATATGATATATAGTATATATATATATATACTAATACTATATACATGTATCATTATATATATATTTATAGAGTATATAATATACTGATATTATAATAGTATAGTATGTATACTATAATATATATATTATTATACTACTAGTATATATATATATATATATATATATATATTATATATATAATATATATATATATATATTATATATATATATAATATATATATATATATATATATATATATAGATATATATAATTAATATATAATATATATATATATATATATATATATATCCTTAATTTTTGAATACGCGTATATAACGTCCTTACTCGTACTAGAAATTCTTAGCGGACTCTATATATGAATCCTAAGAAACTCTATTCTAACTCCACGACTCGACATGATGATACCAGAATTAGAGCTCTTATACCAACTGTGATGCCCCTGGTTTCAACAAGGCTGCAGTCCAAGGTGAAACCAAGAATATCAAACCTGCCATGCACCACACCGTGCAATGACATGTTTCACCATCATAGTAAATATCTATCTAGTGGAATCAATAACCGGTGTACAAAATAGGCAAAAGAGAAAATATAGAAGAAATATGAAACAACAGATACTCTGAAGAAAATTCATCATCACTGACATAAACGAATAAATCTCTGAGAAGAAAACATCTGAACTGATACAACTGTCTCACAATATGAAATCAAATGAAGTATAAGAAAACATCTGAACTGATACAACTGTCTCACAATATGAAATCAAATGAAGTATTACTAAGGCACATTTGCCTTTTTCAAAACTAGGATACAACTGTCTCACAATATGAAATCAAATGAAGTATTACTAAGGCACATTTGCCTTTTTCAAAACTATAAATAATATCTCAAAATATTTAACAAAATACATCTACTGTGGAGTTCTGACATAACTAATAACACTGTCTATAAATAATGACTAAAGCAAATCCATCAAGCTACGGCTCTACGTGCACCTAGCTCGTTACCTGGAAGTGGGGAAAACAACGAGCGTCAAAGCGCTATAGCGAGTAACATCTCAACCAACCCCAGGAGAAGGGCTAGAGGGATATGAAAATAGCTGTTAATATATATAGATAACCAATCATAAACTCTGAAATAAAATAAGAGTTTGATATTTAGGAATTTACACCATGTGCGTGGGTAACTCAACAATCCCATAAGCTCATATTGTAAATAGCTAAATGCCCAATCCAACAATTACGTGGAGTAATAACTCCATCTCCAACCATACCATCAATAATCTGTCATATATTAAAAATATGTCAATCTGTATTACTTAAAGTTCAACACGAGGACTTTCATAGTTTATAGTCCGGCACAAGGACTTTAGTAGCTTATAGTCCAACACGAGGACTCTGATGATTATAGTCCAACACGAGAACTCTGATGATTATAGTCCAACACGAGCACTCTCATAACTCATAGTCCCTCATAAGGACTTTAATAGTTTATAGTCCAACACGAGGACTCTAATGATTATAGTCCAACACGAGGACTCTCATATAAATAATGTCTAAAACAACATCTAAACTATTCACCCTCATGTCTCGATGAATAAAACTAAGACTCATGTTTGTACTCAACTCATGTACACAATTCTCAGTGTATAGCAAACCCAAATAACTCAGATATTATATCAGCCACACAAACCTAAACACAACAGGATAAAACAGTAAAAATTTCCAACGGTCGACCGTGACTGGTGCAGAAGCTTACTGCTTCTGTGCACGGCACGTGGTCGCCCGCCACGGTCGACCGCATAAAAATAGAAACCCTAATTTGGTTTATGTTCAACGTGGGTTCGATCTAAAACTTCTGTGCGATAATTATAGGCATTATTAAACCTCCATAAATTATTTAGCATAACCAGAAACATGTGATTTACAGACTAATCACTATAGATAAAACAAATTAAAACTTAAACATGTATATTTCATGTCGAAACCTTCGAAAATAAATATTTTTATTACAAAACTCTTGTTTGAAGTATTTCCAGATCTAGATCTACATTAAGAAATTCATGTGTGATCTTTATTAACTGAAAACTTGTTCTTCTGCATCATAAAATAATAAGATCTATCTTTATACAAAGAAAATAGCATATTAGGCTCACAAATCGCAAGAAAACATTAGAAAACAAATCTAAAAGCAGGGGTGTAGGGTTGAGCGAGATGAAACTTACCTGAGGGGTAAAGAACAACTAAAAACGATGCTGGAAAAGATCCTCCTACGCTGAACATCGCTGGAACTCACCAAAATTCTCCAAAACTTGCCAAGAAACATCCAAAGAAAGAGCTAGAGTTTGCAAGAGAGAGAGAGAGGAGGCTGCTAGGGTTTTCTCAGGAGAAGAAAAAGGCTCTCACGAACTAAAACAATATATATGAGGCCACAAACCCAACCTAAAAACCCCAAACTAACCCGAAAAGAATAAAACTGGGAAAACTCCCAGCGGTCGACCGCCACGGTCGACTACGCAAGAGACAAAGGCCTCCTACCACTGGACCGCCACGGTCAAACGCGCAGGCTTTCTCCTGTTTTTGCATGTTGTGTGTGTGTTGGTCTTGACACTTGGTCTCTCTCATATAAAATATACTTGTTTGATCCCCAAACACTTGTTATCCTATTTATCTACAATATAAACATATATTTCATAATAAAAACTCATTTATCAAATTTCACAGGGTTTTACAGTTAGATCTAAAAATATCAAATTATAGGAAATGATTGATAGTGCTTATGTTATGACCACATTGGAGAAATACAAATGGAGCATAAATGATAAGAAAATGTTTATTATGAATAAGTTATTGTTACTCTAAGTGCCTTTGAATCATCTATTTCTAACAAACTTGCTCATTTTGATAGTGCTTACAAATTGTGGAAACATATAGAAGCACATCATGACAACTTGGAGGAGATCCAATGAATTTTGGTGGATTCTACTTCAAGTAACATTGGAGCTTCATCGTGCACACGGGTACTAGGATATAGTCCTAGTAAGGTATGCGAGTCTGAATCCAATAGTGAACTTTTTATTAATGCATGTCTACAATAAGTTGCATCATAATTATGTAAATTTAAAAAGCAAGTATCTAGAGTTAAAATCCAATCATGATTTGTTAGCAACAAAATTTGATACTATTGATAAAGAGAATGTGATCCTCAAAGAAATCAAAAAAAAATTAAAATTGGATCATAATTCTTTGACTTTGAATATTGCTAGCTTAAATCATGATAAAAATGATGATAGATGTAGAATCTATTAGAAATGAACTTAATTAATTTAAAAAGAGTCATGTTTGTTCTACTTCTAATAGCAATGCATATGTGCCTAATAATGAGTTGAATCTTATGAAAAACCGTGTATCTTCTCTAGGTTCAACCTTAAACAAATGCATTGATAATAATAAGAAACTTATGAACCTATGTGCAAAGTCACATGTAAATTCTTTCAAACCACGCACTCACTATGCACATATGTATAGCAAAATTTATAAATGCTCTATTTACGGCCGTAAAGGCCATCTTACCAAATTTTGCTATGATGCACATAAATCCAAAAATTCTAATACTAATGTTTGTTGTGCATCTCATAAAGTTTTATCTCAACATATACACACGCATGCACCAAATAGTCATCATAAGCATGTAAATGTGTATAAGTGTGGTTTTTGTGGTAGATTTGGTCTGTAGGCGTCAAAAATTACCTATAGGTCTCCGTACGCGTCTCGAGATGGAGAGGAGACAATGAACGTCACTATTCGAGTCACAGAACCTCATTGATGACAACAAATGCATGAAGTGAGTAGACGGACCATGCGAAACAACGGAATTTCGGAATAACCGAAAGACGAATGAACCGGGAGTTGCACGTCACTTACGAAAGACAAAGCGCTCCTCGTGTCCCATTTACTCCACACATGATTCAATCATGAGAGCTTATAGATCTCCTCGTTGGCTTTCTGACGCATTCTAGATCGTGTGATTCTGAGTTCAGATGATAAAAATACGATGAAAACGGACGGAGTGCGCAAGACCAAGCCCTGAGCCAAACCAAGACACCCCATGAGTATCTCGGCTTGGCCAAGACACTCACAAGTGTCTCGGCCATGCCGAGACACCCACGGGTGTCCGCAGACCCGAAAGACGCCCGCGGGTGTCTGCAACCCAAAATTGGCAGTTTTGAAGCTGTTTTTTTAACGTTAACCACCTGGATTTATTCCAACTAGTCTGATATCATCTAAGAACATGGTTAAGTGGTTATAATTGAGGATAAGAGGGAATTGGCCGTTCTTATCCAAAAACAGAGGTCCTGAAACACTCACAAGTGTCTCGGCCACGCCGAGACGCCCGCGGGTGTCTGCAACCCAAAATTGGCAGTTTTGAAGCTGTTTTTTTAACGTTAACCACCTGGATTTATTCCAACTAGTCTGATATCATCTAAGAACATGGTTAAGTGGTTATAATTGAGGATAAGAGGGAATTGGCCGTTCTTATCCAAAAACAGAGGTCCTGAAGCCTATAAATACAGCCCAAGGGCCTTTATTTTTTGGATCTTGAATTCTTGAGCGTTGGCGAAGCCCTGCCGAACTGAGGACTGAAGAGCCACGAATTTCAAAGAGCAGGAGGAGATATCAGTGAATTCTTCGGCATAAAGAAGAGGAGGTTCGTTATATCTGTAGCCCGGTTCCTTCCATTGAGATTGCCCCGTTACGGTGATCTCGAGAAGAGTGATTATCTCGCTATTGCTGAGATAATTGCTTCGGTTTCTTGATTCCTTCCTGAATCAACGAAGCTTCAGATCTAATCTGATTGTTTGGTGGTCCATGGATATTAACATCCCCGTCACAGGCAAAGATCCCACGCAAGCAGCGGGCCATAAACACTCATTGCGTTTATTTGAAGGATATTGTAATTTTAATTTCTTTGTGTAAATGTCTTATAAAAAGACCGATCTTTTTTTAAACTTGTTGTAACGACTAAAGTTGTAATAAGTTATACAATGAAGAAATCGATTTCCCACCAAAACAAGCTGGCGACCACAGTGGGAGCCAACAGTCTTGTCACCGAGGCTGTCATGCCACAGCCGACGATCAAGATCCTCATAGTTGAAGAGGTCGAATATGAGTTTGACCAACAGAAGTTTGAGGAGTACGTCTCCTCCTACTCCTCTAGATCCGCCTCTCCTCGCAAGCGCAGGAGGGTCTCCTTCGCCTGAAAGATCCGCTGGTCTTCATATGTGAAGACTCAAGAAGGCGAATTCCATGCTACCGTTGCTGCAACCACACCTCACAACGATCTGCCGGCGTCCAATGAGACCAGATCTACAGATCTGAACTCCTCCGTGATCAAGGAGTTAACTGCTGAACGTGCGCTGACTCTATCAAGGAGAGCACGTCAAAGGCAACGCCAACGCCTCGCGTGCCAATTTGCCAAGGCTTTGGATCAGGTGGACGGACTCCGTTACCAAGTGGATCTAGAGTTCATAAAGCGCCAAGTGGCTAAGCTACCTCCACAGCAAGCTTCGTGAACCTCCTTCCAACTACCTACTAACGAATGAGTTCGTATCAAACAAAACCGTTCCACTCTTGAGAAGTGCATTCAGAAGCGTCACGTACTTCTTGCGCATGCCCAGATCCTTGTGCAAAAAGCTTAAGAAATGCAAAAGGAAGAGACGGTTAAGAGATCGCTGAGATCCAAACAAATTTGGATGCCAAAGGCCAAATCAATGCCTAAGGCAAAAACAAGCAACGTTGCTCCCTAGCCTTCGTCAACTTCGGATCCCGCTCCTATTGCTCCCACACCTTCGGTGAAGCCTAACGACAATGTGGATCTTCCCAAATTTGGAATTCCATTGAAGAATCACCTGGGTCCTTTACACAAAGATCAAGGCAAAGCGCCTGTTAAGGAACGCTTGGGACTATTGAAGGAACCCTGAGCAACCATCCGGACTAAAGGTCGTACGCGACATCCTAACAAGTTAATTCCCGTAATTACCTAGGGGGTGCCTGCACAAAACCAGGAGCCCGTTAAAATATTACCCTCACATGAGTGTGATTCCAAATGTGTGACTCCTGCTAAAGCTAATAAAGCACTACCTATTCATAAGAAGACGCGCCGAACAAACAACAACGTTCCACTTGAGGAATCAAACTAATAGCCGATAGGTTACTCTGACCGCAACGTCGATAAGTTGTACTATCGGGTTGGGGGTACTAATAAATCTTGAAAGAGAAGTACCCGGGAAGCGGACTTTCACTGTCCGTGTACCAAACTCATCAGGGTAATATTATCAGCATGTAGTTGCCCTAAGACCGCTCCACAGAGGGTCTTGGTATTTGAAAAGATCTCCACCAGAATGTCCGAGTCCAAGCCAAGGCATTTCTATAGAAAAAGATCAGCTACGCAAGATGATGAACTCCCAAAGGTAACCATCAATATGGTCGATAAGGAGAAGTCAACGCGAAGTTTCAATGCCCGCCATTTTTCAAACATATCCTAACGTATAAGTCGGTTACACGTGGGAACAACTAGGCGTAGGGACTATCAGATGATGAATAGTGGATTATCCTCAGAAGATGAAGCACCAGATAGGAACTCTGCCATTGCTTCTGATAATACAGTGTCCAGCATAAGACAATCCCGCAAGGCGTTTATGGTCAACACCGAGCAAATAGCCAAAATCATCGAGGATGCCTTGGCTAAGCAAAAAGAGAACTTCAAGTTTAAAATGGAAATGGCTATGCTGCTAATGAGGGAAGAGCATGATCAACAGATCCGAGCCTTGTCGAATCAGATAGGTGAATCCAGTCGTCGCAACAATGCTAGTCAAGCAGCTAGCGATTCAGATGTGAATGAACACCTCGATGCAGATCACCCTTCCATTAACCAAAATGCTGGGAGTAGCCCCACTGAGAATAACAACATCGGGGGTGGTCCCGCTAATAATGACAACACTGGGGGTAGCCCCATTATTCCTCCTCAAAATCGACCAAGGAAGGACACGAGCGGGGATGAAAAGATAAAAGACCTCGAGAGCAAAGTCAACGCTCTGATGTCTACTCGAGAGGTGAAGAAGATCGGTATTCCGTGTCCTTACCCAAGAGAGTGGGATTTGATACCATATCCGGCAAAGTTCAACCTGTTCAACTTTACGTCGTTCGACAGGAAGGGCTCGTCCATTTAACATCTGATCTACTTCAAGTCCTACTTGGGCATGATCTCCGACAATGAAGCCCTGATGGTTCGGTCATTCATTGGCACCATTCGCGGATCTGCCTTCGATTGGTACCGCCATCTCAAACCCGAAAGTATTAACAGCTAGGAAGACCTGGAGATCCTATTCCTCGCTCACTTCTTTGATGATGACGTCGAGGTGTCAATAAGGACACTCTTTGAGGAGAAATTGGAAGACGAAGAGAGCTGTCTACGACTTCATTAAATATTTCCAGAATAAGGCGATGAACTGCCGAGATCCAATTATGGGGGACTTCATCCTCCAAACATGTCATAACAACCTATCTATTGAGATATTGGAAGTTATGAGAGTTGCATCGTCCAATAAATGGAAAAAGTTGAAGATGCATGAAGAGCAGGCTGAACGCTTCCTCAGAAGGAAGAAAGCTGAGAGAAGCCAACCAACGGCTAACTCTCTGAACTCAAGCTTCATCTCCCGTGGTAAAGGGAAGACACCTATAGCAGTCGTTGATGTTAATTAGACGTCATAACAACAACCCCGAAGACACCAGAAGGCTTAGGGTCCGAGACTCCAAAAAGAGTACTCCTTCAAGGACAAAGATGTTCCAGCCATTTTCAAGTCTTTCCTTGAAAATAACAAAATCAAGTTACCACCTATCACAGATCAGGAGGAAGCTGACAATACTATGGATCCGAAGTACTGTGCGTACCACAGGAGGATCCTTCATCCTATCAAGGCTTGCTTCGCTCTCAAGAATAGCATCCAAACCTTGGTTGAAGCCAGTGTCATAATGCTCAATTAAGTCGAATGAAGACTCCGACAAGTATAAGAGTATAAACTATTCCTTCTAACACTCCGAAGAGTATACGAGTATAAACTGCTTCTCAATCCTCCAATAGGTATACGAGGTTAAACTGCTCCCTGCATACTCTAACAGGTATATGAGTCTAAACTATTTTCTTTTTTTCACGGGAAGTTCCTAGAGAGTGCCATGTCTGGCATTATTAAGGATAGCCCGGTCATCCAACTAAGTATAATGTTAGACCCAGTTTCGCAAAGGAAACTGGGGGTGGATGATTCATGTAACAGGAAGTTCCCAGAAGAATGTTACATGTAATATTCTTAGGTATAACCTGGTCATTATGAACAAAGTGATAAACACTAAACTCCCACCGTGATTTCTGAACACTCTTTTGCTGAGATGAGATTCAATCACTTTGTTGGATTAATTTTTCCTCACAAAACTCTCATTGGTATTTGACGACTCACAGTCTTCCACCACAAAATCCCCCACCGATCAGACTAATTGATAGCAGGACCACCAAAATTCCTTTCAGTTGAATCCACTCAAATTCCCGCTACGTCTGTGCACTCAACACTCCCATTGTTAGAGTCTGGACTTAGATTCTCGGAGTGGATATCCCACTCTTAGTTTCAGTCTTCAGATTCTCAAAGTGGAGATCTCACTTTGAGTTTTTCTTTACAATTGGAGATAGAATATAAAATTCTTCCTCTCTAGCATCAGGTTCGTCTTTGCCCCAAGAGAAGATACTACTTTTCAAATCTCAAAATCCGTGCTTCACACATGCGAGGAATTTTATCCCGAATCCTAAGTAGAGATAAGTTAATACCTAACACGCGTTGCCGGCTTAGTCTTTCACCGATTAAAAAAGACACCATAATTCGAGTCTGGGACTTTTTCCTGAAGCCTAAGTAGAGATAAGTCAGCGCCTAACACGCGTTGTCGGTTTAGTCTTTCACTGATTGAAAAAGACACCAGAATCCAAGTCTGGGGTATTTTATCCCAAAGCTTAAGAAGGGATAAGTCAGCGCCTAGCATGCGTTGTCGGTTAGTCTTTTGCCGTAAAAAGGACAAAAGCCCATATGTTCAACATCGTGGCAAGTTGTTATTCAAAACGCTAAAATTTGTGCTTCACACGTGTGGGGAATTTTATCCCGAATCCTAAGTAGGGATAAGTCAACGCCTAACACGCGCTGCTGATTTAGTCTTTCACCGATTAAAAAAGACACCAGAATCCGAGTCTAGAGACTTTTATCCTGAAGCCTAAGTAAGGATAAGTCACCGCCTAACACACGTTGTCGGTTAGTTCTTGACCATAAAAAGAACAAAAGCCCACATATTCAATATTATGGTAGGTTGTTATTCATAACACCATAATCCGTGCCTTACACGTGCAGTTAATTTTATCCCGAATTCTAAGTAGGGATAAGTCAACTCCTAACACGCGTTGCTGGTTTAGTCTTTTACCGATTGAAAAAGACACCAGAATCCGAGTCTGGGGACTTTTATCCCAAAGCCTAAGTAGGGATAAGTCAGCGCCTAACACGTGGTGCCAGTTTAGTCTTTCACTGATTGAAAAAGATACCAGAATCCAAGTCTGGGAAATTTTATCCTGAAGCCTAAGAAGGGATAAGTCAGCGTTTAACACGCGTTGTCGATTAGTCTTTTGTCGTAAAAAGGACAAAAGCCCACATATTCGACATTGTGGTAGGTTGTTATTCATAACGCCAAAATTCGTGCTTCACACGGACGATGAATTTTATCCCGAATCCTAAGTAGGGATAAGTCAACGCCTAACATGCGTTGCCGGTTTAGCCTTTCACCGATTGAAGAAGATACCAGAATATAAGTATGGGGACATTATCCTGAATCCTAAGAATGGATAAGTCAACTCCTAACACGCGTTGCCGGGTAGTCTATTCCCGTAAGAAAGAAGGAGTCTACGTATTTAATATCGTAGCACTAAAAGAGTTAACTCTTTTAGTATAACGTCACATGCGGAACGGACTTAAACAATCCGTATGCAAGCCCGATTCAAATGGTAATCGGTAAAGGCACGTCAAATCTATTGATGGCTGAGGATTTGTTAAAAATCCTGAGTCTACGTCTGATAAATGCGGCTAGGTAGTCTATTCCCGTGAGAAAGACGAAGTCTACGTATTCAATATCGTAGCACTAAAAGAATTAATTCTTTTAGCGTAACATTACATGCAGAACGGACTTAAACAATCCGCATGCTAGCCCGACTCAAACGGTAGTCGGTAAAGGCTCATCAAACCCGTTGATGGCTGATGGTTTGCCAAAAATCCTATGCATGTGAGAGTCATTGACGCACCAGCTTCATTAGTTGGTCTCGTGACTTGAGCACCTAACAACTTCAGGATAAGATCCATACCTACAGATGAATCAACTTTAATAGTTGGTCCTACAACCTTAACACTTGAGACTACCACGTGTTGTGATGAAAAGTCAACGCCGGGCGATTCGAAACCCTAGGTCAATGCTGGTCAACGCGTAACTCTAGGTCAACACCAGTCAACGTGTTGCGGTAAAAAAGTCAACGCCGGGTGATCCGAAACCCTAGGTCAACACCGGTCAACGCGTAACCCTAGGTCAATGTCAGTCAACGTGTTGCGGTGAAAAAATCAATGCGGGGTGATCCGAAACCCTAGGTCAATGCCGGTCAACGCGTAACCCTAGGTCAAAGCCAGTTAATGCGTTACGATGAAAAAGTTAACGCCGAGTGATTCGAAACCCTAGGTTAACGCCGATCAACGCGTAACCCTAGGTTAATGCCACTCAACGCGTTGTGATAAAAAAGTCAACGTTGGATAATCCGAAACCCTTGGTTAACGCCGGTCAATACATAACCCTAGGTCAACGCCGGTCAACGCATAACCCTAGGTCAACGCCAGTCAATGTGTTGTAATAAAAAATCAACGTCGGGTGAACCAAAACCCTAGGTTAACGTCAATCAATGTGTAACCCTAGGTTAATACCAGTCAATGTGTTGTAATAAAAAGAAAACGTCAGGCGATCCGAAACCCTAGGTCAATGCCGGTTAACAAGTAATCTTAGGTCAATGCTAGACAATGTATTGCGATGAAAGTCAACACAAGTCAATATATCGTGATGGAGATGGTCAGTTCAAAGTCAACTCGACAATGAGCCAAAATCAATTCACCAGTTTTGATTCAAGATTTCGACGACGGCCAGACGATAAACGCAGCGCCAAGAGAACTTCAGCTATTCGTCAAAATATCGAATAGATTGAAAATCAAAGGAGCCAAGAGAACTACATGTCCTTTTACACCGACTAAAGGTTGGACTGATCATATCCAAAGTATTTCAGGCTCATCTATAAAAGAAACGAGAATGAAACACTTTGGAGGGGGTATCTGTAGGTGTCAAAAATTGCCTGTAGGTCCCCACACGCAGAGACATTGCTATTAGAGTCACAGAAGCTCATTTGATGATGACAAACGTATGAAGTGAGTCGACGGACCATGCGAAGCAACGGAATTTCGGAATAACCGAAGAAAGAATGAACCGACAGCTCCACGTTGCTTACGAAAGACGAAACGCCCCTCATGTCCCATTTACTCTACACATGATTCAATCATGAGAGCTTGTAGATCTCCTCATCAGCTTTTTGACGCATTCTGGATCGCGTGATTCCGAGTTCGGGTGATGAAAATACGGCAAAAACAGACGGAGCGCGCGAGACCAAGCCCTGAGCCAAACCAAGACACCCCATGGTGTCTCGGCTTGGCCGAGACAATTGTGTCTCGGCCAAGATGAGACACCCATGAGTGTCTTAGCTTGGCTGAGACACTCACAAGTGTCTCAGTCAAGCTGAGACACTCACAAGTATCTCGGTCATGCCGAGACACCCGCGGGTGTCTGCAACCCAAAACAATTTAGATTTGGCGGTTTTGAAGCTGTTTTTTTGACGTTAACCACCTGGATTTGTTTTATCTGGTCTGATATCATCTAAAAATATGGTTAAGTGGTTACAACTAGGGATAAGAGGGAATCAGCCGTTCTTACTCAAAAACAGAGTTCCCGAAGCCTATAAATACAGCCCAAGGGCCTTCATTTTTTAGATCTGGAATTCTCGAGCGTTGGCGAAGCCCTGCTGAGGACTGAAGAGCCATGAATTTTAGAGAGGAGGAGGAGATATCAGTGAATTCTTCGGCATAAAAAAGAGGAGTTCGTCAGATCTGTAGCCCGGTTCCTTCCCTTGAGATTGCCCCGTTGCGGTGATCTCGAGAAGAGTGATTATCTCGCTGTTGCTGAAATAATTGCTTCGGTTTCTTAATTCCTTTATGAATCAATGAAGCTCCAGATCTGATCTGATCATTTGGTGGTCCATGTATATCAACGTCCCCATCACAGGCAAAGATCACACGCAAGCAGCGGGCGATAAACACCCGTTGTGTTTGTTTGAAGAAGATTGTAATTTTAATTCCATTGTGTAAAGGTCTTATAAAAAGACGGGTATTTTTTTGAACTTGTTGTAACGACTGAAGTTGTAATAAGTTATACAATAAAGAAATCGATTTCCCACCCAAACATGGTCATTTGACCAAATTTTGTTTTGATCTTAAAAGAGTTTGCAAAATACTTCTAAAAGACCAACTTTATTTGTAAATGTTTCTCGTGCACAATCACAAGATCAACATAAACAAATGCATCTATTTTGTTGCTCTTATAGTAATAGAATGGGTCATTTGCATAATTATTGTTATGACCGTGTCCGTGCACAAATACGCCCAAATGGGTTCATAACCCAAGGGCATTGGTTTCAAATGATAGGGTTCATATCCCTAAACTCTTAGACATCAAGAGTGTTTGGGCGCTAAAATATTTTTGATTTTAAAATCAAGTTTTTTAGTGTTTTTCCTTTCTTGTTTTTGAAAAACATATTTGGAAAACTTTTTTTTATATTGATAAAATTTTACCCAAATGGTTGTTTATATTGATCAAACATTATTATTTTTAAAAATATATTTTATATTCATTATATATTATGAATTTTATTGGTTTTGATTCTAAATAAAGAAGTTTATGTCGAGCAACCCCCCAGATTTATTGTTCTTTTCTTCCATATCATGTTTATCGGTTGCAAAAAAGCTTTATATGGGTTGATACAAGCTCCAAGAGCTTGGCATAGTCGCCTTTCTAGTTTTCTTGCCGAAAGTGATACAAATTGATATATGTTTGTTTTATCCTAAGCTTACTCTTTTTTATCTTTGTGGATAAAATGTATCAATGTTTCGACATTACTTTTTTCATGATCATGTAGATAAATAAGATGTGTCCCTTATTTATATTGATACAAAATCTCTATTAGTGGACATCTCTACCAAACCTCTTTGCGAAGAAATCTTTTTGTCGTATAAGAGAAATTTGGGCATGTGCATCCATTGACTCAAATTTGCTTGATCACTTATTTACACTCTTCAAAAATGATGTTATGTGGATTTATTGATCAAACATGTTTTTATGTTATTGTGTTTTAAATTCTAAATCAATCATGATTCATGTTTAAATGTTTATAAATTTTTGGACTTTCATTTGATTTTTTATTTTCATTTGGTCTTCATGGATGTTCATGATTTTCCTTCATTTTTAAAATAGGGATATATATCAGGATTTCATTTGGATTTTTATTTGGACTTTCATGATTTTCATAATTTGTTTTCATTTGAAAATACCTTTTCATGATTTATAACTTTTAGCTTTCATGAATTTCATGATTTCTATTCATTTGATTTCATTATATATATATATATATATATATATATATATATATATATATATATATATATTGTTTATGTTTCTTTTATACATATATTTATCTTGAGACCTTTGCAACACCTTTTTTAAAAGATATATATCTATATGTGTTCTCTTCGTCTCTTTGAATGTGAGTTATGATTAGCACGTTTATATCTATGCTTGCTCATATTTAATTGCCTTATTATTTTGATATATGCTCTAAGGCATTTTGATAGGGGAAACTTTTCCCTATCTTGTTTATACGCACCGTGCTTATTGGTAACGAGAGCTTTTACTCTCTTCCTTCTTATTGTTTTCCCCATTTTGATGTTGACAAAGTGTGACGCCCCTGTTTTCACACATGGCTGCAGTCCAAGGTGAACCCAGAGATGTCAAACCTGCTATGCACTCACACTATGCAACAACAAGTTTGACCAATCACAGTAATATCCTCTAGTGGAATCAAAGTAAAGTGTAGGTACAAAACAGGTAAAAGAAAGGAAATAACTACAACAGACATGATATAGAAAGGAGTATCTCATAAATAAATTATGTCTCAGTGAACAATCTGGAATACATCCGACATTCGAAATAAATAAATATGTCTCGACATGAAACAACTAAAAATATAACTAAGGCTCATAATCTTTACAAAATGTGATACAAAACTCCAATGTACGAATGAAAATAACTCTACTGTGGAGTCTCTACTAGTAACTCATGTGATGACGACTATGCAATAACTCCGTCATCCTGTGATCCTCCGATGCTCTAAGCCACTTGAAAGTTAAATTAAAATAAAATAAAAGAAAAAGGACAACAACAAGAGCGTCAGAGCGCTAGCAAGATTACCTCCATCCTCCCTCGGAGGAGGGCTACTAAATGAAGTGGAGGCTCTATCTATTAAGCATAGCCTACCTAGATCATTTTCCCCATATATAAGTAAAATACTTGTTAATACATACATATAAGCAATCATCTACTCTGAAACAAATGAATGTTGATATTTAGAAATCCACAACACGAGCATAGGTATGTCAAATATCCCGTTAGCTCAAATTATGAATAGCTAAATACAAAATCTAAAAGCTTCTACATGGAGCAATAAGAAAAGCCAACTCCATCTCAAACCATATCAAAGGTATCCTGACAGATATCAGATACGTGTCCAACACATGAACTTCACCTGCTACATATTAGATAAGACAACTCGAATAAGTATCCAACACATGGACTATATATAATGAATGTCCAACACATGGACTGCAATAGATAAATATCCAACACGATGATGACATACAATTAAGGTCCAACACATGGGCCACAATAGGTAAATGTCTAACACGAGAACTGCATATGATTAACGTCCAACACATGGGTCGCAATAGATAAATGTATAACATGAGGACTGCATATGATGAGCATAATACAAATAAATGATGTAAGTAAAATACATATATACTATTCACACTCGTGCCTCGGTGAGTGAATCCTAAACTTATGTGCATAATTAACCCATGTGTAGAATACACAATTTACAGTGTATTAAAATACCAGATAACCTATAGACAACTTGTCGGTCACACAAACGCATGTAAACAACATGCACATGCACAAACAGGTCCAACGGTCGACCGCCGCGACCATCATAGTTGACCGTGAAATGAACAGAAAGACATTACACAAAATATCGCCCAGCGGTCGACAGCGTAGAAACAGAGAGCTTCCTGCACAAAAACGTCGCCCAGCGGTCAACCGTGCAGAAGCATAACAGGTTTTCAGGTTTTGAACTTGCAGAAATTTTAACTCATCAAAAACATAAATTTTGTCATTTATAAATCATATGACAAAATGAAATCTTTATTTCTACATATCAGAAAAATATCTCATGATTTACTTAAACTTGATTTAACCTAATCAAGTTTAACAACCCAAATAATCAAATTCTTTATAAGAACCCTAGTTATCGACAAAATTAACATAAATATACTTGTATGAAACTTAAAACTGATGTAACAATTGTTTTTCCATGTTTTCAAATCTTGTTTTACCCCAAACCTAGGGTTTTAAGCATCTCTAATCAACATAAAATATCATTTAATTACCAAATTAGGGCTTAAACATGGTTTAATCATGATTAACAAATTAAAAACAAAATTACAAATAACCCTAATGATCATGATGATATTTCTATCATAAACAGTAAGGAATTATTATAGATCTATTATGGTTTAAAGAATTATCATCAAAAATCTAAACTTTATCATGTCAGGTTAAACTTTACCATGAAAAACATCACTTTAACCATTAAAAATCTAATATTTATTAAGAGAAGGGTTTGGATACAGATAATATTGCCTTATCATGTGCACAACCCCCCTGAAACAATCAACAAACGATTCCTCGATGCCAAACGCCGTAAATCTCGCATTCTCCTCGCTTTTCGCCTCATGAAACTTTCCCGAGAGCGTTTAGGGCTAGGGTTTGAGAGAGGAGGAGAGGGGCTGCTAGGTTTGGAACACAGAAGAAAAGATGTGTTTTTTGTGTATAAACGTGTATATATATGGCAGCAAACCTGAATAAATACAGTCCAAAACCCGAAACCCAAAATTGGAAACCCAGTCTGACTAGAAACATACTCTTTGGTATTTTACCTTTCTCATTCGACATTGGAATGTGGTGATTAAAGATTTATTGGAACACTGCCAAAGAGACCTATAACTTTGGTCTTTTATGTTTTTTCATATTTACACGGTATCAGTGTGTAAAATATAAAATCTCTTCACTAGTCATTATTTTCCAGATTTATACATCATGCATGTTTAAATATAAAATCTCTTCACTAGTCATTATTTTCCAGATTTATACATCATGCATGTTTTGTGCATTTGCACTCATATATACATATATTTTATACATCATGCATGTTTTGTGCATTTGCACTCATATATACATATATATATTGAATTGATCTCAAATCAATTCTTCGCATACTCAAACATCACAATATGTTATTTATCAACATATAACAAATTTATTATTAGTTATCATAAAATATTTAAATTTTCAGGGTTTTACACAAAGGGGGAGAAACAAGTCTATTGTGAGTATATTTATTTATTGCTTCATATGGGTAATATGCATGAGAATTATATATTGTATGTTCATTTGCTATCATGCATATTTCCTTTACTATTTGTGTAGATTGTTTGTCATCATAAAAAAGGAGAAGATTGTTAGGTCTTAAGTTTATGAGCTTATTGTCTAATCTAGTTTTGATGATTAACAAACAATTCCTAACATCGTTTGTCGAGTGTTTGTATTTGCTTGTTAGGAATTCTATACATATATCCTCTGTCAGAGGTTGGTTAGAATTGAACTTAACGATGACATCCTAATAGAGTGTGATGCCACTGGGTTCACACAAGGCTGCAGTCTAAGGTGAATCATAGGATGTCAAACCTGTCATGTACGTGCAACAGTACGTTTCACCATTACAATTACTATCTCTTTAGTGGAATCAAACAACAAGTATAAGTACAAAATAGGGAAACGAAGGTAATAATGTACTAAACATGATAAATAAAGAAAAGTTGTCTTAATGATGATATCATGTCCCAACTGAATAAAATGAAATACAACTGATAATGGACCAAATATGAAATATCCCAATACACAAAGTCAAATGAAATATTACTAAGGCACTCAACACTTACAAAATGAAACACAAACTCTAAATGTCTGAACAATGAATACTAACTACCGAGGAGCATGAAATAAACTACTAATATAATATAATATGGAAGCTAATGTGCATCTCCTTCAACCTGCGACTCTCCGTGCGCCTGACTCGCTGCCTAAAAAAAGGGGAAACAACGAGTGTCAAAGCGCTAGCGAGATCATCTCACCCGCTCCAAGGGGGAAGGAGTAGGAGTATATAAGAAAATACAAGTTAGTACATATAGATATAAAAATCATCTATCCTGAACTAAGCAAAAATTGATATTTAAAGATCCACAACACGAGAATGGGTACGTCGAACGAAATAATTCAAACAAGGAAACCCTCATGTATATACCTTATATCTCAAATTGTGAATCACTAAATACCAACTCCAATCCTATGAATCGAAAATAACAAACAAAAGAAATACTACAACTCCAAACCTCAACCATAATAAGTCATGTCAAAATCTCGGACTACCCTCGGGTAGATGACATAGTCATAAGGAAAAATTATTTGATACAATCATCTCACGTAGAACAAACCATGTATGCCAATCTTAGTATAATACGCTACTCTCGGGTAACAATATGGAAACATGAATGCAAAATGTATGAATCTCTACATGAAATAGCGATACTATTGTAAGTCCATCACAAAATCCTATGTTCCCACCTTACTTAATCACTCTACGGAGATAGGTAAATCACCCTATTCCATAATGATGCATAACAGATGATCGCCCTCTGGAGTATAGGCATACTAGCCTAACCCGGGATCTACGATCACCCTATAGTGTGGTTCATCTGCGGTCTCATCGGTATCCTAACCAACTCTAAGTATAATCCATCCGCAGTCTCATTGCGCTATCCCGACTAACCCACTAAGCATCCACAACTATCATGAAATGCAATATGCATGTCAAATTCTAACATGATTAACACAACATATATTATGTACCTCAACGGCTCATGCAAACGCAACTCAAACGTGTGTCCTCGTGTCTACGCACGTGTCTCAATGTGCGAACTCAAACCATCGTGTTCACGATCATCTCATGTATTAAATAAATCAACAAAATAACACATCACAACTCAATTGATCGAAGTAACCCTTCGATTGATTGATCAAACGTGCAAAACATGCACATGTGAAACTAGGCTGGTCGGTCGACCGGTGCCTCAGCGTCGGTCGACCGGCCAGAGGTAGAACTTTAGTTTTTGCCAGATTGATTGAGGTGTCAAGGGTTTGCTTCTATCTCATAACATTGATATATTTCAGATAACACAAATATAAAATCTTGTTTAATATAATTAGGGTTCACTTTGCTATATGAAACATAATTATTATATCTAGTTGAATAATCACAACCCTAACATGTTCATGTTTGTCAAAATTATCATGAAAATCATTAAATCTCGACAAAAACTCAGATTTAAATTTATTTCAGATCTGAAATACAAATCAAAGAACTCGTTTCTAACTTTTTAAAACAAAAAGATTGAATCTTTGTATCATATACTTTAAAAGAACTATCTTTATACTTAAATTAGGTTTAAGGCCTAATAAAACCAAATAAATCTCATTTAAAATCGATTAAAAATAGGGATGATATTAGAAGAGATAAAACTTGCCTGAAATCTCTGCTGAAAACAATCAAAAGTGCAAACAAACCATTCTCTCTTACCACACGTCGATGATCTCGCCATTGTGTTGGTATTTTGTTTAACATAGTTCTCAAAACTCACAAGAATATGATTAATGGTTTTTGAGGGGAGAGGGTGACAACTAGGTTTCAGAAATATGATATAAAAAGAGAATTTTTATAAAAAATATAGGTATTTATAGATGCAAACCCGAAACTAACATGTTTGACCCGAACTAGGAAACCTAGTCTGACAAGAAAAATGGTCTTTGGTATTTTGGTTGTAATTTTTTTGTCTGACCTCAGAATAAGGTGATTTAAGATGCATTGGATAGATATTGAAGACACCTACATCTTTTGTTTTTTGATTTTTTCCAGATTCGAACTTCAACGGCATGTAATATACATATACTCTTAACTCATCGTTTTTCCAAATTTGAAATACATATATGGTATACTTTTTTTCTTAACAGTTGCAACCCATGCCTTCTTAGAACTCGATCAGACCTACAACAATTCCATAGTCCTATTTCCATCATTGCAATTGGCTTAATACGCAACCATCTTAACCAAGTGCCTAACCCAATTCATCGACTCTTGACCTTCGTCGCCCCTATTGATCAAAGACATGGAGGACACCTGGATAACCAATATCCAATCCTTTCAGTTTGATTCGCAAGTACCCCAAGTAATTTTAGGGTGGCTAGACAAGGCATGAGGACCAACCACCTTGACCTATCTGAAAGCATCCCAACTAAAGGCTACCCAATCATCAATCGATAATGAGTCATAAAAGCTCACTAGACAGGTCAAATAACACTTTTTTATTTTTCGAAAAAGGAAAACCTTCAGCTAAAATAGATTTTGAATCAAGTGAAGCCAAAGAAGCTCATTCAAACCAAAAAGCCAAATTATAGATGAATCAATCAAGCCTCAAGCAGACCTACAATAGAAAATTAAGTGAAAAAGGAAATATCAATTACTTTAAAGCCAAGGAAAGTGAAATCAAGTCAAATTCAGACTCAAATTTTCAACCATAAAGAAAATGCAATATCTCTTGATTCGAAAGTTAGAATCTAACATAATATACATGAAAATTATCTATTTCAATGAAATGAAGCTATCCAGATTGACGGATTCCTAAAATTTTATCATCACTATTCAATTTTGACAGAAAAAAAATTAATTAGCTTGTTTGAATTGGAAACATATTTTTAATTATTTGAATACCTAGTCAAATCCTATGGTTGTGCGAGCTACTTGGACGTTAATTTAAATCCTATGGTTGTAGAAGTTAGTTAGAGATCAAGTTTCATTCCATAATTATGAGACAGTCTTGTATAGTATAAATAGAGGCGAATGGCCATTATATTTTACACATTCAATTCCTTAGAATTCAATAACGTTCTTCTTCTTTATTGCTATTTTGGAGTTCAAATTCTTATGTTCAGTTTCTTCAATTTAGTAAGTTGTTTAAATTCTTATTTTTATTTTCTTGTTGATATTTTTAATTTAATGTTTTTTCTTCTCTTTTCTTTAATTCCCTTTAATTAATCATGAGTAGCTAATCACCTTTAGGGAGAATTGATTAACAAGCTTGATAACTAATATTAATAAAACAATCTCTTTAGGATAAGAAAAAAAATTGACTAGTTTAGACTAACATAAACAAGGGTTAATTATAATTTAATAGGTTATAGATTTTAATTAGGCATAACCTCTATTTAAGAGATTACACCTTGGTAATAAAAAGTCTAGATTAGTTAATTTTAAAAATCTAGGGTTAATTATAACTTGATAAGTTATAGACTTTAATTAGGCAAAATCTATATCTAAGAGATGACACCCAAGTAACAAGAAAATGTAAATATTAGGATTAACTAATTGATAGGTTATATTTTCTAACAAAACCTAACTTATGCTTTTAGGGTTCTAGTAATTAATTAAATAAAGGATCTAGTTTAGAAAACATTGTGGAGTTAGTCTAAGTAGCCTAGTTTAAGTTCATAAATTAAAAGCCAAGCTCTTTCACAATCAAAAAAGCTTTTTTTAACCCCTAGATTTTTTCAAACAAATTTTCCTTGTGTATCAACTTGTTCAGTACGCAATGAAAGCTGTGCACTTGCATGATACATAAGAATAACTCAATAAGTTTTTTACTCTCGTTGCCGGGGAATTTTTAGTTTAGTATTTTATTTTAATATTCCTTGATCCTTTTTGTTTGCTTGTGTAGGAACCTCTTAGAGTGGGAACGACAATAGAGGTGAATATTCAGTTAGTAATATGTTCAAGTAAATGCGGGTCAAATACGAGAAATAGAAGACTAATCTAACCCATGTAAGCCTCCTTAATCTCCCTTATTACTGGTTTTGAAACTACTTTTACATCAGGTAATAGAAAAATTAAAAAATTAAAAAAATATTCATCTTTGTTTTCTATACCCTAATAAAAACAGTTCAGAATTATTTACAGACGGTCAAAATGTATTTTCACTTAGGATGATGACTAGCTTGGACTAAGAAGTGAACGCCAATAGGCTAAACACTTCGAATGGGTCCAAAGTCAAGCCCATAACAAGCTACAGTAAAGGTCTCCTGATGACCGAAGCGAGTCTCGCCAAGCAGCCTACATCGACTCAATTTGACCAAATCAGGCACGAGTCGACCCCCGCAACATGCCTCAGATCAAGTCTAAAGATGTAATCAGTTGATTAAATCATGAGTCAAATTCTATGTTAAATTCTAACTCCTAGGCAAAGTTCACCAACTAATAAACTCCTCCCACGTAGACCAAGTCATCCACTTCCGAAGAAGGCGTGCATACGTTCAAAGTTGTAAAACCCTGTAATATTGAAAATACTATGATAAATAATATTAAATAAGTTTTATTATGTTTGATATTATTCTGGGATGAATAAACATGATTGTAATCGATTAAGTACATATGTGTGTGTGTGTGTGTGTGTGTGTGTGTGTGTAAAATCTGTCAGTCTGCATCTGTACATTGGTCAGTCGACCGAACCTAGCAATCGATCAACCGATGGATAGTGGTCGGTCGACCAACCCTAGCAATCAGTCGATTGATGGATAGCTGATGGTTTTGGTATGGTTTTGGGTCAGGTCTCTTTTATACATGTATATATACATATATACCCGACTTTTTCCTCTTTTATTCTTCATATCTCACGTTCTGAGCACTAGCCACCCTCTCAAAACCTTAATCCATTAGTTTGAGTCTTTAGAGAGCTTTGAGAAGCAAAAAAGACCAAGAGAAGGTGAGATTAGCAGTTTTCTGTAAGGGAGGATAGAGTTCTTCGCGTGTGTGGGAGCTCAGCACAAAATTTTTGAGGTGAGTTTCATCTCCTCCAATCCCATTCCCCTTTTTTGGTTTTTATTGGATTTTTAAAACCTATCTTATGAGTAAAAGCCACCTCTTACATTTCTATGATGTAAAGATTTAATTTTTCTGATTTAAAAAGTAATGAATCGGATTTCTTAATTTAAGTTTAAGTTTTGAAGTACAAATAACATGAGATTTTTGCTGATTTGATTTGCTTTCATGATAAATTTACATACACAACCATGTTAGGGTTATTAGATCACTCTCAAATTGATAATTATGATTTCATGTAGTAGAGTAAATCCTAATTATACTAAATCAAGTTTTATACATGGGTTTTTTGAGAAATTTTGATTTTTATAAATGATAGAGAAAAAACCTGTGAATTTTGATTTGTCACCAGCATCGGTTGACCGATCAAATAACTTGGTCGATGATTAGTCTACAGGAAGCTGGAGATTTTCCTCTAGTCGGTCGACCGACCTAGGTAATCAGTCGACCGATTGAAGCTGATGTGTGTGTGCATGTTTGTCGCCACTGATCGACTGATGGGTAATTTTGGTCTACCGATTTGAGTTATTTTGTATATGTTGATTTCTTTCCATGCATGTTTGATCACAAATTACAAAGTACGAACCATACATCAACACATGTACGTGATCATGAGATGCACGCATTTGTTTTGAGTACACACGAGCTTTTGGAGGTGCGTAGTCTAATATTTTGAGCTAGTCTTGATAGAGAGTGATGTATGTTTCATTTACAGTAATTTTTTAATGCTCGTGTGGGGTTAGTTAGTGCACCACAATGAGATCGTGGTTGACTACACTCAGAATGTGTTAGTTGTGTGCTACAATGAGACCTTTCAGTGGACTACACACTGTTATGCATCATTGTGTTTCGGATTAGGTTGATATGCCTATACTCCACGGGGTGTTCGAGTAAGGTAGTGAACCGTAAAATGTTACAATGAGCCACAAGATATTGTGAAAACCTATACTCCATACTATTTTATTTGTAGATAATCATACAAAATTGTAAATTTTCTCCCGTGTTACCTGCCTCAAGCGTAGAGTATAAGGCTATCGTATGTTATGTGATACGTATCCTAGATGAGATCATTTACTGAATATTTATTTTTGTTCCCGCTCCAACTACCCGAGGGAAATGTGAGTTTTTATGATACGATTTGTTATGGATGATGCTTGGTAATGTATTGTTCTTTGTTAATTAGTTTATTCATAGGATTTTGGATTTGATATTTAGCGATCCATAATTAAAGATACATGGTATATATATGAGGGTTTCCTTATTTGGATTATTTCCCTCGACGTACTCATTCTCGTATTGTGGGTTTCTAAATATTAATTCCTCTTAGTTCAGGATGTTGGATTTATATATCTATATATGACGGAGACTCAGCATAGTTTGCCGTCATTTATTAGTAGATATATAGTGCTCCACAGCAGACGTTTATGATTTTATTTTCCTTATTGAGATATATTTCTTTTGAAGGCTGAGTGCCTATATACTTTTCAGCTGACTCTTTTGTATTACAGACTCATTGTTTTATTGCAGTTCACCAGGTATATTTTCTTTTCTTCTATCAGAACATGATTACTGTGATGCCCCTGGTTTCACACAAGGCTACAGTTCAAGGTGAACCCAGAGATGTCAAACCTGTCATGCATCCACACTGTAATAAACACGTTTTATCAATCACAATAATATCTTCTAGTGGAATCAAATATAAGTGTAGGTACAAAACAGGCAAAATATACAAATGAATGCAATAGACATGATATAGAAAAGATATCCCATAAATAAAAGAATTACATCTCAACAGTAACCCATCTGATAACTGAAATAATAAGAATGTCAATATGAATAAACTAGAATCGTACTAAGTCACACTGCCTTTAGAATATGAGAATGAAACTCTAATGTCTGAATAAAATAAAATAAAAATCTTCTGTGGAGTCTCTAAAATTCATGTGATGATGACTATGCAAGAACTTCATCATCATACAGCTCTCCATACCTTTGTACAGCCTGGAAGAAAAAATAACAAAAAGAATAACAACAAGAGCGTCAGACTGCTACAGCAAGATTACCTTTATCTGCCCCTAGGGGAATGACTACTAGGTAGAGCGAAGGCTCTATCTATTAAGCATAGTCTACCTAGATCACTTTCCCTCGTATCTAAGTGGAATTAACATATAGAAAGCTACAACACGAGACTTAGTACATCAAGCGAAATAATCCAAATAAGAAAACAATCTAAATATGTCTCAAATTGTAGATGCCTAAATATTAATACCAATCTAGAGATAAACAATCTAAATGAAATCAACTATTAGAAATCTACAACACGAGATATAGTATGTCGAGCGAAATAATCTAAACAAGGAAACCTTCATGTATATACCATATGTCTCAAATTGTGAATCACTAATCATTGACTTCAAACTAAGAAATAAAGAAAGCAGTAAAGAAAATAAAGACATTAATACATCGTATTTATAATATCTTCCACTATCACTAGGAAGATAGAATAAATACCAACATATAATCTCGTATACTTTCAAGAGCAAAGTATCTCATTATTATATCTCAGCGATGAGTCTTACGCATAACTGGCATCCGCCATAGACTAAGGCTATCAAGAAATCATCACCATGCAAATCCATGCAAGTCATGATTCATCGTAGTATCATGCGGGACGGACTGCCAAGTCGGCATCCTAACAGTATACTTGGCTTATTAGTCTTATTGCAACTCAGTGCGTAACATGAGTGCAGGACAAACTACCAAATAGGCATCCTAGAAATACGGCTCACGAGCCTCATCTCACCCTAGTACGGGACGGACTACTAAATCAAGCCTCCAAAAATCCGACTCAATGGTCTGTACAATATGTATATCAACGTATTACCCCACGTAGTACTGAGCTATGAATTAACAATCTCTAATTCTAATATAAACGGAATAAAACCCGTCATACTCCTCTTCGGGATACTCATGTATGTGCAACAACACTGTACTTACGTACTTGTGAATAAACGTGTATAAAAGTACAGCTTGAACCCCTCAAACACGTAGCAAAATAGTTTAAAAACAAACTGGGAACGATCTGAAAATTTACTTGTAAGTCGACTTATGCCTGGCATAAGTCGACTTATAAGTCGACTTCCAGATTGCTGTTTCGATGTTTTTTGGGATATTTCTCAAACAAAAACTCATTCTAACTATCATGGATTATAAGAAACAGGCTATAAACATCCAAACTAATTACAGAGGTCATAACACATGGTTTAACACTTGCATTAAAAAGAAATAGGATTAACTACATGATTATCCAAGATTTTCAATATTGACATGAAACATTACATAATTATCATAGCATGAAAAATTTTTGATAAAGAGGCAGAAGCATAAAAGTTTGTTTAAACATGATTAGACTAATTAGAAAATACTGGCCTAAGGTTTAAGCATGATTAATTAACATAAAAAGGCAATTAAACATCAAACTAGGATTTACACATGAACTAAGCATGTTTAAAAGATTAAAAATGAAATTAAATGAAATCCTAATGATCATGATCATGATTCTATCATAAACAACAAGAAAAAGTAAAAAAATCTAGCATGTATTCAAGTTTAAACATCAAAAATCTAACTTTTAACAATACAAGTTAAGATTTAAATTTGAAAACACATATTAAACATCATATTAATAACTAAAACTAGTTATTTAACTATGGGGATGGGTTTGGATGAAGATAATCTTGCCTCAAGTTGCTGTTGATCCTCCTAACATGCGTGCAAGATGTTTTCCTTTACTAAAACATAGATCTCGCTTTCCTCTCAACGAATTCCCACTAAAATCTTCTAAAAACTCAAAATTCTAGGCTAGGGTTTGAGAGAAGGGATGGCTACTAGATTCTCATGAGAAAGTGCAACAAAAACAGGTTTAAAAGAGTTTATATAAGTCTGGGATCAAAACAAAATGGATATAACCTAAAACCCAAAAGAAAACTAGAAATCAGCCTATATGTCGACTTACGTATCTGATAAGTCAACTTATAGCTTTGATAAGTTGACTTATTGTAAGTCAACTCATAAGTCAACTTAGTAGAGATTTTACAGTTTTTTCTTCTGTTTTTGTGCATATTTCGTGCATGTTTCTTTCCTCCACTCACATATATACATTGAAATGATCTCAAATCAATTTCTAACATACTCAAACATCAAAATACGTTATTTATCACCATATAACATATTTATTATTATTTATCACATAATATTCAAATTTATAGGGTTTTATATTCTTTCCCTCTTAAAAGAATTTCATCCCCAAAATTCCGCAAGCGTATCTTAGGGATTAATAATATGAGAAAAGCACTAAGAGGGGATAATATAGACAAGAAAACCCTCTCGTACATATCTCGTACCAATAATCCCCAGATATAAAATATATCAATATCTATAGTTAACAAATCTAGAATGCTAATATTCTCACTCAACCCCTAACTAAACGGAACTAGTACGTCGGGTGAAAAATCCAAAAAAGAAATCCCCTATATATGTACCATATGTTCTGAATGATTAGGAGCTAAGTGTCAATATCCCTATTCTAGTATTAAATGTAAATCTAAACATATAGATAATCATAAACATCAAATTAAATCAATCAATCCACCTGCTCTAATAGGTGTGGATAGTCGGGATGGATAACATCTCCTCGCTCCCGAGAATCCTCCTCGATATCTATACTTAACAGTCTAGAATACAAATACTCTCACTTAACCCCTAACTAAGCAGAACAAGTACGTCGGGCAAAAAATCCAAACAAGGAACCCCCATATATATACCATGTGTTCCGAATAATTAAGAGCTAAGTGCTAATATCATCACTTTAGTGTTAAGTATAGATATGAGCATATAAACAAATCATACACAAGGGTAAATCATAATCAATCAATTAATTTACCTGCTCGAACATGTGTGGGAAGTTGCGACGTATAATCTCCTCGCGCTCTCAAGAATCCTCCTCAATGTCTATACTTAATAGTATAGAATGCAAATACTCTCACTTAACCCCTAACTAAGCGGAACAAGTACGTCGGGCAAAAAATCTAAACATGAAACCCCCCATATATAATATATACCATGTGTTCCGAATAATTAGGAGCTAAGTGCTAATATCACCATTCTAGCGTTAAGTATAGATATGAGCATATAGATAATCATAAACATGGGTAAATCATATCCAAACAATTTACTTGCTCAAATAGGTGCAAGTCGTCACGATGCATATCCTCATCGCGCCCCAAGAAACTTTCTCAGCTCCTTTTTGATTCCTTTGAACTTTATATAAATGTATCACTTGTTTCTAAGTCTCTTGCCCTCTTTGGCAAGACTACATACAAGAATTTCATTAGTAGTCAAATCATCATTTATTTCAACCTCTGGCGCGTCTATCACTTGT
>NC_033797.1:88992925-89012494 GCF_001876935.1 Asparagus officinalis | reverse complement strand
ACATGGAAGACATCGTGTATACTCGACATCGATGCTGGCCAATATGAAACGGCTCCAACGCACTCCACTATCCTGAACGGACTAATATACTTCAGGGCAAGCTTTCCCCGTCTACTAAAACACAGAATTCTTTTTATTGGTAATATTTTCAACAATACATGGTCTCCAACCTGGAACTCTAATAGTCATTGTCTCTTATCTACATAACTCTTCTGACGACTCTATGCTGCAAGAATACACTCCTGAATTATTGATACTTTCTTTGTGGTCTATCTTACTAATTCCGGTCTAAGCAATAGGCTGTCCTCTGATTCTGCCCAGCAAATAGGCGATCTACAAGGCCTCCTATGACGCCGTATACGGTGCCATACCAATTATCATTTGATAACAATTGTTATAAATGAATCTAATCAATGGGATGTGGTCCTCCCAGCTACCCTGGAAATCTATAACACAAGCCCATAACATATCGTCCAATACTTGGTTGACTCTCTTTGTTTGTCCATCTGTCTGTGGGGGGAAACTACTAGAATATGTCTCTACCGTGTACGTTATCTTTAACGTAATGAAATGTGCTGACTTCGTCAACCGATCAACTATTACCCAAACTGAATCGTTTCCCTTCTTCGATCTTGGCAAATCCTATAATAAAATCCATAGAAATATCTACCCACTTCCACTTTAGAATGGGTAAATGTTGTAGGGTTCCTATAGGTAAATCATTTAGCCACATACTCTGCAATCTTCCTATGCATGTCTTTCTATCAAAAGTGTCTCTTTAGGTCCTTGTATATTTTAGTTGTTCTTGGATGCATTGTGCACCTGATATGGTACGCCTCGTCAAATAAGTTCTTTTTCAACTATGGATCACTCGGCATTACTAACCGGCCCTTCATTCGAAGTCCTCCATCTACTCTAATGGTCCAATCAGCCTTGGCTCTTTGGGGATCTCCCCCTTTCGGGTTTAAATCCAAGAGTCTTCTAGCTGAGCTCTGACCACTTTATTACTCCAAGATGGCTACTCAGATAAAGCTCCCAAAATTGCACTGTCTCTGCCGATCTCCAGTCTAAAATAAAATTAGCTAAGAGTGTGAAGATCTTGATATAACGAGCACCTCAAAGCTACAATCTGATGACGACGCTTCCTACTCAATACATATGCTACAACATTAGCCTTCCCCGGATGCTACTGAATCGCAAACTCGTAGTCTTTGATAAACTCAACTCATCGTCGATGTCACTAATTTAGCTCTTTCTGAGAGAAAAAGTACTTCAAACTCTGATGACCTGTGAAAAGCTTGAACTGCACTCCATACAGATAATGTCTCCATGTCTTTAATACAAAGACCACTACTGCCCACTTCAAATCGTGCGTGAGATAATTCTACTCATGTGTCCTCAACTGTCGTGATATGTATGCCACTACTCTATGGGTCTGCATCAAAGCACCTCCTAGACCCGATAACGATGCATCTGTATAGACCACGAAGGTCCTGACTACTCAGAATGATCAATACCTACGCTAAAGTTAACTTAGCCTTCAAGATCTCATAGGCCTTCTGGCACTCTATGCCCCAAAAAAATTGTACATACTTCTTTGTAAGGCGTGTAAGTAGCATCGTAATCTTTGAAAAGTCCTGAATGAACTTCCTGTAATAGCCGACCAAACCCAAGAAAATGCAAATCTCTAAAATGGTCTTTGGCGGCTCCCAATCTAGTACTGCCTCCACCTTAGCGGAATCTACTACTATGCCCTCTTTGCTGATGACGTGGCCTAAAAATCTAATCTCGGATAGCCAAACTCACATTTGCTAAACTTGGCGTACAACTGATGCTCCCTCAAAGTACGCAAGGTCAAATAAAGATGTTGCTTGTGCTCTGCCACCGATCTCAAGTAGATAAGGATGTTATTGATGAGTACAATCATAAACTTGTCAAAATAAGGACGGAAAACCCAGTTCATCAAATCCATGAATACTACGGGTGCATTGGTCAACCCAAATGGCATGACTAGAAATCCAAAAGACCCATACCCAGTCAGAAATATGGTCTTAGGAATATCCATCAAACGGACTCACAACTGATGATAACCGGAATGAAGATCTACCTTTGAAAAACACTATGCTCCCTGCAACTGGTCGAACAAGTAATCAATCCTTGATAGTGGATACCTGTTCTGGATAGTGACTTTGTTCAATCTCGTGATAATCTATACATAGGCGCATGCTGCCGTCCTTCTTCAATATGAACGTCTAAGGGATGTGCAACTAACTGAAACATATCCATGAAGGTATAAGATATAAAGGAATGTGAAGCTCCTGAATCGAATAAGATCCGAGATGGAAAAGAACTTACCAAGAAAGTACCTTCCACAATGGCTCCACTCGCACCATGGTCACGTGGTACGACTACATAAATCTTGTCGGTGGCTGGCGATTGCTACGCTGATAGCGGTGGAATATGTAGGACTATCTGTCCCTCAGGAATCTTCTGGATGGTATGAATCTGGCCTACTGACCCCTTAAAATTTGAGACAGCTAGTGGTGCCTCAAATCCTCCGTTGCTGGCCGTAACCGCGACCCTGAGACTGCTGACTCTGACCTCTGTCATGCTGGCCTTCTCCTGGATTACGGCCTTCACTCTATATCTGATCTACAATTGTAATAAATATTCTAAATTCTACATTGTTGTGGCACTCTCAAATCATGTTGTAGGTTGTGATCTCTTCTTATGCTGCTCTTGTTGCTGGTGATAAAATCCTTACCCCGCTGCTAAATCCTTACCCCGCTGCTGAGACTCTCTAGATTCTGCAATAGGTCTCTTGCCCTTGCCATTGTCACTATGATGGACATAATTGCATAATTAACTACAAACATATCTTTCTACTTTAATCGGACTAGCTCTAACTGCTTGTCAAAGAAGCAACCAAAATTTTTCCAAATAAGTGGTATTCGCTGCTCCGGTGAAAATCTAAAGTCGGTGCCATCCTTCGGTGCTATTGTGATACCCTCTACGCTGAATACATCTAACTTCTGTTTTAGTACTGAGTCAACATTAAGAAACTTTCATATATTTCTTCCATTTATAGGTTGCACATGAATCCGGTGTGCCCTGAAACTATAGTGCTCTCTGTGTCTGATGTCTTTCTTATTATTACAGAGCCAAGCCTCCTGCTCTGCTGCTCTATCAACAACTAGTTATGGTGATGGTGAAATCATTGGTATTGTCTCTTCAATAGGCACAACTGGTAAAACTAGTGGTGGAACTCTAGAAAACATAATGTGGATCGATACTCACTCCTCGAGTGTTGCTAATCTCTGCTTTTGCAATCGACGTTACCGAATCGATCAGATACTATGGAGCCTACTGCGGCTTGGGCTCTACTTGGCCAGCTCTCCGGGTACGAGTTTTACCTTTATCGCATCCTCATCCCGACATTCATAATATCATGAGGAGAGCTTAGTAGACACAATAAATGAGATTGAAAATATATATACATAACATAACGCATCACATAATATTCATGCAAGCACTTTTCAATCAAAGTAAGTTAGTCATAAAAAAATTCATAAATTTTGAGGTAAATGTATTACGTCCTCACTCATTCTAGGAATTCCTAGCGGACTCTACACATAAATCCTAAGAAACTCTATTTTAGCTCCACGACTCGACACAGAATGATCCTACAGATGCTGGACTAGAACTCTGATACCAATTATGACATCTCTAGTTTCACACAAGGCTGCAGTCCAAGGTGAACCCAGAGATATCAAACCTGTCATGCATCCACACTGTACATAAATATGTTTTACCAATCATAGTAATATCCTCTAGTGGAATCAAATAAAAGTATAGGTACAAAGCAGACAAAATATGCAAATGAATGCAATAGACATGATATAAAAAAGATATCTCATAAATAAAAGAATCATATCTCAACTGTAACCCATCAGATAACTAAAATGATGAGAATGTCAATATGAATCAACTAGAATCGTACTAAGGCACACTGCCTTTAGAATATAAGAATGAAACTCTAATGTCTGAATAAAATAAAAAAATCTTCTCTGGAGTCTCTAAAATTCATGTAATGACGACTATGCAAGAACTCCATCATCTTACGGCTCTCCGTACATCTGTACCACCTGGAAGAAAAGAAAACAATAAAAAGAGCAAGAACAAGAGCATCAGATCTCTACAGTAAGATTACCTCCATCCACCCCTAGGGGAACAGCTACTAGGTGGAGTGAAGTCTCTATCTATTAAGCATAGTCTACCTAGATCACTTTTCCTTGTATCTAAGTAGAATTAACATTTAGAAACCTACAACACGAGACATACTATGTCGAGCGAAATAATCCAAACAAGAAAACCTTCATGTATATACCATATGTATCGAATTGTAGAACCCTAAGCATTAATACCAATCTAGAGATAAACAATCTAAATGAAATCAATAATTAGAAATCCACAACACGAGACATAGTACGTCGAGCGAAATAATCAAAACAAGGATACCCTTATGTATATACCATATGTCTCAAATTATGAACCACTAATCGTTAACCACAAACTAAGAAATAAAGAAAGTAGTTAAAAAAATAAAGATATTAATACATCGTATTTATAATATCTTCCACTATCACTAGAGAGATAAAATTAATACGCACATATAATCTCGTATACTTTCAAGAGCAGAGTATCTCTATATTATATCTCAACGATGAGTCTTACGCATAACTGGCATCCACCATAGAGTCAGGCTATCAAGAAATCATCACCATGCAAATCCATGCAAGTCATGATTCATCATAGTATTATGTGTGACGGACTACCAAGTCGGCATCCTAACTGTATACTCGACTCATTAGTCTCATTGTAACTTAGTTCATAACATGAGTACGGGATGGACTACCAAATAGGCATCCTAGAAATATGGCTCACGAGCCTCATCGCACCCTAGTGCGGGATGGACTACTAAATCCAGCCTCCAAAAATCCGTTTCAATGGCCTGTATAATAAGTATATCGGCGTACAACCCTATGTAGTACTGAGCTATTAATTAACAATCTCTAATTCCAATATAAACGGAATAAAACCCATCATACTCCTCTTCAGGATACTCATGTATGCACAACAACACTGTACTTATGTACATGTGAATAAACATGTATAAAAGTATGGCTCGAACCCCTCGAACGCGTCTCAAAACAGTATAAAAACAAACTGGGAACGATCTGAAAATATACCTATAAGTCGACTTATGCCTATCATAAGTGGACTTATGATCAAGTTGACTTATAAGTCGACTTAGTCGATGACTTATAAGTCGACTTAGTCGACAACTTATAAGTCGACTTAGTCGTCGATTTATAAGTTGACTTATATGTCAACTTCCAGATTGTTGTTTCGATGTTTTCTCTGACATTTCTCAAACAAAAACTCATTCCATCTATCATGGATTATAGGAAACAGGTTATAAACATTCAAACTAATTAACAGAGGTCATAACACATGGTTTAACACTTGCATTAAAAAGAAATAGGGTTAACTACATGATTATCCAAGATTTTCAATATTGACATGAAAAATTACATAATTATCATAGCATGATAAATTTTTGACAAAGGGGCAGAAGCATAAAAGTTCGTTTAAACATGATTAGACTAATTAGGAAACACTGGCCTAAGGTTTAAGCATGATTAATTAACATAAAAAGACAATTAAACATCAAACTAGGGTTTACACATGAATTAAGCATGTTTAAAAGATTAAAAATGAAATTAAATGAAACCCTAATGATCATGATCATGATGCTATCATAAACAACAAGAAAAACTAACAGATCTAGCATGTATTTAAGTTTAAACATAAACAATCTAACTTTTAACACTACAAGTTAAGATTTAAACATGAAAACACGTATTAAACATCATATTAACAACTAAAACTAGTTATTTAACTATGAGGATAGGTTTGGATGAAGATAATCTTGCCTCAAGTCGCTATTGATCCTCCCAACAAGTGTGCAAGATATTTTCCTTTGCTAAAACATAGATTCCGCCTTCCTCTTGACAAAATTCCCACCAAAATCTTCCAAAAACTTAAGATTCTAGGATGGGGTTTGAGAGGAGGGGTGGCTGCTGGATTCTCACAAGAAAGTGCAGAAAAAACAGGTTTAAAAGAGTTTATATAAGTCTGGGATTAAAACAAAATAGATATAACCTGAAACCCAAAAGAAAACTTGAAATCAGCTTATAAGTCGACTTACGTATTTGATTAGTTGACTTATGGTAAATTGACTTACAGCGTTGATAAGTCGACTTATTGTAAGTCGACTCATAAGTCGACTTAGCAGAGATTTTACATTTTTTTTCTTCTTTTTTATGCATATTTCGTGCATGTTTTTCTCCTCCACTCACATATATACACTGAATTAATCTCAAATAAATTCCTACCATACTCAAACATCAAAATATGTTATTTATCACCATATAACATATTTATTATTATTTATCACATAATATTCAAATTCACGAGGTTTTACAATTACATTTATCATTGGATCTTTTCTCTATATTGTGTTCCTTGTATTGTCATATTTACTATATCTGCTTGTACCCTCACTTCTTGTATTTGATTCTACTAGAGAGATATTACTATGATGGTGAAACATATTGTTGCACAGTGTTGGGTGCATGTCAGGTTTGATATCTTTGGGTTCACCTTGGACTGCAACCATGTGTGAAACCAAGGGCATCACTGTTAGCATCAGAGCTCTAGTTCCAGCATCCTTAGGATATCCTGTGTCGAGTCGTGGAGCTAGTATAGAGTTTCTTTAGGGCTCATGTATAGAGTTCTCTAGGAATTCCTAGATTGAGTGAGGCCGTTATGCGTATAACTCGAAATTTTTGAGAATTTTTTTTATGATTAACTTACTCTGATTATAAAGTATTTTTGAGGATGCTATGTGCTATGTTTTTCTATAGCTATATGATATGTTATCTATGCTTGTGGTCTCATTTACCGTGTTTAATAAGCTCTCCTCCTAAAATTATAGATGTCAGGATGAGGATGTGGTCATGGTAGATCCCGTACTCAGGGAGCTATGCAAGCCGAGGTAGAGCTCGAGTCGTAGTAGACTCCATCGTATTTGATCAATCTCATAGCACCGATTGTAGCCAGACTTGCAGCGCTTGAAGAGCAAGTGGTTAATCAGGTACCACTAGCAGCACTACCTCTTGTGGTTCCTTCACCAGTCATACAAGTTGAGACTATTATAGAGGCAACACCAGAAGTCACCCCACCACTAGCGGTCGACAGAGCTGCAGCGTAGGAGGCTTGGCTTCATTTGATGGAGAGATATCAGAAGCTGAGGGCACCAGAATTTTAGGACACATCGGATTCACTTGTATCCTACAAGTGGAAGGAAGATGTGGGGAACATCCTAGATATGCTTAATGTTGACTCAGTCCAAAAGCATATATTAACTGCATTCAGCCTTAAGGGTGACGCTGGAGGGTGGTACAGACATCAATTCACACTAGAGCAGCAAATGACACTTACTTGGGAGGATTTCACCTACTTCTTTGACGATCAGTATGTATTATCATCGGCAAAGGCCGGCAAAGAGTTAGAGCTAGTCCGGTTGGAGCAGGGAGACATATCAGTAGCAGATTATGAAAGTAAATTCATGGGTCTACTCAGGTTTACGAGCATGTGGCATATAGGAAAGTTCAGGCTTAGATGTTTTTCATGAGACTTTGCCCAAGCTTACATCACTACCTTGTGTCTCGACGATTCCACTCAGTGTGGGAGGTTGCCAATGCCGCTATTTCACAGGAGAATGAGACCGCCATGTTCCAAAAGAGCAAGGAAGGAAGTTCTAAAACAGGACACTTTGGAGACAAGGAAAAGGGCAAGAGATCATTTTCAGGACTAGGAGGACCCCATCAGCAAGGCAAAGGTTCACAGCAGCAGTAGCAAGGTCCTCATAAGAAGGGACCGCAGCAGGATTTGAGAGCACCATAGCAGCGTAGATTTTAGGATGCTTGTTTTACTGCCATAATATTATTCACAGAGCCGCAGAGTGTCGCAGTGCAACAGTAGGAGGCCAACAGAGCAAAAGTCAGGTTAAGCCCCAGAACCAAGGCCAGGGCCGGTAGTCGAGACTAGAGGCACCATCGATAGTTCCGAGGATAGAGGGTTAGGTGTGTGCTATTCAGGAGGTCCCACAGGGATGGATAGTTCCATACATTTCAGAGCCTTCAGCACAATAGGCAATAACTTCCGGCCGAGTTTAACGTAGTTGTACCACGTGATGATGGTGTGAGTGGGGCCGTGGTGGAAGGTACATTCCTTGTGAACTCCTTCCCATCCCATATTCTGTTTGATTCAGGAGCTTCACACTCCTTTATATCTTGTGCATTCATGGATAGGCTTCAGCTAGTGGTATAGCCTTTAGACATTCCTTTGTCAGTTACCACTCCTTTGGATGAGGTGTCCCTATTAGAGAGTATCTGTAGGAGATGTATTATCACTTGTGACACCCTTATTTTCACACATGGCTATAGTCCAAAATAAACCTAGAGATGTCAAACCTGCCACGCACCCACACTATGCATAAACACGTTTCACCAATCACAGTTGTATCCTCTAGTGGAATCAAATAAAAGTGCAAATACAAAACAAGAAAAATAAGGAAATAAATACATATACATGATGTAGGAAGATATATCTCATACAGAAATCATGTCTCAACAGAATATCTGTATACAACAGAAATAATAAAACTGTCTCAACATGAATCAACTAAACATTATACTAAGGCACACTTCCTTTACAATATGAAAATAAAACTCTATTGTCTGAATAAGAGCATAATAATTACTGTGAAGCCTCTACTAATAACTCATATAACATCGGCTATGTAAGAACTCCGTCATCATACGACTCTCCGAGGCTCGGCACTGCCTGAAAGGAAGTTTAAAATAAAAAGAATAACAATAAGAGCATCAAAGCGCTAAAGCAAGATTACCTTCATCCGCCCCCAAGGGAAGGGCTGCTAGATAAAGTGAAGGCTCTATCTATTAAGCATAGTCTACCTAGATCATTTTCTCTGTATCTAATAAAATTAATATTTAGAAACCTACAACACGAGTCGTAGGACATCGAGCGAAATAATCCAAACAAGGAAACTCTCAAGTATATACTATATGTCTCAAATTGTAGATACCTAAATATTAACACTGAACTGGTAAAAGACAAACTAATAAGATCAACAAATAGAAATTCACAACATGAGACTAGTACGTCGAGCGAAATAATCCAAACATAGAAATCCTCGTGTATATACCATATGTCTCAAATTATGAATCGCTAATCATTGATCCCAACTAACAAGTAAAGAAAACAGTAAAGAAATATAAAGACGTCATTACATCATATTTATAATATCTTTCACAATCACTGGGGAGATAAAATAAATACCGACATATAATCATGTATACTTTCAACAGCAAAGTATCTCGGTCATATATCTTAAAGATGAGTTGAACTAATAACTGACATCTGCCTAAAACTTAGGCTATAAATCAACAGTCTCAAAGTCACGGACTACCCTGTAGGTATCCTGAACTGTGTACATGGCTCATTAGTGTCATCACGATCTCAGCATGTAGCCTAAGTGTGAGACGACCTACCACATAGGTATCCAAATAGATGGCTCACAATCACCATAAATAGACGACTTACCAGCCTCATCGCACACTCGTGCAGACGGACTGCTATAAAAAACATCCAAACCTAACTCAATGGCCTGTACATATGGAATATCGATGCACTACCTCATATAGCACTAAACTGGGCTCATCAACGATATCTATATTATGCATAAACTGTGTATATCTGCTATATCGACGTACTATCCCATATAGTACTGAGATGTGCTCATTAACGTACTATCCTATGTAGTACTGAGTTGTGTATATCTAGTATATCAATGTACTATCTCATATAGTACTGAGCTGTGCTCATTAATGATATCCAACAAGTGTATGAACAATCACTACTCTATTATATATAACCTAACTTTTGTTCAAACCCCCTTTGGGTTACTCAAGTGTATGCAACGACATTATACTGATGTATGTGTGAATGTTCGTGTACAAAAGTGATGTTTGAACCCTGTGAATGCTTCTCAAAATAGTATAAAAACAAAACTCATGAAATCTGGAAAAATACTCGTAAGTTAACTTATGCTTGGCATAAGTCGACTTGTGGCAAGTCGACTTAGTCGACTCATAAGTCGACTTAGTCGACTTCCAGGTTGATGTTTCAATATTTTCTGTGATATTTCTCAAACAAAACTCATTCTATTTAACATGGAACATAGGAACTAGGTTATAAACATGTACAAATAATTAACAATATCAGATTATATAATTTAGCATTTGGATTAAAACTAATTAGGGTTAGTAACATGATTATATAAGATTTTCAATAAAGACATGAAAAATCACATGATTGCCATAGCATGATCATTTATAAGTATGAACATAGACATAGAATTTATTTAAATATGTCTAAGTTATTTACGTATCACAAACCTAGGGTTTAAGTATGATTAATTATCATGAAAAGATAATTAAACATCAAACTAGGGTTATTACATAAGTTAAACATGTTTAAAACATTTAAAATGAAAATAATTGAAACCCTAAAGATAATGATCATTATTCTATCATAAACAGCAATAAATGATACTGATCTAGCATTGGTTTAAGATTTAATATCAAAAATCTGACTTTTAACACCACATGTTATGATTAAAGCATGAAAACATGTATTCAATATCATATTAAACATATAAACTAGTTATTTAACTATGGGGATGGGTTTGGACGAAGATAATCTTACCTCACACCACTGTTGATCCTTCCAACATGCATGCAAGACCTCTTCCTTTGGTACAAACAGAGATCTCACCTTTCTCTCAGCGAATCCTTCACCAAACTCTTTCAAAAACTCGAAAACTTAAACTAGGGTTTTAGAGGAGGGGTGGCTGCTGTATTCTCACAAAAAAGTATAGCAAAATAGGATTTAAATGAGTATATATAAGCCTAGGATCAAAACAATACGGATACAACCCGAAAACCCAAAAGAAAATTGGAAACAGTCTGTAAGTTGACTTATAAGTCGACTTGGTGTAAGTCGATTTATAAGTCGGCTTATCAGGAAAAATCCGTGTGTGCATATCTTTATTAATTTGGCTGTAACTTTCACATCAAAACTCATAAAGAGGTGATTTAAGATGCGATGAAAAACTATTGAAGAGAACTACAACTTTTGTCTTTTGAGTTTTCTCAGATTTGAAATTTATCTATGTATAAAATATAAATATTATTAACTAATCATTTTTCCAGATTCAAGCTCGTGCATGTCGTGCATGATTTCACTCCTATGTTCATATATACATTGGATTAATCTCAAAACAATCCTAAACATACTCAAATATCAAAATATAATATTTATCACTATATAATATATTTATTATTATTTTTCACATACTATTCAAATTTTACGGGGTTTTACATTAGCCTAGATGAGTCTGAGTCCGTAGTTGATTTGATCGTCTAGCGCATATCTGAGTTCGATGTGATTCTTGGTATGGATTGGTTATCTTCCTACAATATCAGTATCAACTATTTTTCTAAAATAATCAGTTTGCAAGCGTCCAATGAGACTGAGTCGGTTGTAGCAACCTCACAGGGAAACTAGTTTGTAGAGTCATTTCTGGCATACATCGAGAAGGTGTCGTTGCGGGATAAGGGTGCTAATTTGTGCGAGACCAGAGTAGTCTTAGAGTATCAAGATATATTTTAGGACATACCTGGATTGCCTTCAATGAGAGAGGTTGAGTTCTACATAGAGTTACAGCCAGGCACAACACCGATATCCTGTGTACCTTATCGTATTGCACCTACTGAGATGAAGGAGTTACAAACTCAATTAGAGGAACTCATTTCTCATGGATTTATTCACTAAAGCTATTCTCTGTGGGGAGCATCGGTCCTTTTCGTGAAGATGAAGGATGGCAGCCTTCGTTTGTGCATTGATTACCATGAGTTAAATAAGGTAACCATCTTGAACATGTATCCGTTACCGAGAATTGGTGACTTATTTGACCAGTTGCAGTAAGCGTAGTGTTTCTCAAAGATTAATCTTCAATCTGGTTATCACCAGTTACGTGTACAGGAGATGGATATTCCTAAGACCACATTTTTTACTTGGTATGGGTCTTTTGAATTCCTTTTATACCATTTTGGCTTACTAATGCACCCGCAGTATTCATGGATTTGATGAATCGGATATTTTGTCCGTATTTGGATCATGTGATGCCTCTGGGTTCACACAAGACTGTAGTCCAAGGTGAAACCAGGAATGTCAAACCTGCCATGCACCACACCGTACAATACCATATTTTACCATTATAATTACTATCTCTCTAGTAGAGTCAACAACAGGTGTAGGTACAAAAGTAAGTAAAAGATAATACAAGAGATATATGATGAAAAAATAGAGATAAAAATTATATTTTATCATTCAACATACAAAAATATAAAGTGAATCTCTGAAATAACTAGTCTCGATATCTCAACAAGTCTCAAATACAGAATATCTGATAAAAGAAAATAAGGCACACAGCCTTTACAACTTCTAGAACATAACTCTCAAATGTCTAAACAAAATATCTACACTAGAGCTCCATAAATAAAATAAAACTACAAATGAAAGATGGACACTAATAAGTATCGCCATTAACCTGCGACTCTCCGTGCACCTGACTCGTTACCTGAAATAGGAGGGGACAATGAGATTCAAAGTGCTAGCGGGCAACATCACAACCAACCCCAAGGGAGAGGGCTCGTTGCATATAGAAAATATAGTTAATACATATATACATAAAATCATTGATCCTAACAATAAGAGGATTTTAGTATTTAGGAAATTATAACACGAGCATAGGTACGTCGAGTGAAATAATCCAAACAAGGAAACCCTCATGTATATACCTTGTATCTTAAATTGTAAATCCCTAAATACCAAACCCAAGATCTAATACAGTAATAATAATATAAAGAAGACTAACCCATCTCAGAACTCAAATACCATGTCATGTCAAAATTCACATAAGTGTCATGTCCAGCCTATGTAAGTGTAAGTGTCATACTCAAGGTTTAAACAGGTGTCCAACACATGGACTAAGACTAGGTGTAGTGGATGCCCAACACATGGACTACATATATAAATTGTCCAACACATGGACTGAATGATGAATGTCCAACACATAGACTGAATATAATGAATGTCTAACACATGGACTGAATATGATGAATGTCCAATACATGGACTGCACATAATAATTGCCCAACACATGGACTGAATGAAATGTGTAGAATATCGATGAGAGATATGAAAAGGATGTATATACACTAATTTCATACGTGTCTCGGTGTGCAAATCTAAACTCATGTCCGCAAACCATCTCACATATGAAGATACATAATAAATAATAATTTCTAACGCCAAATATTCGAGGCGACTCCTCATTCACATTAAAGCACACAACAAAAGTAAACATGCACAAACTGTACCGGCGATCAACCGAAATAGGTAGAAACCCTCCACAGGTTTCTGTCTGCTTCGAAACAAATCTAGAAGTGACATCATTATTTTCCAAGCATAATATTTCTGATATCAACATATATGAAACAACATGAAATGAAATATTAGCATGTAAATATATCATCGAAACCCTAAACATTTATATACACATGTTTAATCGTTTTAAAAGCAAAAACTTGTGATTTAATTCATGATTAATAAATTTCAGATCTAAAATTTGTCAAGGTTACTGTTGTAATCAATTAGAAAATTATGATAATATATTCTCACTTCATAAGTTATAAAGATCTATCTTTTGTACACTAAAAATACGTTTTTGGCTCAAAAAATTCGAATAAAACTTAATAAAACGTGTAAAATAAAAGGGTGCAGAGTTGGGCAAGATGTTACTCACCTCAGATGTTGGAAAAACTCCTGCCATGTGAAAGAGAACCAATCTTCTTCACTGCAATGCACAAAACCTGTTGAAAAATCCTCCGAAATCCCTCAAAATCGCCAAAGAAAAGAACTAGGGTTTGAGAGGGGAAAAGGGGCTTCTAGGGTTTGGAACACAGAAGAAAATAGGTGTTTTTTTTGTTTAAATATGTGTATATATAACAGCAAACCCAAAAAACTACAGCCCAAAACCCGAAACCCCGAAACTGGAAAACCCAGTCTGATTAGAAACACACTCTTCGGTATTTTAGCTGTAACATTCAAATCCGACCTCGGAATGAGGTGATTAAAGATTTGTTGAAAATCTGCTGAAGATATCTACAACTTTGGTCTTTTACGTTTGTCATATTCACAATGAATCAGTGTGTAAAATATAAAATCTCTCCACTGATCATAAATTTTCAGATTTATACATCGAGCATGATTTATGCATTTGCTCTTATATATACACATATATACATTGAATTGATCTCAAATCAATTTATAGCATACTTAAACATCATAATATGTTATTTATAAATATATAATATATTTATTATTATTTATCATAAAATATTCAAATTTTTAAGGTTTTACATTCTTCCCCCATTAAAAGAATTTCGTCCTCGAAATTCAGAAATCATACATAACTGAAAGATAGTATTAGAAAGCAGGTCGAGGGTGAAATCCAACCTACATATACACTTCTCATAATATTAAACTCTTGATAAGCATATAGGGATATTTATACTTAACAATCCAGAATGACTATATTCCCACTCAACCCTTAATCAAATGGAACTAGTACGTCGGGTGAAAAATCCAAATAAGGAACCCCCCATATATATACCATATGTTCAAAAAGATTAAGAATTAAGTGGAAATATCCTCATTCTAGCATTAAATCTAAATATAATTATACAAATAATCAAACACATAAATCAATCCACTTCCTCAATAGGTGCAGGTAGTCATGCTGCATAACATCTTCGCGCTCCCAAGAATCACCCTCGATGTCTACACTTAACCATCTAAAATGTAAATACCTCCACTTAACCCCCTAACTAAATGGAACAAGTACATCGAGCAAAAAATCCATATAAGGAACCCATTATATATATACCATGTGTTCCGAGTATTTAGGAGTTAAGTGTTAATACCCTCATTTTAGTGTTAAGTATAAACATCAACATACATGTAATCCATAAGTCATATATAAGTCATACAAAAATTTAATTTACCTGTTCAAACATGTGTGGATAGTCGCGACGCATGTCCTCTTTGCGCTCCCAAGAAATCTCCTCAACGCCTCTTAGGTTCCACTGAACTTTCACCAAAGGAATTACCTTGTTACAGTGTTATGAGTCGACTCAGTACTATTCATGAGTCATCTCATAAGTAGTCGTTACAGGCTAAAAACCAACTTATGGATCGACTCATAAAATTCATGAGTTGACTCATCATGCATGGGTCGACTCATGAGGTCATGGGTCGACTCAGCAGAAATAAAACACACTTTCCAGCACAGTTTATAAGTCGACTTATCACAGGTATGAGTCGACTCAACCTGATGGGTTGACTCAAGATATTATGAGTCAACTCATTAGAAACAAAATGTAAACTACACAATAGTTTATGAGTCGACTCAACACTGTTCATGAGTCGACTCAAGACATGCACACTGTTTGTTTTAAACAGAAATCTGATTTTTAAACCTCTTTTAAAACAGTAAATAAATTCAAAAAAATGTAAAACTTTGGGAAATAATTGTAAACATGATAATAAATATGCTACAAAAATTGGTTTTTAAAAAGGACATCCCAAATGAAAAATATCATCATTTTGCAAAATAGTCCAAAATATGAAAATGTAAACACATGAGTTTTGATATTTTAGCTTAACCATGTTTTTAAACATTACAAAATAATTTTTTAGACTTAATAAAAGATGTATATGGTTATTGTTAAGTCTAAAAACTGAGAATACAATATTTTCACAAATATAATAGAATATGAAACATATCAGTATGTATATGAATATATATTTGTTTCATATCTATAAAATTAAACCAAACCAACTTATCCACGTAAAAATAAACATGTATGAATATAAATATTTATTTATATGCTTGTAAAAACTTTGTTTGTGGTTAAACCAAAAGCCAAAATATGTATATATATAACTATATATATATATATATATATACATAGAAACCAATAAAATATGTGTGTATATGATATTGAGCTTAAGGTACCAACACACATAATATAAACCTAAACTAAATATACCCAAGCTATGATCTTGATCTTCAATAAGCTCTTCTTGGTAAACTTGCGGATGAAGCTTGAACTTGGATCTTCAACTTAAATTGCATTGCTTCACTCCACTATTCTGCCAACCTCCATTGGATATGATTGTGAAAGCTTGATTCCATCCATCCGCCAACATGTTGTTTATCTATAATAAATAGATAAACACAAACACTAGACAAACAACATTATTGGTAAATTGTTTGTTAAACATCATCAAAACAAAGAGGCTAACAATATATATATATGATGTAAACCTATCTTTCTCCTCTTTTCTTTTTATCTCCCACTTTGTTCAGTAGCCACCCTCACCTCAAAAACCTAGAGATCCCTCTTTTGATTTTGGCGAAGCTTTGAGAAGAAAATAGACCAAGAAGAGAGCGAGATTTGCGGATACTGTAGGGAGGATTGATATCTTTGCATGTTTGGGGACATCAGCACAATTTTGAGGCGAGTTTCATCTCCTCCAAACACATCCCCTATTTTTCCTAGTTTTATTTAGTGTTATTGGATTTTTAAAACCTATTTTGATGAGTAAAGATCATCCCTTCTTCCTGTATGATTTAAAGATTTAACCTTTTTTATTTAAAAAGTTTTGAAACAGATCCTTGAGGTGGATTTTTGATTTGAAGTAAAGTAAACATGAGATTTTTACTAATTTGATTTGTTTCCGTGATGAATTTACAAATATTACAAGTTAGGGTTTTAAGAATTCCCCTCAAATATTCATAAGTGTGTTTTCATGCAATGGAATAAACCCTAATTACCTTAAACAAAATTTAACACATGAGTTTTAATTGAAAGTTTTCAATTTTAATGTATTGTAGATAAAAACCGACACTTTGACCCGACCCCAACATCGGTCGACTGATCAAGAGAATTAGTCAACCGAACTGGACTTCAGGAAGTAAAACTTTGCCCCGGTTGGTCGACTGAACATAGGAATTGGTCGACCGATCCAGGCTAGATTTTTTGTGCACGCTGTGTGTACATCCCCATCGGTTGATCGATGGAAGGTATCGATCAACTAGTTTTGTGTTGTTTGGTAAATATAATTTCTTTCCCACATGCCTTTGATTGCAAACACAAAGTACGAGTCGCCCGTCGATGCACATGCGTTATTTACGAAAGAGCGCATATTAGATTTTGAGCACGCACGAGCTTTTGGAGGTGCGTAATTTAATATTTGAGCTTGTCATGTTAGAGAGTAAAATTTATTCCATTTTTACGGTATTTTTGGATGGTTGAATGGGGTTTGTTAGTGCACTGCAATGAGAATGCGGATTAACTACACTCTGAGTGTGTTAGTTGGTATACTGCAATGAGACCGAAGTGGACTACCCTCTATTATCCATTATTATTTTCCACAATAGGTTGACATGCCTATATTCCTAAGGGTGTTCGAGTAAGGTAGTAAGCTACAAAATATTACGATGAGCCACAGGATATTGTGAGCGTCTTACTCAGCATCATTATTATTTTTCCTTTGTAATGGATCACAAATTTGTATTTTTTCTCCCATGTTACCTACCTCAAGGGAAGATTTTAAAGATTATGGTTTATCATACATGATGTATCCTAGATGATGTCTTTTATCGGATTTTATTTTTATTCTCGTGCTAACTACCCGAGGGTAGTATGAGACACAACGATACGATGGTTATAACATATTTTGGATGAGGCTTGGAAATGTTTGTTCTTTGTTACTTATTCTTATTCATAGGATTTGGAGTTGATATTTAGCGATTCACAATTTGAGATACGTGATATATATATAATGGTTTTCTTGTTTGGATTATTTTGCTCGATGTACCCATTCTCGTATTGTGGATTTCTAAATATCAATTTCCTCTTAGTTTAGTGCATATGACTCATATATCTATATATGTTATATCTTATATTTTTATACACCTAACCCCCTTCCCCCTGGGGGCGATGGAGATGTTCTCGCTAGCGTTTTGACGATCGTTGCTTCTATCTTTTTTAGGCAGCGAGTCAAGCATCCGGAGAGTCACAGCTTGACGAAGACTCATCATAGCTCATCATCATTTATTAGTAGTTATTAGTGTTCCATTGTAGTTACTATTTTTTAAGTCTTTAGAGATGTATTTCATTTTGGAGGCTGAGTGTCTTAAAACTATTTTTAGTTGACTCTAGTGTTTAGAGATTTATCGCTCTTATTTTAGACTATCAGATGTATTACTTTTCTTCTATTGGAACACAATTATATTCATTATTGGATCTCTTCTCTATATTGTGTTTCTTGCTTTATTATCTTTATTCTATCTACTTGTACCTACATTTCTTTTATTGAAATCCACTAGAGAGATATTACTATGATGGTGAAATATGTTGTTACACAATGCTTGGTGCATGATAGGTTTAATATCTTTGGGTTTACCTCGGACTGCAGCCTTATGTGAAACCAGGAGCATCACAAAAATGACCCCTGCATGTGAAATGGCTACCTTCACCGAAGACAGTTTGAGCTTAGCTGGAAGCCAAATGAACTTCGTCAAGGGTGAAGGAATTTTAACTCTCGCCTCAAGCAAAGATCAAGATGTTACCACATATGATCTGTGACTTCAATCCTCGACTCCGTTAGGAGTTTGATTTAAAACGTCTTGCATGCTCGCAATGCTTCCCCGATAGAAGCAAAGAATGGGGGTAACTCCTCATCTAAATTCCCTTGAGGGAATAAAATCATCATTGATGATCCCGTTGGACAAACATTTGGCCAACATCACCGTAAGCGACGTTCGCACTCTAAAGCCAAGACCAGTGAAGTTGGCACTAACATTGACCTAAGGGAATTCATAACTCTGAAGAGAAATCGCTAATGTCAGCATTGTGCGACCCTCAGATAAGTGGTCTTGGAAGTTCAAAAGAGTTGCCAATGCAAAGAATTTGTCTTCAACCGTCTCAGTCATATTCCTCAGACTTTAGAGGTTTCGACTAAATGATGACAATGCACTCGAAGAGGCAAAATGCAAGTGTTAACTATCAACATGACAAGTGTGACTTCCAGAGATGATAAGGAGAGTATAGATAGCTCACACGATCTGATATACTCTCATGGCATTGGATCTATACTACCAGAAGCTGATGGCGCATCTCACAACCCCAGGCTAAGGAGAAGAGTGGCTATTCCTTTCTACTA
>NC_033797.1:88965425-88987925 GCF_001876935.1 Asparagus officinalis | reverse complement strand
TCGACCCATCGTCTCTACTTCTGGTTGAGTTCTTTCCGAGAGAAAATATATTTCATGCTCTAATGATCTGCAAATAGCTCAAATTGAACCCCATAAAGTTAATGTCTCTATGGTTTAAGTGCGAAGACCACCACCGCCAACTCTAAGTCATGAGTGTGATAATTCTACTCATGAGTCCACAACTTTCATGAGATTTAAGCAACCACTCTCTGAGTCTGCATCATAACTCCTCATTGTCCTGATAATGATGTATCCGTTTAGACAACAAAGGTCTTGTTATTGCTCAGAACGATCAACACTAGTCCCCAAGTCTCTGGCCTTAGCTTCGGCTCTGGTGCTTAACCTGACCTTTGCCCTGTTGGCTTCCTGATGGCACACTGCAACACTCTGTGGTTCTATGACTGAACTAATGGTTGTGGAAACAAACACCCTAAAATCTGCGCTGCTGCGGTGTTCTCTGATCCTGCTGTGATCCCTTCTTATGAGGACCTTGTTGCTGCTGCTGAGAACTCTTACTCTGCTGCTGGGGTCCTCCGGGTCCTAAAAATGACCTCTTACCCTTATCTATGGACTATCTGCTTTAGAACTTCCCTCTTTGCTCTTTTGGAAAATGGCGGTTTTAGTTTCCTGAGAAATGGCGGCGTCGGGGCGTCGGCTACCACTCGCACTGAGTGGAATCATCTAGACACAAGATCGCGACATAAGCTTAGGCTAAGTCCCATCAAAAACATGTGACCCTGACACTCCCCTGTATTCCACATGCCCGTAAATCTGAGTATAACAATAAATTTACTCTCATAATCAGCAACAGACATGTCTCACTACTATAGTCAGGATAACTCCAACGCTTTCCCAGCCTTTGCTGTGGAAGATACATACTGTTCGTCAAAGAAGTAGGTGAAATCCTCCCAAGTAAGTGTCATCTGTTGCTCCGGTGTGAATTAGAGTCTATACCATCCTCTGACATCGCCCTTGAGGTTGAATTCTGCTAACTTCTGCTTTTGGACTAGGACGACGTCAAGCAAATCTAAAATGTTCCCTACATCTTCCTTTCATTTATGGGCTACAAGTGAATCTAATGTACTCTAAAATTTTGGTGCGCTTAGCTTCTGATATCTCTCAACCAAACAGAGCCAAGCCTCCTGCTCTACGGCTCTATCAGCAGCTAGTTGTGAGGTTACTACTGGTGATCCTCTACATTAGGCATAGCTTGTATGACTGGTAATGGAACCATAGGAGGTGGTGTTGCTGGTAGAACCTGATGTCCCATCTGCTCCTCAAGTGCTACCAGGATGGCTACAATCGGTGCTACGAGATCAATCAAATACTATGGAGCTTTCTACAGCTCAGGATCTGGCTCAGCTTATCCAACTTCTCAAGTACGGGATATACAACAACCACATCCTTGTCCTGACATCTATAAGTTCAGGAGGAGAGCTTATGAAACACAGTAAATGAGACCACAAGCATATATAACATAACATATAGCTATAGGAAAATATAACACATAGTATCCTCAAAAATACTTTACAATCAAAGTTAGATAAACATAAAAAAATTCTTGAAAATTTTTAAGTTATACGCATAACGGCCTCACTCAATCTAGGAATTCCTAGAGAACTCTATACATGAACCCTAGGAAACTCTATAATAGCTCCACCACTCGACACAGGATATCTCAAGGAGGCTGGAACTAGAACTCTGATACTAACTGTGACGCCCCTGTTTTCACACATGGCTGTAGTCCAAGGTGAATCCAGAGATGTCAAACCTTTTATGCACATAACACTATGTATAAACATGTTTCACCATCACATTAATATCACTCTAGAAGATGTCAAATGTAAAGAAATGAGGGTACAAGCACATATAACATAAAATGAGAATACAAGGAACACAATGAAGAGAAGAAATATCTAACAATTTCTATAATTATATTCCAATAGAAGAAAAGAACATATATATGATACCTGAGACAAAAATAATGTATCTCTAACACATAAGAGTCAGCTGAAAGGTACATAGGCACTCAGCTTCCAAAATAAAACACATCTAAAAGAGTTAAAAACAAAATATAATAGATTGTTGTGGAGCACTAACTAACTATCTATAAATGATGGAAATTTATGTTGAGTCCACGTCAACCTGCGGCTCTCCGAACCCTTGACTTGCTGCCTAAAAAAGATAGAAACAACGAGCATCAAAGCACAAGCGAGAACGTCTCCACCACTCCCAGGGGAAAGGATTTAGGTGTATAAAATACTAATCATGACATATATATAATTCATATATCCTGAACTAAGAGGAGTTAAGATTTAGAAATCCACAACACGAGATGACGAGTAAAATAATCCAAATAAGGAAACCCTCATATATATACCATGTATCTCAAATTATGGATCGCTAAATATCAACTCCAAATACTATAAATAAAAGATCAACAAATAAAAATACACCATCAAGATCTCATCCAAAACATATCGTATATGTCGTATCATGGTTTCTCACGCTACCCTCAGGTAGGTGGCAAGGAAACAATGTACAATCCGATGAAAGCCTCATCAAAGTATATACCAGCACATAAGAATGTCACATGTTGGACTACATCCACAAACTGTACTCTTCTGAGTCCTAGGTGCCCTGAATATGTAGTGTGTAGTCATCCACAATATCAAGCGCACTCAACCACCAAAACAATGATGCATTAGGGAATATTGTTGCCTGCTAAACTCTCATGATGTACATAGACTAACACACTCAGAGTGTAGTCACCCGCGTTCTCATTGTGGTGCACGGACTAATGCACTCGAGCATCCACAACTATTGTAAACTGAAATAATCGTCACTCCCTATCATAAACTGAAACAATCGTCACTCCCTATCATGACAAACACAAAACATTATACCACGCACATCAAAAGGCTCGTACGTGCTCAAACCTAATACGTTTACTCTCATAGTCACGCACATATATCGACGTGTGACTCACACTTCGTGTTTGCGATCAAACATACGTAGAAGAATCAACATTTACAATATAGCACCAGGTCAGTTGACTGATGTCTCATCGGTCGACCGGGCGGTGACATGCGCAAACAACAAACCTTGATCGGTCGACCGATACATATGTCGGTTGACTGACCAGAGAGGACCAATCAGTCAACTGATTATTTTGATCAGTCGACTGACCAGGTGACATATCAAAAACGTAGGTTTTCTCTAAAAATTCACCAAAGTCAATTTTTTTTTTTAAAAAACTCTTATATAAAATCTTGAATTAGTGTAATTAGGGTTTACTCTGATACATGAAACCACAAAAATCAATTTGAGGGGATCTAATAACTCTAATATGATTATGTTTGTAAATTCATCCTGAAAACAATTAAACTTTTACATCATAAAGTTAAGGGGTGATCTCTACACATATAATAGGATTTAAAATCCAATAAAAACCAAGAAAATGGGTATGGGTTTAGAGGAGATGAAACTCGCCTTTTGAAAATGTTTTGATCTATTAAATGTGGAAGAAAACTTGATCCTTCTTCACAAATGTGGAAGAAAACTTGATCCTTCAAATGTGGAAGAAAACTTGATCCATCTGTCAAATGTGGAAGAAAATGCTTTGAAAAGTAAGATAAAATTTTCTAGGGTTTTGAGGGGGTGGTTGCTGCTCAGAATTTAAGAGATCAAGAAGAAAAGAGGAGAAAGTCTGGTATACACATATATATATATATATATGTACAAAATAGTCCCGACCCGAAACCAAACAAAAACCGTCAGCTATCGATCAGTCGACTAATCTTTAGGTATATATATATATAGAGAGAGAGAGAGAGAGAGAGAGAGAGACTTCTATCAACTTAAATTGATGTCCACCAAACTTTCTAGCCACTCATTTATTAATATAAAAAACTTTTTCATATCATGCAAGGATCCCTAGGCAATATGAATAGCTAAAAAGTTTGGTGGAAAACTTTTTGCTATCCACTTAAGTTGACACAAGTTTTGCTCTATATATATATATATGTGTGTGTGTGTGTGTGTGTGTGTGTGTGTGTGTGTGTGTGTGTGTGTGTGTGTGTGTGTGTGTACATATTCGATCTCAAATTGATTACAAACAGATCCATTAATCCCAGAATGAAATCAACCATAGTAAAACTCATTTATTATTATTTTCCATAATATTTTTAAATTTACGGGGTTTTACACAATTCAGATGTTACAGTCTTCATCCCAGATGAATCAACCCACTTCCAGTGGAGCCAACTCTGCCATGACATCGAATCCAACCTCTAGTTCAAGTCAAGAATGACAATGGGCGATAGAAATGGCAGACCGAGAAGACATTCTGACTCAAATGGTGATTTAGAAAAAACATTCAGACGAACAGAGCGAACATCTGGAAGAGATAGTTAAATAACTTCTACTAGCCTCTTATCCTCAAGCGAGCTCTTCAAAAGAGCAAATACCATTTGGTGAAAATCCTCCTGATGAAGACCAAGATTATCAAGATGATGCAGACTCTGAACACACAAGATGAGAAAATACACTACCTTCAAAGTCAAATAAGGAAGCGAAAGCCATAGAGGATATTCAGAAATAGCTCAATGTTCTTTCTCAATGAACTAAGCTCAAGAATAACGGAATCATCTGACCTTATCCCGTCGAGTGGGACACGGTTCCTTATCCGATAAAGTTCAAGCCACCAATGCTTCATACATTTGATGGCAAAGTTTTCCTGAACTCGCACATCTACTACTTCTACCAGCAAACTAGGAATGTAGTGGGTAACGATGTCATTAAGGCACATCTTTTTGTTGGCACCCTTTAGTGGGTAGCCTTTGGTTGATTCCAAAATTTACCAGAGGGTTCAATCAGATCTTAGGCAGATTTACAATCAAAATTCCTCTCACAATTCCACAAAGAACAATCTGATGTTACCATGGCTAAACTCCTTTCTGAGAAACAAAGTGGGAATGAGATAGTCAGGGAATATATCAAAAGATACTATAACTTGACATTGCGATGTCAAGATATGGCTCTACCAATACTACTTCAAACTTGTCGGTATAATTTCGTGGCACGGATTAAAGCTCACATGGGCATTGTCACTGCTCACATTTGGTAGTATTTTATGGAGCAAACTAAGATAGCTGAGAAGTCATCAGACCATTTCAATAAATTCGAGCCTCGCACCAACTTCAAAGGCAATAAAGGCAAACAAGGGCAAACATCACAACCAAAAGCCAAAGAGACTTTCACAATTGGAGTCCAGAATCCCAATAACAACCAAAAAAGAGAACTAAGAAAGAACTTCTAGCACAATTACTCATTCAAGGACAAACATATAGTCGCTATCTTCTATGTCCTCCATAGAGGGAATCGTTTGAAACTCCCAGAAGCTTGACGCCATAAAGAAGTCAGAAAAACCGATGACCCCAACTACTGTCTCTACCACTAAATGTTAGGACATCTGACGAAGCACTGCTACATCCTCAAGGATAAAATCTAGACATTTGTCTAATATGAAATTCTTAAGCTCAAACCTGACCAAAAGAAAGTCACCGCCAACATGGTAACCATCCAATTTGGCTCCATGCTAGAAATTCAAGCCCAAGATGGCATCGTCCCTATTCCTACTACAAGAATGGAGGTGGTTAACTATGACCATCAAAATCAGCAAAGCCAAGGCTTGATTCCTCTTACCACGGCGAGAGGAGAAATAATGTGGGTACATCCTGAACTTCTTCAAGATGAAGATTGTACTCTTTAGAAGTACAAGAACAAGCAAAGGATGAAGACTTGCAACACCATCCTTGTGATCATTGAAAAAGAATCTATGCACGTCACTTCACTCACCGACTCAGAGGGAGAGAAAGTAACCATGATAGGGACAAGATCTGACAAATATTACCTAAGAGATTAAAACCAGCCAAGAACATCCAAACAACCTGAACCAGCCAAAAAAAAGGAGACCCGGTTTGGTAAAGCCTTACAACATCCTCCAAGTGACCCTAAGGCCTCATTCAAATATGATGTCATGGCACAATTGGCTAACATTCCAGCTCGTATCACCTTGTTCAAACTATTGCGTTTGTCTAAGGATACGATAGAAGCTTTGAAAGAAGCCTTGAATGACAGTGAGACATTTCTCACCCACATGATCGAACCTCCTCAAGATGAAGGACCCGACCAATTCTATCAATGCCAAAAGTAAATGCTGCACATCACCTTCACCTAGAGGACATGCTAGTCAAAGATCATCATCATAACCGACCCCTTTACGACACTTGGTATATAGGGTCGTCAAGGGTCGAGAGGATTCACATCGATCTAGGCTCCGTGTTGAGCATAATTCTATGAAGACTATCGAGCTTTTTGGGAATCCCTCTTCACAAGCTCTCAAACATGTCTGAAAGTATACTTGGCTTCAACTCCAATAGCAGTCGATCTCTTGGAAAGATCCGACATAAGTATCAGATCGAAAACTTGAAGATGGTAGTGACTTGCAATGTCATCGACATCAAGACACCTTATAACCTTCTACTTGGATGACCTTGGATCCATTCCAACAAGTTCATCCCTTCAACACTTCATTAGTGTTTCCAATACATTGATGAACAGGGAGTCCAATAGAGAGTAGATATTGAAAGGCATCCTTTTAAGGGGGTGGAGAATTACTTCATCAAATCTCTCTTGTATGATGAAAGTCACACAATTAAGATTATCCCCCCCTAATGACGAGGATAGCAGTAATTAAGCAGATGTTGAGCTAGATTCCATTGATAATTCAGTCTGGGAGATAGATCCACTTATAATTGCCCTAGAGGACCTCTGTATCAACCAAATTGTCAATGATCAGGGCGATTGGATCTTTAATGAAGAAGAGTTTGTTTACGACTATTCTTTAGACTCTGAGTTTGAGAACTCAAGAGTTGAAAATCTGATGGCTAGGCTAGCCTTAGAACCAATATCGCATATGCTGATAAATGAGTCGTACTTCCCTCACAAACAGCTAGACAACTCGGAGGATGCTACTTTCATGGTTTTGCCCAAAGGGAATACTTTGAACCCAATCATCTTCTAAAATGTTGAGTCACAATTTCACCTACATAACTCCAATGAAGAAGCTAAAGTAGTGCCAGAATTCTCCCGTTATAGTCAATAATCTCAACAGATTATGGCAAAAACGAGATACAGCCTCACTACAAAATAAGGGTTAAATTTCAGTAGAGGACAACGAGTCCCTTTGATTCCCTTTCTACTAGAAGGTGAAGTTTTCGATTATTACAATCGAACCAAATGAGGACTCAGTTACATATCTCTAGAAGTTGAGCCACAAGTAGGATCAATATTTGATGACTTCCTATGTAATTCTTTAGACACGTCTAACTAGGATTCTAACATCAGCCTTGGAGTCTTATGTAATGAATTCATGGCTAACATGGTCTCATACTAACTAACCATTGATGACAATGAATCTGAAGTGTTCGAAGATTCTGAAGATGATTTATGGGCAAAGCAACTTGAGAAGCAATGAGAGCCACCTACCGAAGATAAAAGTGGTTCAAATCAACATAGGCGACAAAATCAACCCTATGCCCATCTTCATCAGTGAAAGTCTATCATCTGCTAAAAAGGAGGAACTCATAGTTCTCCTTCAAGAATGCGTTGATGTTTTTGCCTTGAGCTACGAAGACATGCCGGGTCTAACGTGGTTGTGCATTGTGTTAACATCAACCTTAGTGTTAAGCCGGTCAAGCAACAGCAACGATGCTTCCGTCCTGAGTTGATGGAACAAATTGAGATGGAAATTTACAAACTCACTTAATGCAGATTTATTCATGAAGAACAACACCCCAATTGGTTAGCCAACATCGTGGCGGTGATGAAAAAGAGCAGCAAGATACGAATCTGCATTGATTTCCGTGATCTCGACCTTGCTTGCCCAAAAGATGAATTTTCTCTCCTTATCATGGATGTTATGGTTGACAACACATGCATGTTTGAGAGGATGTCATTCATAGATGGTTTCTCTAGATACAACAAAATCAAAATGCATCCAGATGATCAAAAGCACACAACCTTCAGAACACCCTTAGGAGTATTCTGTTATACAGTAATGCTCTTCCGTCTGAAGAATGTTGGAGCTACTTATCAACACGCTATGAGCATGATCTTTCATGAACATTTGCGTAAGACAGTGGAGTGTTATGTTGATGACCTTATAATAAAAAGTTGTCACAAACTGGATCACGTTGGTGATCTAAGAACAGTGTTCGAGATTATGCGGAAACACCGACTTAAGATGAATCCGACCAAATCCTTCCTGGAGCTATCATCAGGCAAATTTCTTAGGTTCATTGTAACATCCATAAGAATATACGTCAACCATAAAAAAATAAAAGCCATCTAAGAGATGCCACCTCCGAGGAATGTCAAAGAGCTAAGGGGTCTACAAGGACCAATTTATTTGGAAAATGTCAGCCATTTCAAAGACTCATGAAGTAAGGTATTTTATTCATCTAGAACAACACTTTCCAAGAAGCTTTCAAGGAGATCAAGAGTTATCTCATGAAGCCATCGGTTTTAGCCGCACCGGTATCGGGTAAACCAGTCCTGATCTATATCAGGGCAATGGACCATTTCCTCAGAGTACTTCTTGCTCAAAAGAATGATAATGGTCACGAACAAGCTATTTACTATCTCAGCCAGACTACGATTGGTGCCGAGCATCGGTATAACCTATCAAGAAGGAATGTTTAGCATTGGTCTTTGCAATTTAGAAGATGCGACACTACCTCACCAGCCAATCCATTCACGTAATTTCAAGAGTCAATCCTCTACGAATACTCATAATGAAACCTGGATCACTAAATTCTAGGTTAGAAAAATGGGCCATACTGCTATCGCAATATGATATGATATTCATGCCACAAAAAGCAGTTAAGGGTTGAGCAATAGCTGATTTTCTGGCAGAACACCCTATTGCCAAGTCTTTCAAGCTCTATGAAGACATCCTGGATGAAGTCTTCGGGTCAAATGCTATCTTACATCACCAAATATGGTAACTTTACTTCAATGGTGCGTCACGACGCAACCACAAGGGAGCAATTATTGTAGGAGTAGGGGTAGTGCTGATTGACCCCCATGGACATGTCCTCCCTCGGGCCTACTCATTGACCGAGCCATGCTCTAGCAACATAGCCAAGTATAATGCTCTTATAATCGGCTTACAACTTGCTCAATACATGGGCATTAAATATCTTGAAGCCCATGAGGATCCTAAACTGATCGTGAATTAGATCAAAGAAGAATATGAGGTCTGCCACAATGACCTCATACCTTACAATAAAGTGGCAAAGAAGCTTGGCCAATCTTTTAAAGGCTTCTACATTAGCTACATTAGCTACGTAGATCGCCTCGAGAATACACATGCGGATGCTTTAGCATCCCTAGCAGCCACACTCACCCTGGCACCTAAATCCACTTGGCATATCACGGTGGCTAGTCATCAATTGTGCTCTCCGGAGTATATTCTTGAAGCCAACAAAGTGCATGTCATGCCAATTCAATTTGAGAGTAATGATTGTCAGCTCCCAATTATTGACTATGTATTGCATGGGATACTACCTGATAATCCAAAGCAAGTGACCTTGATTCAAAGAAGAGCTTCATGTCTCTTCTATGATTCTACCATGCAGACTTTATACCGATGAACTTTCGATGGTATTTTTACTTTGATGCTTATCACCAAGTGAAGCTCGAGAAGTGTTAAAGCAAGCCCATGATGGTGCATGTGGAGCTCATCAATTAGGTCCTAAACTTTAAGACCGACTTCGTCATCTAGGATACTATTGGCCGATAATAATAGCAGATGCAGTAGCATATGGCAAACGACGTCATGTGTGTCAAATCCACGTTGACTTCCTACATCAATGTCCGGAAGAATTACATCCGACAATCACCTCTTGGCCATTTGAAGCTTGGGGCATGGACATCATTGGGCCAATTAGCGCTCGTCCGCCAAAGGCCATTCATCACGGCCATCACAGATTACATCTCAAGTGATCAAATTCTTGAGGCATCATGTGCTTTATTGATTCGGTGTTCCTAGACAAATCATTCACAATAATGGTCCGCAATTCATTAGTCGATCGTTGTTCATGGGAAAATTGAAGAAGAAATAAGAATAAAATTCTGTATTAATCTCCTTAACTAGCTTAGGAAAAGAATGAATACAATCTCTCACTGTAATCTCTCTCTAACTAATTTAGAAAAAAATTATAATTTTTCTCTATTGGTATCCCGATTTATAAAAGAAGGAAGGGATCAACAGAGACCCTCCCCTTTGTTTAAATTAGGTTCCTCTTGGTGTTAGTGGGAGCTAGATTCTTGTATCTTATTAACGATCTGAACACTTCGCCTCGTAGAACTTGGTTGATTCCTCTTAATGGGAAGAACTTGCAATGCAAGTTTATAACACTCATGAGTTTAGGAACTCTGAACGAGTTAAGAAACTCAGAACGAGTTTAGAACTCTGTAAAAGAGTTGATTTGATCTAACCAAAATTGATTCACAACCAAGGAGAAGAAAGCTCCACGAACAGCTCTTGATGAGGCTCTGAACTCTCCTCTTTTTCGATCCTAAAAATCCAGCCAAAGATATGCCAAAAGATACAAAGATATCTAAGCTTTCTATTGCTAATTCTCGTCCGCTCCAAAATAACCCATTTAAGCTAATTTTTTAGCTATTTATACGGGATTAAGGGGTGTAACTGTAAAACCCTAAAAATTTTGAAAATATTATTATAAATGATAATAAATAAGTTTTATTATGATTGGTAATTATTCTGGGATGAATGGATCAGATTGGAATCGATTTGAGATCGATTCGCAGTTTCAGCCTCGGTATCGTGCGTCTACTGACATCTATCGCATTTATATTTTTATAATTTTTATATTGATCATATGGATATGAGGTTTACACCATTGATCTTAGAATATCGAGATGATGCTATGGGTAAATTTTTGTTACTTTCTGAGAACGGAGATTAAAACTCAATTTTTAAATAATATAAAATTATAAATATTATTATTTTTCCTTTTCTTTTCTTCTCTCCACCTACCCCCACCTACCCCCCTCCTATAAAAGCTTCTCCCCCTCTCTCTTCTGAGCACGCAGAGAAGAGAAAGAAGAGAGAGAAAGAGAAGGAGAGAGAGAGAGGGAGAAAGAGAAAGAGGGAGAGAGAAAGAAGGAGAGAGGGAGAAAAAAGACAGAGACGAAGAACAGAGAGGAAAAGATAGAGGAGACTTTGGCTATTCAGAGAAAAGGAACGGATAGGGAGTCCAATTTCAGAGATCAATAAAGGCAAGTTCATCTCTTTCCAAACACATCCCTAATTAGTTTTGATCTTGATGAAAATTGATGAAATTTTAGATCAAATCCCAAAAATGAAGAAAAAGCATGATATTGATGAAAATTGATGAATTTTAGATCAAATCATAAAAATAAAGAAAAAACATGATATTAATGAAAATTGATGAATAGAATATAAGGCCAAATTTCTAAAGACATGATATTGCTAGCTAAAACTATACGTATTTGTCTAGCGTCGGATTACTGTTACTATTCATACATACGTGCACTATTCATAAGTACTCTTACTATTCATACGTACGTGTACTATTCATAAGTACTCTTACTATTCATACATACATGTACTATTCATAAGTACGGTTATATTCATATGTATGTGTACTATTCATCAATACGATGCTATTCATATGTACAAGTACTATTCATATGTACTATTACTATTCATACGTACGGGTACTAACCGTAAGTACTTTTACTATTCGTACAGACGGGTACTATTCATAAGTACTATTACTATTCATACGTACGAGTACTATTCATACATACGATAAAATATTAATCACCAGCGATGTTAGTATTTACGAATCGGGTCTTATTTTGCCTCGAACGTTTGATCGTGAACATGATGCACGAGCCGCGCATCGATACACGTGCGTGTCCATGAGGAGTACGAGTGGGTTCGAGTACACATGTATCCTAGGGAGTGGGAAACCTATGATATTTGTTTATCCGCACGAGCGTGCGAAGAGGTCGATGAACCTATGATATTTGTTTATCCGCACGAGCTTGCGAAGAGGTCGATGAACTTATGATATTTGTTTATCCACACGAGCGTGCGAAGAGGTCGATGAACCTATGATACTTGTTTATCCGCACGATCGTGCGAAGAGGTCGGTGAACATATGCTTTCGTTTCTACGTAGATTGTGTAGAAATCTATATACTTATCCTGCCGATACACACAGGGACATGATTTGTTGAGAAAAATGATAAATATTATAAGCTCATTTTTACCTGAGTATTTGGCTAATGCCAAAAGCGTTTCTACTCATTGTTGAGAATATTTGACGATTGAGATGCCTTGATACATATGTCTATTATGATGTTTTACGATTGAGATGCCTTGATACATATGTCTATTATGATGTTTTACTTTCCAGTTATATTTCCTTTCATATATTAGTTCGGTATTAATATTTAGATACTACTTTCCAGTTATATTTCCTTTCATATATTAGTTCGGTATTAATATTTAGATACCTATAATTTGAGACGTATGTTATATACATGAGGGTTTCCTTGTTTGGATTATTTCGCTCGACGTACTAGGTATCCTATTGTAGATTCCTAAATATTAATTCCACTTAGATACGGGGTAAATGATCTAGGTAGACTATGCTTATAGGTAGAGCCTCCGTCATTTGTAGTAGCCCTTCCCCTAGGGGCGGACGGAGATGTTCTTGCTGTAGCGCTCTGACACTCTTGTTATTGTTGTTTTTTTCCTTTTATTTTTTTTAAACTTTCAGGCGGCTCAGAGCATCGGAGAGTCAAAGGGTGACGGAGTTATTGCATAGTCACCATCGCGTATTTTTAGTAGTTTGGACTCCACTGTAGTCTTATGTTTCCATTCAGTCATTTGAGTTTGTACTTATATTGTTAAGGCATGTTGCCTTAGTACAATTTCTAGTTGATCCATGTTGAGACATGTCATGTTATTTCAGACTCCATACGTATATCAGTTGTATTTTAGTATATTATAGTCGAGACATGATATCATTATGAGATATTTCTATCTACATAATGTCTATTGTTTTTTTATTTCCCTTATTTGCCTGTTTTGTACCTTCACTTCTACTTGATTTCACTAGAGGATATTACTATGATTGGTGAAACATGTTATTGCACAGTGGAGGTGCATGACAGGTTTGACATCTCTGGGTTCACCTGGGACTGTAGCCAAGTGTGAAAACAAGGGCATCACAGGTCGTATCAGAGCTCTAGTTCAAGTATCCTTAGGATCATCCTGTGTCGAGTCGTAGAGGTAGAATAGAGTTTCCTAAGATTCATTTATAGAGTCCGATAAGAATTTCTTAGAATGAGTGAGGACGATATATGCGTATATCTCAAAATTTTGGAATTTTTTTGACTAGCTTACTTTGATTTAAAAGTATTTTCATGAATAATTTATTATTAAATATGTTTTCGCTTGAGGTCTCAATACTGTGTCTTATAAACCATCTTCCTGAACTTTAGATGGCGGGATAAGGACGCGGACGTGGTAGGCCTCGTAAAAGGAGAGATGAGCAAGAGGAGCCAAAGCCGCAGCAGGCTCCAACCGCGCAGCAGCAGGCCCCGCCAGAGCCGCAGCAGGCTCCGCAGTACCTTATAGACCTCATGGCACCTATAACAACCATGTTAACAGCACTCAAGGAGCAGATGACGAATCATGTTCAGCCAGTTACACCACCACCGGTGATTCCAGTCATTCCCATCTCGGAGGAGACCCCAGAGATCACACCAGGGATTACACCACCAGCAGCTGTAGGGCAAGCAGCAGAGCAGGAGATTTGGCTCCGTTTAGTAGAGCGGTATCAGAAGATGAGGGCACCAGAGTTTCAGGGGTCATCAGATTCACTTGCAGCTCATAAATGGAAGGAGGATGTGAGTAACATACTAGACTTACTTGGTGTAAATTCAGTGCAAAGGCAGAGGCTAGCAGCTTACAGCCTTAAGGGTGATGCCGGAGGATGGTATCGACTTCAGTTTACCCCAGAGCACCGGATGAATCTCACTTGGGAGGTTTTTGTATACTTCTTTGATGAGAAACACATCTCTTCTGCGGCACGGGCTGGGAAGAAACTTGAGCTGTCCAGATTAACGCTGGGAGACATAACCGTAGCTGATTACGAAAGCAAGTTTATGAGTCTGCTTCACTTTACGGGCATGTGGCAGACCGGAGAACGCCAAGCACAGATGTTTCTAGCGGGGCTACGTCCTAGCCTTCGTCGCTACCTCGTTTCCAGGAGGTTTCACTCAGTTCGAGAGGTAGCTAATGCCGCCATTTCTCAGGAGACATCTTTTGAATCCAACCTGTGTGGTTCAGATGCCAAAAATCCAACCCGTTGCTCTGTTGGGTTCGTTGAGCTTTTATAGGGGGATAAGAGGTTGTAACTGACCCCTATATCCGCTCCTACGTAGGTGACAACCCCTTAGAACGTGGGATAAACGGTTTTGGAACCGTTCGACTTATGTTTGAATAAGTCAAACGCCCATTCTGGCGTTTAGAACTCAACTTCGTGTTCTTTGAATTGAGACGCGAAGTTGGGTGTTAGTTGAACACCATTGAACGCGAGGGTCGCTCACGTTTGGCTTGTGCATTGTCGACGCGAGGGTCGCTGTTGGTTGAACACCATTGAACGCGAGGGTCGCTGTTGGTTGAACACCATTGAACGCGAGGGTCGCTGTTGGTTGAACACCATTGAACGCGAGGGTCGCTCACGTTTGGCTTGTGCATTGACGACGCGAGGGTCGTCTTTATTTTCCAAATTGGTGACGCGGGGATGACTTCCGCGTTTCAGAAGGAGCCATTTGACTTGTAACTTCTTCTGTAGAGCGTTGCAAGGACCGTTGTTCAATAATCCTAGCTTTAGCTGTTGTGGAGTGTGAAAGTAGTCAGATTGTAACTTTCACTGTAGATTGTGAAGACTGCTCAATAGAGTTTTTTTTTCATCAATCGTCAGAAGTGTCGTTAAATTGTAACTCTTCTCGATCTATGTAAACAGCCCTCCATTCGCAACTTTCGTTCACCGACCCGAAAACTATTTGATTGTAGCTTTCGTTGTAGGAGCTAGACGGGAATCAACATCCATAGTGTCTTAAAGATGAATATTCGCCCATAGCTCTCTACCAAGCAACTATTCGACTGTATGTTTCGATCATCGACCCGAAAGCTATTTGATTGTAGCTTTCGTTGTAGGAGCTAGACGGGAATCAACATCCATAGTGTCTTAAAGATGAATATTCGCCCATAGCTCTCTATCAAGCAACTCACCAACTGAGTCCAACTTTTTATTTCTGAAATCGTCCCACTGCTCATCAGCATCTCTAATAGTTGCTAATATAATGACCTCCGTTGTCGGAGCTTGTTTGAATAAGCTATCTATTGTGATTTTTAGACAGCCTACAGAACCCCCTCCAAAGTTTTCGAAAGTTCGCGGTTGACTGGGACGAATTTTCGGAATACTTTGGATCCCAGAATTTGGTGGATTGATTGCTCTTCCCGCCTGATCGAGTCAGATGGTTTCGCCGTTGTTGACTGTAACCTATCTGTACTCCTCCAACAGACTCCCCAGTGGAGTCGTTTGTTTCTTCCTGGCTTTGGTCGCCTTGGTAACCAAGAAATTACTGTCATAATGGTCTAAACACAGAGATCTCTTTTCTGCCTTTGAGGATTGGAACGCGTGGGTGAGCCCAGCGTTGAGAAATTTGAACGCGTAGGTGAGCATCGCGTTTGGAAGCTGAATCAACTCGAACGCGAGGGTCGAGCTTGGGCGGGCTGATGGCCTCGAATCCCGTCCGTTAGGATTTGACAGCTCATAGCTGTCTATAAATAGACCGCTAGGGGTCAAATCAAGAGTCATTTGACTCTTCTTGAAAATTTAACGAAAAAGAAATTTCGTTTTCATCTCCGGCGAAAACTATTCTTCTTCTCCGACGAGATTCAATGGCACCAAAGAAGTCCTCCAAGTCCGACGTCGCTTCCAAGCCTGATGCCGCCGTGGCTCGAGGATCTGCACCGTCGGTGCCGACCGGCGGCGCCGCTGCTCAGGCGAATGTGACGCCCCAATTGGAAGCTGAATCAACTCGAACGCGAGGGTCGAGCTTGGGCGGGCTGATGGCCTCGAATCCCGTCCGTTAGGATTTGACAGCTCATAGCTGTCTATAAATAGACCGCTAGGGGTCAAATCAAGAGTCATTTGACTCTTCTTGAATGGACGCGAGGGTCGACCCACGCGTCTGAACTATCTGACGCGAGGCTCAACCTTCGCGTCTGAGATTGTCTGACGCGGGGTTCGACCTTCGCGTCTGAGATTGTCTGACGCGGGGTTCGACCTTCGCGTCTGTGATTGTTTGACGCGGGGGTCCGACCTTCGCGTCTGAACTTGTCTGACGCGGGGTTCGACCTTCGCGTCTGAACTTGTCTGATTTTGAGTTGTCTAACTCTTTTCTTCTTTTTGTAGTGCGCCATACCAGCGAGCCTCTTCTTTTTCGCCACCACTTTGGACATGAAGGTGGTGCAGACATGAACATAACTTTCAGCTCGCGATTAGAACTCCCGGTTTTCCGGATGAGGGAGAAGAGTCGCGTGGAACTGATCACCCAAGCTTCTCATGACACTCTCAGGACGTTGGTTTCGGACGCTCGACTTGAAAGCCCAAGCCGTAAGCCCATAACCAAACCTGGATATCTCTTCGGGGACTTTGTTGACTTCAACACAAGCACTGCTTATGATGGGGGCTATAAGTGGCTGCGGAGAGTTGAGGACCGCAACCTTTTCTTGCCCAACATGGAGAGGATGTTCCCCCTATCTTATTTCCAATGCGCTTCCGTCCCGAGGCGTATGGATTGGCCCCTGGTTAAGGATCAAGATGGGGTTGCTCTAGGAGCTCTGACTTTCTATGGGGTTCGCCCCGTTGGTTATAATCGGCAGGTGACAGCTTTACGGCCGAGTTTATTTGCTAAGGAGTATCCCCTTGGCGAAGCACCCAGTCCGGCAAAGACCTTCGTTAAGAGATTCCTGGAAAAGAAAGGAGAGTTTCCCGCGCAAGGATTTAGAACTCCTGGTTGGGTTCATTCTCCGGCGGCGGGATGGTGGGCCCAGATGACCAAGTTTGTTCTGAAGGAATTAGAAGCTCCCCTCGCTCAAGCTGGGTTGCTGGTTCCTGTGCGGGCTACTGAATTTGGGATCGTCCAGAGCCACTTTCATTTCTTCTCCATATTGGAGAAGTATAATCCTGATAGTTGCACTTTCTTCACCCCTGTGGGGGAATTAGGCTTTGCTCTTCACGAGATGCATGAAGTCTCGGGTCTTGTTCTCGGGGATTTGCCGTATGAAGAGTTTGTTCCGGGATCGGCGGAGCTCCAAATTTTAAAGAAGACCAGTCCGGAAATTTATGCCACTCTCTGGGAAGTCATGTGTCACTTCCACATTTGCATGCAGCTGACGGGGGTCCGTGGAGGCGGTATTAAGCAAGTGTCTTGGGCGGAATATTTATTCCATAACTTGACCACTAAAGGAGCTTCAGTGACCCGCTTGCCTGCCAGTACTTTGGAGGAGGTTCAGGCTCGTATTGACGACGCTACCTCCCATTACACTAACGAGGCCAAGGAAGATGTTTTCCCGGCTCACACAGAGTTTGAGAGCTTTCATTATCAAGCTCTGATTCCAATTTCCGACGCGGCGTTGCTAGCTGGATTCTTGATGCTGTGGCTCAAACGTTGCGTCGTTCCTACCAGGCCGATCGATGCCCTTGCTATTGAGGTGGTCTACCCGGCTGTTCTCTTGGCACACGGGAGACCTGTGAGCCTCCTCAGCGCTATGGTGGGTTGTCTTCAGTACGGATTACGGGAGTTGGCCTCTGAATTTGTTGATGTTACAGAGGTGGAGTCTGAGGGCCACAAGACCTTCAAGACTCCCAATCCCCGGGTGCCGATGCCATATACATATTTGATGGCTTGGTACGTGCTCCACTGTCCTCCTATAATGAGTGCAGCCTCTCCCCCGGGAGACTCATTCATCCCATTTGTGCAGCGACTAGAGTCCGCGAAATGGGAAGGGGGGTACATGGTTAGGATCCGCCAAATCTTAGCACGGGACACTAACTTCCATATCTACCGATGTTTCCCTGATTTCGAGGGCGGTGTCTATGGAGCAGAATATCAGGATACGGCGGGTCCTAATGGATTCACTCAGCTGAGCGGGGGGGTTTTCCATTGGCTTTTATCCATCAGGCCAGGCTACCTGATCTTTCGACAAGGCGCCAACTGTTTCGTCGAGCCTTACCAACCCTACAGGTTCGCTCGCCAATTTGGGTATGATCAGTTGTATGTCGGGAACCCTCGTCCTCAACTCTCAGTTATAGCCAACTTATATGAAGGAGCCAGGGCTTGGTATTATTCTGTGGCAGGTTGTACCAAAGCCATCTTCAAGCTTCCCCACAAAACTGCTAATTCCTATACCTCCATCAGCTTCTGCAATTGGTATTACGCTGCTTCTCAGACTCCCAACTTCAACTTGAATACATCTTGCCTGAAGGACATTAGGCATATGTATAATTCAAGAAAGGGGTCTAAGACGTCTCGCTTGAGGGGGATCGATGAGTTTCTATCCATCGAGAGTCAGCCTGCCGAACAGGAAGAGGAACAAGGAGCTGAGCCTGTTCCAGTGGAAGAACAACGAGCGGCTGATCCTCCTATGACAAGAGCAGCGGGGAAAAGAAAACTTTCTGCTGATGAAGCTGGCCAGTATGATAAGCAGATCCGTCGAAAGTTGCTGGTGGATTCTCCCCCCAGAGGCCAACAAAAATCCAAGTTGATGGCTGAGGCCATTAAAGCTGCTAAAGATGACGAACCACAGGAATCATCTGTGGCTGGCCTGCCGCATAGAGCGGGACTTCGTTCTCATGGTCCAGCTCTGTCGGGCGAAGGTTCTTAAAAACCAGCCAAAATCCAAGTTGATGGTTGAGGCCATCAAAGCTGCTATAAATGAAGAACAACAGGAATCGTCCGTGGCGGGCCTGCCGCATAGAGCTGGCCTTCGTTCTCACGGCCCAGCTTTATCGGGCGAAGCCTCTTCTTACCATCCTCCCGAGGACCAAGAGGATGAATTATTGGAGGCAGACGCAGAATCTGCACCAGTGATGGATCTTCCTAGGTCTCCTGCATTGGAACCAGGGGGTCTTGAAGATAATCCACCTCCTTCTCCTTCAGCATTAATGTCACAAGCTGATGATTTAATGCCTAGTCCTACAACGGGACTTATGAAAAGACCAGCCGCTGGTGCAAGTCTTCCGGAGTCTTCAGCTGTTCCGGGTGATGAGGAGCGAGTTGACTATGACGACTCCCCAGCTGGTGATGCAGTTGACAGAGATAGAGGTGATGAGGACGCTGATGTTGGCAATATGTCAGGTGAAGGTGAAGATGACGATGAGCATGATTCCATCGATGACGTCACCACTTTTGATGATGATGCTCCCAAGGTCCCGTCTGATAAAGCATCAGGTTATACTCCTTTTTATCTTACCGGTAAGCTTGGTTTGTTTCGACTTCTTCCACATGCTTTTTCTGCGTTCCGACCGTTTTTTCATGCAGGTTCGCCTACTCCCGGGACTACTTCAGCGGCTCCTTTAGAGCAAGAACCTGCGCAAGTGTTGGCTCCTTTAGAAGAGCAACATTTACCTGGTTCTCCTACGGCGACTGTTCCGCCTGTAGCGTTGCCTGAAACCACTGCCGCTACTCCTCCTCCGGAACAACAGCTCGTGCAGGTATCAGCCCCTATGCAAGAGCAACCCCTGCCTGACTCTTCTGTAGTAGCTACTTTACCAAAAGCGGTGATGAAGATCTCGCTCACGCCAACGGAGGCTGGGCCAAGCTCTTCTCAAGCGAAAGCATTGATGGCTTTGACCTCAAGTCCTTCGCATTTGAACATTTCAATTGCCTCTGCAGCTTCGGCACCTGGATCGCCTGCTAGTCATCATCTTAATGCCTCAATCTCAGCTGCTGAAGGGGTATCTTCGGGTGCAATTGTCAGTCTCGCTAATGCACCTAAATTCCTTCAAATCTCCTTGGTGTATCTAAACAGTCTTGCGAAGACGGTAGTTGAGTCCCTGATGAATGGCCAAGGAACTTTGAACTCCTTTCGACCTCTGTTGGAAGCAGGCTTAAACGGGGTCAGGAGTGAGGGCGAAACTCAATGGTTCGAACGCTGCTCAGAGATTATCCTTCGTTTGGAGGAGAAATTATAACGCTTCGAGACTATGGGCCATAGTGACCTTCAGCCGCAAATTATGTCCACTTTGGCTAGTCTTCAGGTCGCTGAGGTGATACACCGAGAGACGCTAGAACGGGACTTAGCTGAAAAAGAGCGTCAGATTGCAGAGCTTCGTGAGCGTAACACTCGGAAGCGAGAAGAACTAGAACGCTCAACTGCTTCTATGAATTCGCTTCGGGACAGACTGGTTGAAGCTGAAGCCGAAGTCCTGCGATTGAAAGCTGAACTCTCCCGCGAAGAAGGCATTGTCAACATCCTTAGTACCCAGAATACAACTGGTACTTTGGAGTATCATGCACAAGCTCAAGCTCTGGAAGACGCCAGAAAGGAAATGGCGGCCATCATCATACCCAGCGAGGATGAACTCCGAGCAAAGGCTGAAGCTATGGTGCGAGCTAACCACGAGGCGGAGCTAGCTGAACTCAAGGCTCAACTCATCTCTTTTGATTTAATGCATGAGTGAGCTCGGCTTCTGTAATGTTCTTTTTTTTATCAGAGGTGTGATTTTAACGTGACAGGAAGAAATATTGCGATCAGGGCAATTTTGAGGACTTATCGTTCTATTGACGAGAATCGATAAGTTAATTTTTGTCAGAGGTGTGATTTTAACGTGACAGGAAGAAATATTGCGATCAGGGCAATTTTGAGGACTTATCGTTCTATTGACGAGAATCGATAAGCTGATTTTTGTCAGAGGTGTGATTTTAACGTGACAGGAAGAAATATTGCGATCAGGGCAATTTTGAGGACTTATCGTTCTATTGACGAGAATCGATAAGCTGATTTTTGTCAGAGGTGTGATTTTAACGTGACAGGAAGAAATATTGCGATCAGGGCAATTTTGAGGACTTATCGTTCTATTGACGAGAATCGATAAGCTGATTTTTGTCAGAGGTGTGATTTTAACATGACACTTGTGGGGAAAGAATATTATAGCGTCTCACAGGGGAGAACTGCCGTGTTTTTTTTTATCATCGGAGCGATGAATTGTGATAAGACTTGTGATTTGATAAAGATTTTGGGGGAGTTTATTACCCCACTGAGAACAAGTTATTTATTGCTCTGCTGAGGAGAGCAAATAAATCGACAATGAATTGGAGACTTATCATTCTATTTTTGAGAATTGATAAGTGGATTTTGGGGTGTCGTATTAACCCAATGAGAATTTGAATTCTGCTGAAGAGATACAGAGGTTTTGATTAACACTCTGTTAAGTAGGCTTACAAGTGCATATTCTTCATTTAGAAGAATTGCAACGCTGAGGTGACCCTCGCGTTTAATATTTGAAACGCGAGGCTCAGGCCTTGTGACGTTGGCTTGAGCTTTGCACTTGGGAAATTTGAACGCGGATGTGAGCTTCGCGTTTTGAAAGATGGTTGGGATTCATTCCTAGAATCCTGTGCCATCTTAACAGCTTGGCGGCTGTTATAAATAGACCTGAATGGTCACGTCAAAAGTCATTTGACTTTCAAAACTTTCGGCTATTTCCAAGAACGAGAATTCTCGTTTGATTTCGGTGAGATCTCCGACGGGCTTCGTCTCCCTCATTCAAAGGAATTTCCTCTGATCGACTGCATCAATGGCGCCTCGGAGAAGAGGTTCAAACTCCAAGAAAGTCGCCGGAGCGACTTCCGAAGTGCCGTCGGCTGAGGACGCCGGCGGCGCTCTTGTTTATGCGGGGACATCATCGTCGTCACCGCTGTTGCGGGGGCTTCCCTGTCGTGGTGAGTGCTAACCGAAATAACTTGCCTTGGCAAGTTCTCTGAAAACCCTAGATGGGTTCTTGATAACGAGGAAGATGACTCATTTCAACTCAATGAAAACGCGGGGTTGGGATCCCATGTGGGTCTCGATCCTCGCGTTCAAGTTTTTCAACGCGAGGTTGACCTTCGCGTATGAGACTTCTGACGCGAGGTTCGACCTTCGCGTTGGAGATTTCTGACGCGAGGTTCGACCTTCGCGTTGGAGATTTCGACATGAGGCTTTAACCCTTTATGTTTATGTCTTTATGTTGATAGCTCGCTGCTAACTTCTGCTTTTGATTGTGCAGTACTTCTCCCAAACGTGCCACTT
>NC_033797.1:88925240-88964425 GCF_001876935.1 Asparagus officinalis | reverse complement strand
ACGGATCTTCGAAGGAGAAAATAGTGAAAATAAAAAGGGAGATGAGGGCGGCCCTAATGATGGGTAAAAAATACCCTCATATTATATAATTGTTGATACCCATAGAACTCTTTTTAATGTATGACAATAACCTAGACCAGATCCCAAGTTGAACCGTGTACCTATGAGGAACACAGCGTTTGTAATCCAGAATATAAATTGAAATTACTGGGAAGCTGACGCTATGACGAAATACGTTAGATTCTTAAATCGACCTGATTTAATATTTGGGTTTATGTTATCCTATGGTTTTATTTCTGCCTTCAACACATACATTTATATTCGGATATTTAATGGTCAGAGATTTTAGTCTGTGAGTCAGAAATATATAATCAATCAATAGCCTTATATGTGGGTCATCATGTTAAGACAAGACCGGTAGTCTAGCTCATATTGGGATAACCAATTGTGAAATATTGACTTCAAATAAAGGTATATGAGTATAAAACTATTCCCTATTTTGTTTGTTGATTGAAGATTCCTGAGGATTTATTTCTGAAACGATTTTCATTAAAAGGAATAAAATACATCAAAAATTATGATCGTCCTTAGGAAAAAACACTCTGTCTCTTCTAGAATAGAAAATTCACTCAACGCCAACTATACGATTGGTTACTGACTAAAGAGATGAGTAAAATCTAGTTGATTTCAAGAACATTCAAGTATTAAAAATTCCGTACAACGGTTCAGATCATTAAAATTGTTCATGTGTTATAACGCGAGTAACTTCTTAGAGCTAGAATCATATTTATCGATACAGTGCACCGAATAGCCTGGATGGATATAAATGATATGAATCAAAGAAAAAGAATTAGCCATGACCATTTATAAGGTTCCCGTTACACTGCGAAGTTGTGGTACATATTTATAGAGTCTATAATTAGTTTAAGATACAGCGCTTTTAGATATTAAATGTATATCTTGAAATGATGGCTAATACTTTGAGTGGGTATCTGTAGGACATAAGAAATATATATGACTATATATTGATATTCCTTACGTTCAGCATAGGCATCTACATTAATATCTAAAAAGACTGACCATTGTGAAATTAATATAACACACTGAAGGCGACAGAGAAGATACTGTGACAGAATCGGTCACGCAATGCAACGGATATTAACAATCATGAATATGTAAAGATCAGCTATGTAGGAAAATTTCTAGCCACGGGTTCAGAAAGAGATCAATACGAGTCCCACACATGAGGGCAAGACTCGGAGAACTCTTTAGATTAATACTGACAATCACGTCATAGTTTATGAGGTACGGACTCGAACTGTCAGAAGTATGGATGTTTACATGCCACCATCTATCATTAACAAGTAGATTCGGATCTAATGCCCTTATGTTATGTACAACGTAAAGTTAAAGAGTCTCTAGAAAATCAACACAGAACATCCATTAGGACCAAACGACGAAACAATCAACGCCTAATTGGAGAGGTGGCTCGCCAAATAGACCAGGCCCACCATTGTTAGGGTGAGCTTCGGGCGAAGCCATGCCATTGGGTGTTGGTTTCTCGGTTGTGCTCGAGTCTTACCTCAGTAAATTTAGGGTGGATGTGTCGGTTCTACATAGATTGCCGGCTACCCATAAGTTGGTTCCGAATTGTACATGATCTGTGCGTTGGATGCAGTTAAGTGCAGTAGGAGCCCATAAATAGGCCCCCTTTTGTTCATTTGAAGAGGTTTGGAACTTTGAGAGCCGAAATCTCCGAATTGAAAAGATTGAGCTCAGAGTTTTTGAAGACTTGAAGACTTGAAGATTCAGATCTGTTCTCGGCGACGTCCACGAGTCCAAAAGGCACGAAAAGTTCGAGAGAGTAAAGATCAGTATCTGAGATCTACATGAGATCACAACTCTCGGATAAGCTTTGGCCTTTGATCCCGAGAATAAGGGCGATTATTCCTTGGTGAATTAATCCCCCCCGGCTATTATTTCCCTTTGCGAAATAATACCGCCGTCAACGTCGTGTAGATCCGACCGCTATCGCCGGTGGTCCACGGATTAACCCCGGCGTAGGCAAAGAACCCACACCAAGCCGAGCGACCGCAAAACAGGAGCTCGCGATTTGTTCTACAAGGAGAAAGTTGTAATCTTTTTTTTATTTTCTTTGATTTCGTTGTAACCGGATCTAAAAAAGATCGGATCTTTTGTAACCAAAAAGCAATTACTTGAGATGACAATGAATTCAATGAAGGCAATTTTCACCGTGAACATTAACGAGTTTAAGAACTCAGAACGAGTTAGAACTCTGTGAAAAGAGTTATTAAAACCGAATAATTGGTTAATAAGCCAAAATGGATTTGTTTGTTGCTAAAATTAAGGATACTAATCTCCTTCAAGATTCGCCCTTAACTATCAATTAATGCTCCAAAGCTGAAGTGTCTTGCCTTGATGCTGTTGATATCCAGAAGATCCTCCAAAATCCGATCTTCAGCCTCTGGGAACTAACTCCACCGAACCTTTTCCCCTGCCTCAAGGAACCGAACCTCTAACTCAGTTGAGTTTGTTGAGATTTTATAGGGGGTAAGGGGTTGTAACTGCCCCCTTAATTCGCTCCTAAGTAGGCGTGATTTCCTCAGATCGTGGGGAAAACGGTTCTGCAACCGTTCGACTCATGTTTGAATGAGTCAAACACCCAATTTGGCGTTCAGGACCCTAACTTCGCGTCTTAGAATTGAGACGCGGAGTTGGGTGTTGACTGAACATCAAAAATGCAAGGGCCAATCGTGTTTTGCTTGTTGCAACTTAGAAACGCGGGGGTCGCCTACGTTTCAAGAATCATAACGCGAAGATGAGTTCCACATTTAGAAAGGGTTAGCTGACTTGTAACCTCTTCTGTGAAGCGTTACAAGGACCATTATTCAGTAATCCTCATTTTATCTGTTGTGGGGTGTGAAAGTCGTCAGATTTTAACTCCCACTGTTGATTGTGATGACCACTGAATAAAGTTTTCATCAGTTATCGGAAGTGTCGTTGAATTGTAACTCTTATCGATCTATGTGAAAAGTTCTCCATTTGCAGCTTTCCTTTGTCGGCACGAAAGTCATCTGATTGTAACTTTCATCATTGAAGCTTGGTGAGGATCAGTTATCTATTGTGATTTTTAGACAGCCTACACTCTCTACCGTAGATCAAGTAATCTAGGTGAATATGAGTGATGAAGATAATCCAAAATCGATATTCATTAGCGATGGTCTCCCGCCAAATGAGAGAGAAGAGCTAATTACCCTCATTAGGGAATATATTGATGTTTTTTTCTTGGAATTATGAGGATATGTCAGGGCTCGATCCAAATGTGGCAATGCATCGCCTCAATATTAAGCCAGATGTCAAACATGTTAAATAGTAACAAAGACGATTTCGTCCACAAATTATGGAGGCAATCGAGTCTGAAGTTAAAAAGCTTATCGACTCGGGTTTCATCAGGGAGGAGCAACATCCTGAATGGCTTACCAACATTGTCCTGGTCCTTAAGAAGAACGGGAAAATTAGGATTTATATCGACTTTAGAGACCTTAACACCGCTTGCCCGAAAGATGATTTCTCTCTTCCCATCACAGATGTTATCATCGACAATACGTGTAGATTAGAAAGAATGTCCTTCATGGACGGATTTTTTGATTATAATCAGATAAAGATGCATCCAGATGATGAAAAGCATACCATGTTTAGAACACCCCTCGGCGTTTTTTGTTACACAGTTATGCCCTTCGGCTTAAAGAACGCAGGTGCCACATATCAGAGAGCCATGTCAAAGATTTTCCAGGAGAATCTCTGGAAGACTATTGAATGCTACATGGACGATCTAGTTGTGAAAAGTCATGATAAGAATGATCACATCAAAGACTTGAAAATGATGTTTGACCAGATGCGGACTCACTAATTGAAGATGAATCCGACCAAATCTTTCCTCAGAATGTCCAGCGGCAAATTCCTTAGATTCGTTATCACCACCAAGGGTATTCACATCGACCCTAATAAAGTGAAGGCAATTAACGAGCTGCAAACCCCAAGAAACCTTAAGGAACTCAGAGGATTACAATGACGGTTGGCTTATATCCGTCGGTTCATCTCAAACCTTTCGGGTAAACGTCAATCATTCTCCAGGCTTACAAAGAAGGATGTGTCATTCGTATGGGACGATGCTTGTCAAAAAGTGTTTGAGAATATTAAAGAATATCTCTCAAGACCCCCTATGCTCGTTGCACCGAAATCAGGCAAACCGTTCTTGATTTATGTCAAGACGACGAGCCACTCGTTAAGTGCATTACTTGCACAAGACGACGATAATGGCCACGAACAAGCAGTATATTACTTGAGTTGGACCCTTGTGGGCACCGAATCTCGGTATCCAATGATTGAAAGGGAGTACCTCACCTTAGTATTCGCTATTCAAAAGATGCGGCACTACTTGGTCAGACAGACTATTTACATTATTTCCAATGTTAACCCTCTCCAAGTATTCATGACGCAGGCCTCTTTCATGAATTAGCGGCTAGCGAAGTGGGCCCTGCTTCTATCCCAATACGACCTACACTTTAAGCAACAAAAGTCAATCAAAGGCCAAGCTATTTGCGATCTCCTGGCAGCTAACCCAACTACGGATACTGCCGAGGTGTACGACGATCTGCCAGATGAAACCCACGAAGACAACGTAACTTCCCATCAACAGGTGTGGCATTTGTACTTTGACAGTGCTTCTCGGGCAACTAATGTAGCAAGTGCTCCTAGATGTTCTAAGATTTCTTCCGAAGTTGGAGTTGTCTTAGTTTCCCCGGGAAAACATGTGATGCCTCGAGCTTACTCGCTGACCGAGCCGTACTCAAATAACATAGCCGAGTATAACGCACTGCGTATTGGACTCAGCTTTGCTAAAGAGCTGGGGGTCGAGTACTTTGAAGCTTTCGATGACTCTGTAGGCTGTCTAAAAAATCAAAATAGATAGTTGATCCCCCATCAAACACCGATGATGGAAGTTACAATCCGACGACTTCCAGAATGCTATAATTTGAAGACTTTTATGTAGATTAATAAAGGTTATAATCTGACGACCTTCACAACAACCGATGAAAGCTCTAGTTCAATAGTCTTCACAATCAACATCAGGAGTTACAAATTGACAACTCTCGTATTTTCGAGCAGCCAAGGCGAAGATCATTCAACAATGGTCTTTACAACGCTCTACAGAAGAAGCTACAAGTCAACTAGCCCCTTCTAAACATGGAAGTCATCTCCGTGTTCTAATTCGTGAAACGCAGGCGACCCCCGCGTTTTAATTCTTGAAACGCAGGCGACCCCCGCGTTTTCAATCCTCAGCAAACCAAACGCGGGCGGCCCTCGTGTTTTTCAACATCCAGCGGGTGCCCAACTCCGCGTCTCCAGTCTAAAACGCGGAGTTAGGGTTCTGAACGCCAACATGGGCGTTTTACTCGTTCAAACACGAGCTGAACGGTTGCAGGAACCGTTTTCCCTCCACGATTTGAGGGATTTCCGCCCCACTTAGGAGCGGATTAAGGGGGCGGTTACACCCCTCTCAACCCCATTATGGAGAGAATTAAGGGGGGCGGTTACACCCCTTAATTCCCTATAAATATGGGTAAACTCAATTGAGTTCGGGCTGGCTTTTTAGATTTGGGACTTGGCAGCGAAGGGTTGGAAGTTCTTGGCTCAGATAGACCATTCGGTTTGGTAGCAACAGGAGAGATCCTTGGGCAAGCTTTTGAGGGGATCGGCATCATCCTCCAAGGAAGATCATCTTCAACGTTCGGCAACGAGGAGCTTCTTCATCCTTGGCTTATAACCAATATTCGGTTAAATCAACTCTTTTTCAAGAGTTCAAACTCGTTCAGAGTTATCAACTCGTCCAGAGTTCTAAAACTTGCCACGCAAGTTCTCCACAACGTCAAATCGTGAGGAGAAGATATTGTTCTAGTGAATCAAGATATTCGGATCGTCAACGAAGAGCAAACTCGACGCGAGCATTCGAGGGAGGCACTCCATCGCCACCATGAAGAACCCAGTTTTAAACAAATGGGAGAATCAAATTCATTATCTTCTCTTTTGTAATCGGAATCCAAATTGTAATTGAGATCGAAGGAATAAAAATCAATTTTTCTTTTATTTCTTTTACTACAAATTTTTTCCACAAACAAAAGATGGAGACTCTGCTGGGGACTAGATTCTCTGATGAAGAAGTGGTGGCGCAATTCGATGTTCATCTTACTGGAACAACTGTCGAAACTCTCGTGGTAGAGTTTGATCAAGCCAAGTTTGAGGAGGCTATCTCCTCCGGATTCCTTAGCCCCAAGGCTATGCGTAAGATCCACAAAGTTTCTAAGGAGACTAAATCTCCAGTTATGGCCGACTCATCAAAGGGCTGTCTCCCCTAGGGGTTGCACTGTTCATACAGTCCCCTCTCTGAAGGAGAAGACTTAGATTCGGCACAACTCCAAGAAAGTCGATCCTCCAACCAACGCGAGCTTCGTGTTTGTGAGCCTAAACGCGACCCTGAGTTTTGTGTTTCTACTTTAGAATGCAAGCCTCATGTTTATGAGCCCAAACATGAGCTTCGCGAGAACCAGACTAAATTTGGCCCTCAATGGCGTGTTTTACAGCCAAAACATGGACCTCAAGCCTTCGTTGAATGCGAACTTCAACTTTGCGTTTCCCAATCAAAACACGACCCTCGCGTCGACAATGAAGAACGTGACCCTCATGTTGCCAAACCAAAATACGAACCTTGCGTTTCAAATGCCAAACGCGACCTTCGCGTCTCAAGTGCCAAATGCGACCTTCGCGTCTCAAGTGCTAAACCTGGTGTATACCGTGGAGCTTCGGGGCGCTGTCCCGAACCCTGTCGGGGGGTATTCCGGTTAGCGAGACCCCCGAATACTCTGCGTAGCGTGACTAGATTAAGAGGCGGATATAAGAAGTTCATGGATCCAAGGCATCTAAACCAGATTCATGTCCATCAAGAGCCAGTCATGTCCAATCATAGACTGGGGGTTCCACTAAACCAGATTCATGTCCATCAAGAGCCAGTCATGTCCAATCATAGACTGGGGGTTCCAGTTCAAACCATACGATCAGTGAGTAATTCTCCTCGAATCTTTACAACAGATTTAAGAGAGTTCATATCGAGTGAAAGACCGATGCAACAAATTATTCATTCATTCCAATGTGAACAACTGATCCCTACGGTCCTCTCGGGATATCAATGCTGCTCATATGCGGCCAAACTGTTGGTGTTCAACCAATTAACGAACGTTGCTTTGCCTAACTAACGACGACGTTCGCACAGGAAGAAGTCTCTAGAGACCGAGTATCCTGGAGTCACTATCAATGTGATCGGTAGAGAGAATGCCTCGGGTCCTAGCTCCGATGACTCTGAGACAAGTCGTTCACCGACCATCAGAGAAATCGATAACGAGTTTGAAGGAATCTACCAACGCACTTGGACGCGAACGGGTGTCATTCCCCCTATCAACTATCGGAGGTTAGACAGAGGAACCAATTTCGATGATGAACACTCAGCCATTGCAGAGTCTCAATCATCAAGCTCTTTTGTTGAACATGAGAGCTCCGCTTATATGATGGGAAATCATGAAGATCTCGTGAAGAGACTTGACGAGCAGGAGTCCATGCTCAAATCTCAGCAGGAGGCCATCAATGAACTCATGGCCCTGTTGACTCAAATCGTCGCAGACAAGGCCAAATCTCAGGAGATAGATTCGCCACATAGGCAAGAATCTTCCAGGAGAGAAAAAGCGTCTTCATCCCGACCTCACACAAGCAAAGGAAAGGGAAAAGTGGTTGATGGTGCTGCTTCTGATCAAGAAGCCCACAACCTGGAATCTTCCTCTGATGAAGCAAAAGAGACTAAGAACGAGCAGAATCTCCAGTCTGCCAAAATGGAAGAATTAGAAGCCCGTCTCAATTCCATTGCTGACAGAAGCGAGCTCCAAGATGAGGGAGTTGTCAGGCCCTATCCTGCCGAATGGGATACAACCCCTTATCTCCAAAATTTGAGGTCCCGACACTACAAACTTTTAACGGCATGCAATCATCGAACCAACATATCTATCATTTCAAATCACAGACTGGGAATGTGATATCAAATGACGCCATACTGGCTCAATTATTCATTGGCACCCTCAAGGGAGTTGCCTTTGAATGGTTCAGAAAATTACCTGCCGGATGTATCCAAAAGTGGGCAGATCTAGAGAGACTCTTCCTGTCAAGATTCTTTGAAGAGGATACAGAAGTCTCCATTCATACCCTTCTCGCCACTAAGTAGAAGAAGAGGGAGTCCGTCAAACCCTTCGTCAAGAGGTTTCGAAACATGGCTCTACGATGTCCGACAGGTATGATACACAGTCTACCTTAGTGGATACCTGTCGACACAACTTGCAGACCGACCTTCTAGCCCGAATAGGAGTTGCAGAATGCCGTTCCTAGAAACAACTAATCTCTCAAGGTGAACAGGCTTAAAAGATTATTTCCAGGATCAAAGCTGAAGAACAAAGTAGGCAGGATCAGCCTGAGCAATCGGACCAAGCCCAATCTTCTCACTCAGAAGGGGAACATACTACGGCCACTGAAGCTAACTCTCTTCAGTAGAATGCTAGGATCTCCAATAACTATCACGTTAATAATTACCTCTGATAGTCAAACTCGTTAGATAGTGGCCCATTAGGCGATGTGCCATGTCTGCTCCTTTTTTCCCCCTACACTAGTTCAAGACTGGGGGTTGGTTTATTTGTAGTTTATCGGATTATGAATAATAAATTTTCTGAGTTATCATGTTCAATAGAATACCTCTGTCAACCACGAAATCTATTAAAACTATCACGTCCATCAACTTGTCAACCCGCTTCAATAGGATGGCAGGTCCACAAAACTATCAAGTTAATATTTACCTCTGATAGTCCATCAACTTATCAATCCGCTTCAATAGGATGGCAGGTCCACTAAAACTATCACGTTAATGATCACCTCTGATAGTCTGTTTTCTCCAAATTCTCCCACCAATCCTCTTCAAGTAGGACGACGGGTCTATCAAAACTATCACGTTAATGATTACCTCTGATAGTTCATTCCCTCTAAATTCTCTTGCCAATACTCTTCAAATAGGATGGCGGGTCCACAAACTATCACATTAACAGTTACCTCTGATAGTCAAAATCATCAGATAATGGCCTACCTGGTGATATGCCCCTAATCCGACTTCATGGATAGTGCCCCACTAGGCGACGTGCCTTGTCTACCTTTTTTTTATTTCCCTACTAAGTCTTAATCAAGACTGGGGGTTGGTTACGAGGAATCTATTAGATTAAGAGTAACAAAACTTTCACATCGTCGAGTTAACATTATACTTATGACGATCATCACCCCACAGAGTATGAATGCAGCTTGCATCACTCCCAATTTGTCACGTTAATAATACACCTCTGACAACCAACTTAGCAATCCTTGTCAATAGGATTATGGGTCCTCAAAATTGCTCAAATCATAATCTTCCCTAGCAAGACACTAAGTCTTCAAAGTCTTATTCAAATCACGAGCATCAAAACTCATCGCTTCTGATAAACTCACCTAGCAAGTCTCCCCAGCGAGACGCTAATTCTCAAGATCTTATGCAAGTCACAAGTACACATTCTCTTGTCACGTTAATATCAAACACCTTTGACAACCCATTTATCAATCCTCTTCAATAGGATGATAAGTCCACAAAGTTGCTCCGATCGCAACACATTCTTGTCATGTTAACATTATACCTCTAACAACCCACTTATCAATCCTCTTCAATAGAATGATAAGTCCACAAAGTTGCTCCGATGGTAACACATTCCTGTCACATTAACATTATACCTCTGACAACCCACTTATCAATCCTCTTCAATAGGATGATAAGTCCACAAAGTTACTCCGATCGCAACACATTCCTATCACGTTAATATTATACCTCTGACAACCCACTTATCAATCCTCTTCAATAGGATGATAAGTCCACAAAGTTGCTCCGATCGCAACACATTCCTGTCACGTTAACATTATACCTCTGACAACCCACTTATCAATCCTCTTTAATAGGATGATAAGTCCACAAAGTTGCTCTGATCGCAACACATTCCTGTCACGTTAACATCATACCTCTGACAATCTACTTATCAATCCTCGTCAAAAGGATGATAAGTCTCCAAAGTTGCTCCAATCGCAACACAAAACCCATCATGTTAACACCAAACCTCTGACAATCCACTTATCGACTCTCCCCAATAGAGCGATAGCTCCACAAACCTGTCATGTTAATATCACACCTCTGACAAAATTAACTTATCGACTCTCCTTAATAGAGCGATAGGTCCATAAATTTTAGTCAAGTGAACATCACACCTCTGACGATCAAACCAACTTATCGACTCTCTTCAATAGAGCGATAAGCCCATAAAATACTGTTAGGTTAACATCACACCTCTAACAGTCAAATCCCCCAATGAACTTGTTATTCCCTTTTCAACAAGAATAGCAAGTTTTTATTATAAAATCCCTAGCGGATTAAATATTTTCTAGAATTATCCTAGTGATAATAAAGAAAATTTCTGAATTTCACTCTAAGTGGAAATTCATACCAAGTTAATATTACACCTCTGGCGCTTCCAACTTTCTTTCAGTGTTTCAAGTAACACAGGAAGAAATAATGAAAAAGCCTACGTATTCAATATCATAGCGGGTCGTTATTAATAACGTCAAAATCTATGCCTTACACGCATGGGAAAATTTATCCTGAATCCTAAGTAGGGATAAGTCAACGCCTAACACGTGTTGCCGGTTAGTCTTTCACCATAAAAATGATAAAAGTCTACGTATTCGACATCGTAGCAGGTCGTTATTAATAACGCCAAAATTCATGCCTTACACGCATGGGGAAATTTATCCTGAATCCTAAGTAGGGATAAGTCAACGCCTAACACGCGTTGCCGGTTAGTCTTTCACCGCCAAATGACAAAAGTCTATGTATTCGACATCGTAGCAGGTCGTTATTAATAATGCCAAAATCCATGCCTTATACGTATGGGTAAATTTATCCCGAATCCTAAGTAGGGATAAGTCAACGCCTAACACGCGTTGCCGGTCAGTCTTTTTCGTAAAAATGACAAAATCTACGTATTCAACATCGTAGCAGGTCGTTATTAATAACGCCAAAATCCATGTCTTACACGCATGGGGAAATTTATCCCGAATCCTAAGTAGGGATAAGTTAACGCCTAACACGCGTTGTCGGTTAGTCTTTTTCCGTAAAATGACAAAGTCTATGTATTCAAAATCATAGCATCAAGTCTAAGAGGGTTCATTCTCTTAGCACAACGTTACATGTGAAACGGATTCAAATAATTCACATGCTAGCCTGACTCAAACGGTAGTCGGTAAAGGCTTATCAAATCCGTTGATGGCTGAGGGTTTGCCAAAAATCCTACGCATGTTCGTAGGTCCATTAGCTTAATGGATGTGAGCCGGGACTTGAAACAGATGAGCTAAAAACAAGACTCAAAGACTTAGTCAAAATTACACGGAGGCCACTTCCATGTCTTAAGTCAAAACGCTGAGGTTAGACCCGCGATGCAAAAACCAAACGCCAAGGTCATACCCGTGTTCCAAATTCAACATGCAAGGGTAAGACCCGCGTCTCAAGTTCAAAATGCAGGGTTCATCCTCCGCATTCCAGAAGTAGGATTGTGATGCATACCTTAACACAGGACCTGCATGGCAAATCTCATCAACCAAGATGCATTCAAAACGAGTGTAGAGAACGACTCCTTTACGACAAGGAATCAACAGCTCCAAGATCAGAGTTGAGATCCAAAGTATTCCAAAAATTCATCCTAGTCAACCGCGAACTTTCAAAAACTTTGGAGGGGGTTCTGTAGGCTGTCTAAAAAATCAAAATAGATAGCTGATCCCCCATCAAACACCGATGATGGAAGTTACAATCTGACGACTTCCAGAAAGCTATAATTTGAAGACTTTCATGTAGATTAATGAAGGTTGCAATCTGACGACCTTCACAATAACCGATGAAAGCTCTAGTTCAACAGTCTTCACAATCAACATCGGGAGTTATAATCTGACAACTCTCGTATTTTTGAGCAGCCAAGGCGAAGATCATTCAACAATCGTCTTTACAACGCTCTACAGAAGAAGCTACAAGTCAACTAGCCCCATCTAAACGCGGAAGTCATCTCCGCGTTCCAATTCGTGAAACGCAGGCGACCCCCACGTTTTAATTCTTGAAAAACGGGCAGCCCTCGCATTTTTCAACATCCAGCGGGTGCCCAACTCTGCGTCTCCAGTCTAAAACGCGGAGTTAGGGTTCTGAATGCCAATATGGGCGTTTGACTCATTCAAACACGAGCTAAACGGTTGCAGGAACCTTTTTCCCTCCACGATTTGAGGGATTTCCGCCACACTTAGGAGCGGATTAAGGGGGCGGTTACACCCCTCTCAACCCCATTATGGAGAGAATTAAGGGGGGCGGTTACACCCCTTAATTCCCTATAAATATGGGTAAACTCAATTGAGTTCGGGCTGGCTTTTTAGATTTGGGACTTGGCAGCGAAGGGTTGGAAGTTCTTGGCTCAGATAGACCATTCGGTTTGGTAGCAACAGGAGAGATCCTTGGGCAAGCTTTTGAGGGGATCGGCATCATCCTCCAAGGAAGATCATCTTCAACGTTCGGCAACGAGGAGCTTCTTCATCCTTGGCTTATAACCAATATTCGGTTAAATCAACTCTTTTTCAAGAGTTCAAACTCGTTCAGAGTTATCAACTCGTCCAGAGTTCTAAAACTTGCCACGCAAGTTCTCCACAACGTCAAATCATGAGGAGAAGATATTGTTCTAGTGAATCAAGATATTCGGATCGTCAACAAAGAGCAAACTCGACGCGAGCATTCGAGGGAGGCACTCCATCGCCACCGTGAAGAACCCAGTTTTAAACAGAGGGAGGCACTCCATCGCCACCGTGAAGAACCCAGTTTTAAACAAAGGGGAGAATCAAATTCATTCTCTTCTCTTTTGTAATCGGAATCCAGTTTTAAACAAAGGGGAGAATCAAATTCATTCTCTTCTCTTTTGTAATCGGAATCCAAATTGTAATTGAGATCGAAGGAATACAAATCAATTTTTCTTTCATTTCTTTTACTACAAATTTTTTCCACAAACAGACTCTCAACTAGTAGTTAAACAAGTTCAAGGGGAGTAGGAGGTCAGAAAATAGGATTTGATACCATATCATAGGATGGCCGTTGAGATGGCCTAATCATTCGATGGATTCTTCATTGAATACATTCCATGCTTACAGAACGCCTACGCGGATGCGTTAGCAGCATTAGCGGTATCACTGGCGCAACCTCCTAAAACGGAACAGTTTGTTACGGTAAGAACTCATCAACTCTTCATACTAATCTACAATTTAGACGATAGAGAAGAGGATATTAAAAAAGTGTATTCAACTCAAGTTGAGTTCGAACCCCGAGATTGGCATTTCCCTATAATCGATTACGTCTTGCATTGAATTTTACCAGAAGACGTGAAGGAAAGGGACTCAATCCGACGAAGAGCGCCGAGATTCTACTATAGCACGGAGAGTCGAACGCTATATCGTTGGGGGTATGATGGTTTACTATTGCATTGCTTATCCACTAAAGAGGCGGAAGAAGTTCTTAGGGAGACACACAAAGGGGTTTGTGGTACACACCAACCTGACCCCAAACTTTACGACCGCATCAGAAGGATGGGATATTTCTGGCCCACCATGATAAAAGACGCAGTCGCGTACGCCCGAAAGTGTCAAGCGTGTCAGGTACACGTAAATTATATGCACCAACCCCCGGAGCATCTACATCTTTCGGCTACCTCATGGCCTTTTGAGACTTGGGGAATGGACGTCGTTGGTCCTATAAATCCTCCATCAATCAAAGGCGGTCGATTCATTCTGGTAATTACTGATTACTTCTCCAAGTGGGCTAAAGTGATTCTGCTCAAAGAAGTAAAGACGAACAACGTTGTTGCATTCATTAAGTACCACATTATCTATTGAGATGGTGTTCCAAAGCAAATCATACACGACAACGGTCCTCAGTTCGTTAGTAATGCCTTCATCAAATTTTATGAGAAATTCAAAATCCAAGACGTCTCGTCGATAGCCTACAATCCCACAGCGAATGGATTGGCAGAGGCCTTTAACAAGACTATCATAAAGCTTTTATCAAAACTCTTGAAAACTATTAAACGAGATTGGGATGATAAACTTGGCGCAGCCTTATGGGCCTATCGTACCACGATCCGTACGCCAACGGGAGCGACCCCATATTCTTTGGTATACGGGTGTGAAGCCATTCTTTCGTTGGAAATCCAAATTCCGTTGCTTTGGATCGCTCTCGTAACAAAGTTGACAACCGAAGAACATCAACAGAAACGTCTGAAAGAACTCGAGATGCTCGACGAGAAGCGCTTAGAAGCTCAGCAGCACATTGAGTTCTACCAAGCTAGAATTTCCTGAGCTTTTGATAAAAAAGTTAGGCAATGGAGTTTTAAAGAAGGAGACTTGGTCTTAGCGGTCTGACGACCTATGATCCTTAATTCCAAGAAAAAATGAAAATTTGAACCCAAATAGGAAAGGTTGTTCGTAGTAGAGACGGTCTACTCGAATGGTGCATATCACCTTATTACCAAGGAAGACGCTCGGATCATGATGCCTATAAATGGGAAATTCCTAAAAAAGTACTACCCTTAGTATGTTTAGGATAACCTATGACACGGGAAGTTCCCAAAAGAATACTATGTGGGGTATTCTTAAGGATAACCCGGTAGTTACAAAGGGGATAAGCAAGAAATCCCTGTTTAGACTCTGAATGTCCTCAATGATTGAATCTATCTCATTTTCGAAATTAAGTTTACCAACTTTCGTGAATAGTTTCGTTGAGACGAGATTCGATCACTTTGATAAATCAATCTTCCCTCACGAAACCCCCACTGGTGTTTGACAATTCATAATCTTTCACCACAAAGTCCCTCACTGATCAAGCCAATTGACGGTGAGTCCACCAAAATTCTTATCAGTTAAATCCATTCAAACCATCGTCGTGTTTGTGCATTTAACACTCGTGTTGTTAAAACACTAACACGACACCTTTTCCGCCAATCTTTGGTAATTTCAAACTTTGCGTGTTAAGTACTGATCAATTGGTATCGAAATCCTCCATCGAGTGGCTAGTACAAATCGGCATTTTCACTGCTATCTGTATTTCACTCCCTCTGCTTTCTTGGTCAAACCTATAGAAGCTAAGGCCAAAACCAGAATCCCCTCTCAATTCCTTTCATGAACGAGGGTCCACCTTCAATTGAGCAATCAAACCTATAAAAGTTAGGATTGCCTCAAACCCACTCGGCCAAACCTATAAAAGTTAGGGTCGAACTCAAAATTTCACTTCGATAAACGAAGAGCTCTTTTCAGTTTAAGCAACCAATCCTATAAAAGTTAGTGTTGATTGAATCTTTCCGATTCTCGGAGTGGAGATCACACTCTTAGTTTCATCTTTTCGGATTCTTAAGGTGGAGATCCCACTTTGAGTTTTCCCTGCAACTAGAGACAGGGTATAAAATCCTTCATCTTCAGTTTTGGGAGATAGAATATAAAATTCTTCCTCTCCCGCTCTGGGTTTGCCTTTACCCTTAGAAAAGACACATTTCTCAACTTCAAATCTGCGCACTTCATACGCGGGGGATTTTCTCTCAAACACTAAAAGAGAGATAAGTCTGCATCTAACACATATTGTCGGTTTAGTCTTTCACCGAATAAAAAAACACCAGAATACAAGTCTGGGGACTTTTATCCTAAATCCTAAGTAAGGATGAGTCAGCGCCTAACACGCGTTACCGGTAGTCTATTCCCATGACAAAAACAAAGTCTATGTATTCGAAATCATAGCACCAAGTCTAAGAGAATTAGCTCTCTTAGTACAACATCACATGTGAGACGGGTTTTAATAATTCACATGCTAGCCCGATTCAAATAGTAGTCGGTAAAGGCACATCAAATCCGTTGAAGGCTGGAGATGTGCTAAAAATCCTAAGTCTACGTCTAACACACATCGTCGGTTTAGTCATTCACCGAATGGAAAGACACCAGAATACAAGTCTGGGGACTTTATCCTGAATCCTAAGTAAGGATGAGTTAGCGCCTAACACGCGTTGTCGGGTAGTCTATTCTCGTGATAAACACAAAGTCTACGTATTCCACATCGTAGCACTAAAAGAATTAAATTCTTTTAGCACAATGTTATATACGGAACGGACTTATATAATCCGCATGCTAGCCCGACTCAAACAATAATCGGTAAAGGCACATCAAATCCGTTGATGGCTGAGGATTTGTCAAAAATCCTATAAGCATTGTGTCCACTAGGTTCACAATCAATAAAGAAACATCATGATATAAGATGAGTATACTCAATCAAATACTAGGTCTTTACTAATAGATCAAGTCAAAGCATACAATGATAAAACTCATCGGCCCGAACATAATCAATGACCGAGAATGTGAAGTTCCAACCTAGAGAGCCTATCTGCATAACCCTGCTCAAGCTCAGCCTACAGATCAGCTCGGACAGAATTTTCAGAACTGCTCAAGATCTTCGTGGCTTCACCTTTTAGCTTCATCAATCTCTCCTGCGTAGATCCTAGTCTCTCAAGTATCTGTCCACGAGAGCTCTCTAAACCAGCCAGCTCATCTACAATGATAGCACCAGACTCCTAGGCGTACTTCAGGGCCTTCTTCAACCTAGCTACCTCCTCATGGTTGGAGTCTAAAGAACTGAGTAACTCGGCTCTATTCGTATCCTTCCTCGTAAGACTAGCCATCATCTGTACGATAGAACTCTCATGCGACTGAAGCTCGCTACCAATAGAAGATTTGAGGTCACGTCATTGTGTTAGTCTATGCTCCAACTGAGAAGATACGAAGGAAGAAGCCCCACTAGCCTTCAGCTCCTCTAACTCTCGAAATTCACACTCCAAAATAACAAAGTCGGCAGTGAGAGAATCAGCTAGCTCAGGATATCCATCCTCTCTAATCATCATCATGTGTCGAGCAAGGGAACGCCTGAACTGATCGAAGCAATATCCTTGATGAAGAAATTTCTCGATCATTCCGTCAAAAAAGTTGACGAAATAACCAAGATCCACTAGAAAAATGTCTTTGCTAGGATCAGGATTGGCTAAAAGGGCTAGGACACGCTCATATGGAGACAATGGAGACCCTACAAGTAATGGTGCAGAAGGGTAAGAGACTCTAGGATATAGTGGGGAAATTCAGAGCGAATTACGAGCATACCAGTACCAACAGAGGTCCCTTCAGTTTGAGGTCCTATGATAAGCTCTATCAATCTAATCTCAGCAGACTTAGGAATGGTAGCAGGCGTGGTCGTCGATGGTATATCAACCCCTCTAGGTAATTCTGTAATGCCCGTTAGGTCTGGAGAAGAGACACCACCATAAGACAAACTAGCAGTGCTAGGAATCGTAGTCGTATCAATCATGACGGCTGGTCCTATGATTACAATTCTTTATTAGTCAAATAGAGATTTTGGAAAAAGAAAAGAATGACGATGGAGGGGATTATATGCATACTTGCAGATCTATCACCCTCAGCTAGACTAGAGATGTCAGAAATCATAATTGTATCAGTCCCGGTGGCTAGTCCTATGATTAGAACTCCTTATCAGTCAAATGGAAGTTTCAACAAATTACAATGTCAGAGATTAGATATATACCTACAGATAAATCACCCTCAAAGGTTGTTCCTGCAACCTCTCTGATGGCGTGCTCTGCCAACATCTTAACTAGCAATCTAGTGTTGGATCACGAGAAACTCGGTGCTGAGACATTCATGTGTTCACTGAATCCCCCAAGACCCATACCATAAAAAGTCTCATCCTCGATTGGCCTCTCTAGCACGATACCTACATAAGAGTTTAAGTGCTGGATATATACAAAAAAAGGGGGAAGAGAAAGGAACTCAAATTTACCTGTGGTAGTGGTAGAAGACTCTTCTGCCCTAATATTCGTACCTGCGTTCTTCAAATTGTCTAAAAGAGAACGAAGCGCGGAAGTGATTAAAGGGGGAACAAATTCCGAATTGCCTAACTCCTTTAACTACTGCTCGAATAGTGTATTATCGATGTTAGATATACCTGAGCATAGGATCGTCAGCTCAACGCTATCAGCCTACTCAGCATCTCTGTTTGCTTCAACATCCATAGGCTCATCACGAATGGCATCACACATTTGCTAAATGAAGCTCGAGCTATCTAAATGGCTAGGGTCAGAAAATACAGAGTCATGCAGAAGCTCACCTCCTCCTTGACTTCCTGAAACATGGAACATGATTAGGTTCAAGGAATCCAAAAGAGCATTATTTTAAAGTAGTAAAGATAGTAGAGCATTACCTTCTTCTTCGCCAGTAGTACCTCGTAACTCTGCTCCGCGAGCCCGCTGACCAATATGCGATTTATGAGCGGTCTTCTTCCGCTTTGAAGGACAAACCCCGACACGACCAGCAGGTCGTTCATGCATAGATTTAGTACGCATCTCAACCTATGTAGAAGCCTCGGCGCTAGGCCATGATCTCGCATAACGAAAATTAAGGGGTTCGTGCTCGTCAACCATCCTACCTGGAGTGACAAGAGTCATCTTGTTAGGATAAGTAAATAAGACCTTTCGTTCTGGCTTTTGAAAAGCCAGTTGAGATCTAGAAAGGGTATAGCGTTGATGCCAACGAGAAAATGCCAGATCCATTTATTCTGAAAAGAAAGAGTCTGACAGACCTGTATCAGGTTCTTCCCCGTCGGTATCCATGTCCATAAATTCTTCCTCAGAAGTTTCATCCTCATCATCAGTAGGAAGGAGCTCTTCATCATCCTCCATCTTGTCGCTGCTCGAACGGGAGGGTTTGGCAGGTTTCTTTCCCTGCTTCTTTGAAAGCTCAGCCTTACAAGCAGTCTTGATAGTAGTTTGAACCAAGTTCTCAGCCTCCAACTCTGAGAGGCTCTTCACATCTAGAAGCTCGTTGGCAGAAAGAAACCACTTGTAGCTGAGGAAAGTAAGTAATGGTTTGCGATTGGATGAAGGAAGAGCGAAATAGGCTCCAGTGCAGCCCATCATAGTCCAAAGCAATGCTCGGACGCCGTCAATAAGGCCCCCCTCGATCCTCAAGCCCCGGCTCGGGTTCCTAACATATAGTTGGTCGTAACCGAACTGGCGAGCAAAATGGCACGGAAGATAAGGCTCTATATGGCAACGACCCTTCACCTGAAGGACGAGATATCCAATGCGGATGTTCACCAACCAACGGAAGCAACTAGCGTCAAGAGAATTCCAACCGGCCCTTGGTTTCTCCTCATCAATCAACATGTCGTCATAGTGGCCCGAGAAGTGATGAAAACACTTGAAGAACTCTCAGCTCTTACGAACTTGAAGCTCTCGTTGTACATCAGTGAATGTCTTTCCAAATCATTTGTTCCTTTCTAACAGCTGCACAAAAGGAACAGAGGCATCAACAGTACTAGGCGCTGACATCAAATCAGGGCGGAGAAGAACGAGCCACGCCATCAGGTATGTATACGGAAGCTCGATCTTTACAGAAAGAAGCTCGGTTGACAGTTCAGAACCCACATGTATAAGACCATCGACCAAATACCTAAGCCCACAATGAATGCCGGCAGCCATCGCCAGAAGTAGAGAAATTTCCTTCCCGTGATCTAGCTGGACGGTGGGGAAGAGGACCTCAATAGGCAAGGCGTCAGAAAACTGATATGGAATGACGCACTTCTTCAACCAGAGGGCGAGATAGCCCGCCAGCAGAGTCCTGGGCTGAATGGACTTCTGAGCATGACAAAGAAACGTCTGAAACTTGGTCCCCATAGGAAAAACTCCCTCAGCGCCAGCGGTAGTAAAGGAATGAGCTTTGGCCCTCTTCATTAACTAATTGATGGTAGAAGGTATCAAAGGGGCTAACTCACAAATAGCCTCGCCCGAACTGCTCTCCAAATGCTGGAATAAATAATCAGCGAACTGCTTCAAACTGATCTGCCTCTTCCTCTTCACCAGAGGACTCACTTTGATTAGAGATGTATAATAATGACATGTAAGGTCCCAAAACGTGTCATACATACCGGGAGAATCTTTCTTCAGCCACTCTAATTGTAGGTTCGAGGGAAAGTACTCCTGATACGGACAGTCCCCCATCGGAAGACCATAAACTTTATGCATCTCATACAGAGCTAACCCCAACTCTCCACTACAAGTCAAGAAAGTGTTACTGTCAGGGATATATGTCTCCAATAACGCTAGGAAGTGGAGACTGCTGATCGAGAATCCATACAAGGTGGCTCGTATGGGCGCATACTACCTACTGCCTCTCAGATCACTCTCCCAACGTCCCAAGACATAACTGGTCATACAAGTCCACCACTTTTTGGGTGGCGAATAGGCCCAACCGAAACATGTGAACTCTGTCAGAGGTAATTTCCTCCCAAGCTTGGCCAAACGATTCCTCACAGTAGGGGCGGCTACTGACACCTCGTCTGGTGGCGTGGTATCAAGACCCAGAATTCCTGGTTAAAGGCCACGAATATAATTATATCCATCAGAATCTATGGTCTTATGATGGGAAATAAATCCACAATGAACTCGGTCATGGTCATTTGTAAGATTCCAGGACATCTGTCGCCGCACAGCTTGTGTCTCCAAATGAGCGAGAGAATGCTGACGGGGAATAGAAGGGATGTATAGAAGGAGTCCTTCATCATTATTCAACCAGTGCTCGTCATTAAGAATCAGCTTAGCCAGATCCTCGACATGGTCTCCAAATAAATAACTAGGCTTCTCTAAAGCCTGAGAGGAAATAGAGTCTTCAGTGAAGGTGGCATCGGTAATCAACTGACGCAGTGAACGGCGGCCCCCATCTCGTATCAAGCGACAGAACTCCTCGGAGCGACTCTTATCAAACTGGGCGGTCGGACCAATGGCCTGCCTATCGTTAACAAAAGCAAAACTCTCTCTACTGTAACCGCTAGTAGCGTGATGAGGCAGGCTATCCGTGGGTAATTCAACTGTAGCAAAACAAACGTGGAATCAGAAAATTATTTATGAATTATACAATAATTGAATTCATCTCACAAGCTAGCGAGATAAGTCATTCATTGAGTGATTGGCGAGACGATTTCGAGTGTCCTACACCGGAAGAACGGTATGCATCATCACGTAAGTAATGTGGTAATGTACCCCGACCCATGCAGTGTAATACAACATGAAATTTTCCTAATATGTTGGAAGACGTGAATTGGCCAGCCAAAACACATCATTTGAAACCTCGATCCCCACGAAGGAGGATGTCAGTTCTTCCCGAATAACCCGCGAAAAGGCTGAACGAGGGCATGATAGAACCACATCATCTTGAAACCTCGATCCCCACGAAGGAGAATGTCGGTTCTTCCCGAACGGCCCGTGAAGGGGCCAAACAAGGGCATGATAGAACCACGAGTCATCCCAAAAGCTCAATCCCCACGAAGGAGGACGTCGATTCTTCCCGAACGATCTGCGAAGGGGTCAAACGAGGATACACAAAGCATAAAAGCTCACCCCCATAAGAGGACGCTACGAGATCCTCCCTCTCACTATGCTGAGAAGAGAAACGACTCCTATGGAATCGCGGTCGGCGCGGAGACATGGTTAACCTGCAACAAAAATCAACATATCAGGTATAATCATAAATCCAAATACCCAAAAATTAAAAGGGAAATTATGAACTTTAACTAAAGTCCTATAAAAAGAATAGGATTTTATAGTTAAAGTCTAATTAAACCTATGAGTTTTATGCATGCAAACAATGGGTTCAAATTGCATTTAAAACCTTCATGATTAACTTTTGGGTAAAATACCCAAAATATCGCTCATGTTCAAGTTCAAATTTTAGCCACGAACACATTTGAATTTGGTCATGATCGAGGAAGGAAAACCATCGTCCTCAATATCTCACAATTTTAGCCAATTTTGCAAATAAACCGCTCTACAAATTTCGGTCAATTTTGCAAATAGACCGCTACAAATTTCGGCCTAATTTGCATATACACCTCTCAAACTTTTGGTCATGGGTATGTAGTCCAAACTCTACAAATTTTAGCCCTAAAATTTTAGGCACTTTGCAAACAAGTCCCCCAACCAATTTCGACCACTTTTTGTAAATAAACCCCTCAACAATTGGTGGTCTTTTCGCATTAAACACCCCTTAAAGTTGAGACCAAATGGGTATACAATTCAAGTCCCAAAATTTTAGTCCACTTTTGTATAATAGCCCCTCAAAATTTTAGCCTTATTTATCATAAAACCCCCCAAAATTTCAGCCACTTTCAAAACCCATCATCAAGAATTAATATTTGCATTACATACCCACACTACAAGAGCAAAGTTTCAATCTTTCTTGTAAAACATATGGATTCTTAAATAAGAATGCAAGAAAAAAAAGAGGGGTTCTTGAGGGGAAGCTTACCCAAATCAAGTCTTGAGCTTGAAGATGGATAAACCCTAGCCTTAGGAGAAGAAGAACTTTGACCGAGGAGGAGAGGAAATCCGAATTTATTTTGAAGAGTTGAGGTTTTTTTTAAAGGCAAGAATTTTGATAGGTTGAGAGTTCTTGAAGAGAAGAAACAATGGAGTTTGAATAAGAAGAGGAAGAAGAAGTTGAGGGGGGAAAAGGACTCCTTTTGAAATTTGGGAGTTTAAGAGGGAAATGAAAGTACAAACACAAGGAAACAAAAAAAAGAGAAAAAGGAGGGAGTGTCTCGGCCAATGGACAGAAACACCCAAGGGTGTCTCGGCCTTGGCCGAGACACTTAGAGGTGTCTCTCTCGGCCTTGGCCGAGACACTTAGAGGTGTCTCGGCCAAGGCCGAGACATCCACGGATATTTTGGCCCAGGTTGAGCCCCCAGGTGTTTTTCACAATCCTATTTCACCTAATTTCACCGGTGATTGGTTATTTTGATAAAAATCAACACAAAACAACGTCAGGCGATCCGAAACCCTATGTTAATACCGGTTAACGCGTAACCCTAGGTTAATGCCAGTTAACGCGTTGCGATGAAAAAGTTAACGTCGGCCGATCCGAAACCCTAGGTTAACATCGGTCAACGTGTAACCTTAGGTCAACGCCAGTCAACGCGTTGTGATAAAAAAGTCAACGTCGGACGATCCGAAACCCTAGGTTAACGTCAGTCAACACGTAACCCTAAGTCAATATCAGTCAATGTGTTACGATGAAAAAATCAACGTCGGGCGATCCGAAATCCTAGGTTAATGTCGGTCAATGCGTAACCCTAGGTCAATGCCAGTCAATGTGTTGCGATGAAAAAGTTAACGCCGGGTGATCCGAAACCCTAGGTTAATGCCGGTCAACGTGTAACTCTAGGTCAACGCCAGTCAACGTCGGGCGATCCGAAACCCTAGGTTAACGTCGGTCAATACGTAACCCTAGGTCAACGCCAGTCAACGCATTGTGATGAAAAAGTCAACATCGAGCGATTCGAAACCCTAGGTTAATGTTGGTCAACGCGTAACCCTAGTTCAACGTCAGTCAATGCATTACGATGAAAAGTCAACGCTAGACGATCCGAAACCCTAGGTTAACATCGGTCAATGCGTAACTCTAGGTCAACACCAGTCAGCGTGTTGCGATAAAAAAGTCAACGATAGTCAACAAGTTGCAATGAAAAGTCAACGTCGGGCGATCCGAAACCCTATGTAAATGCCAGTCGACGTGTAACCCTATGTCAACGCCAGTCAACGCATTGCGATAAAAGTCAACGCAAGTAAATATATTATGATGGAGATGGTCAGTTCAAAGTCAACTCGACAACACAAGCTAAAATCAACTCACCAGTTTTGATTCAAGACTTCGACGACAGTCAGAAGATAAACGCAGCGCCGGGAGAACTTCAGCTATTCGTCAAAATATCGAATAGATTAAAAGTCAGGTTAGACCGATCATATCCAAAGTATTTCAGGCTTATCTATAAAAGAAACGAAACTGAAACACTTTGGAGGGGGTATCTGTAGGCATCAAAAATTACTTATAGGCCCCCGCACACAGCTCGAGATAGAGAGAAGATGATAAACGTTACTATTCGAGTCATAGAAGCTCATTTGATGATGACAAACGCATGAAATGAGTCGACGGACAATGCGAAGCAATAGAATTTCGGAATAACGGAAACACGAATGAACCGGGAGCTGCACGTCGCTTACAAAAGACGAAGTGCCCCTCATGTCCTATTTACTCCTCATATGATTCAATCATGAGAGCTTGTAGATCTCCTTGTCGGCTTTTTGATGCATTCTGGATCGCGTGATTCCGAGTTTGGATGATGAAAATACGGTGAAAACGGACGGAACACGCAGACCGAGCCCTAAGCCAAAGTCAAGACACCTCTTTGGTGTCTCGGCCAAGCTGAGACACCCTAATGTGTCTCGTCTTGGCTAAGACACTCACAAGTGTCTCGGCCACGCCGAGACACCCACGGGTGTCTGTGGCTAAGACACTCACAAGTGTCTCGGCCACGCCGAGACACCCACGGGTGTCTGCAGACCCAAAAATCATATTTGGTTATTTTTTGTCGTTTTTCGACCGTTAACCACCTAGATTTTCTCCAACTGATAAAATAGCATCCATGAACGTGATTAAGTGGTTACAACTGAGGATAAGAGGGAATCGGCCGTTCTTATCCAAAAATAGGACTCCCGAAGCCTATAAATACAGCCCCAGGGCCTTTATTTTTTTCAGATCTGGAATTCTCGAGCGTTGGCGAAGCCCTACCGAACTAAAGACTGAAGGAGCACGAATTTCAGAAGAGAGGAGGAGATCGGAGCGAGTTCATCAGCACGAAGAAGAAGAGTTCATCAGATCTGCAGTTCTCGTGTTCTTCCCTTGAGATTACCCTGTTGCGGTGATCTCGAGAAGAGTGATTATCTCGTTGTTGCCGAGATAATTGCTTCGGCTTCTTGATTCCTTCACGAATCAAGGAATCTCCAGATCTGATCTGATCGCTTGGTAGTCCACGGATATCAACGTCCCCGTCACTGGCCAAGAACCCATGCAAGCAAGAGCTGATAAACGATTCTTGTGTTTATTTTTAAGAGAGCTATAATTTTTATTTTCGTTATTTGAATTCATTGTAAACGATTAAAGTTGTAATAAAATCGATAATGAAGGTGACTTTCAATGAAAACAACCCCAGGTAGGACTAACATGATGCTAACTAAGACTAACATGACCCAAATAAGGACTAACATGAATATGGCTAGAACTAACATGAGTGTAGCTAGAACTAACATGGTATAAATTAGAGCTAACAAGGTATAAATTAGAACTAACATGACATAAATTAGAACTCGATCACATAACATAAATTAGAACTCACATGAGTGTAGCTAGAACTAACATGAGTGTAGCTAGAACTAACATGGCATAAAGTAGAACTAACATGGCATAAATTAGAACTCACATGGTAGTTCTAAATTAGAACTAACATGGCATAAATTAGAAATCACATGGCATAAGTTAGAACTAACATGATCTGCGATAGAACTAACATGAATTTTATTAAAACTAGCAAACATGTTCTCCATTAGAACTAACATGACGCCAACTAACATGACTCCTAATAGAACTAACATGAGATAGAACTAATCCATTAGAACTAACATGACGCCAACTAACATGACTCCTAATAGAACTAACATGAGATAGAACTAACGTGAGATGCAGTAGAACTAACATGAGCTAATAGAACTAACATGAGATAGAACTAACGTGAGATGCAGTAGAACTAACATGAGATAGAACTAACATGAGATGCAAACATGCCATAGAACTAATGCAGCCTTTATTATAACTAGCGTGATCCAATTCTGAACTAACATGACGCCAACTAAGATTAACATGACCCATATAAGGACTAACTTGAATACAACCAGAACTAACATGATTGTAGCTAGAACTAACATGGTGTAAACTAAAACTAACATGGCGAAAGTTAAAACTAACATGGTGTAAACTTGAACAAACATGTTATATGTTAGAACTAACATGACATAGTATAGAATCTGTAATATTTAGGATCTGTAATATTTCAGGCATGTCCAGCCTCTTGTTTGGAAGTCCAAAGTGAACAAACATAAACATGCTTCCTCATTATAGTAACCTGGAAACAATGCAAGGAAACATGGTGTATTGCCAAGTTGTGGAGTTGATTTGTATGTTTTTAGTTGCCTAGACTCTTTTGCTTGCAATTGGGAATACGTCCTTTCTTTTCCATCACAGAACTATTACATCACCAAGTTACACAAGCAGATAGAACAACAACAAAAACAACAACAACAACGAACAAGTAGATTGAACAAAAACAACAACAACAATGAATAAGTAGAGAACCAACAAATTAACTGTGCATACATTTTTCATAGAACAAAAATAAGCTCAAACTAATCAAAAATCACAATACACAAGTGTCCACAAACAAGAGAGGGAGGACGGAGGGTCTTCGATGGGGGAGAGGCGTCGGCGTCAGTGTCGAGAGAGGGAGGTAGGGTCTTCGACGGGGGAGCTCAGCGTCGGCGTCGGTGTCGAGAGAGGGAGGAGGGAGGGTCTTCGACGAGGCAGCTCGGTGTCGGCGTCGGTGTTGAGAGAGGGAGGAGGGAGGGTCTTCGATGTGGGAGCTCGGTCTTTGACGGGTGAGCTCGGCGTCGGTCTTTAAGAGAGGGAGGAGGGAGGGTCTTCGAAGGGGGAGCTCAGTGTTGGCGTCGATGTCGAGAGAGAGGGAGAGAGATAGCTTCACGGGGATTTGAGAGATCTGGATCTGGTTTTGGGATAGGCTTTTGGGGAGGAGGAAGGCTCACAGGGCTTTATTTGTAAGCTGTTGAAGGGGCTCGTTGTGAGCTGCCCTAGCTTTATTGGGTTAATTGAGTCACCGGGCCCCACTATACCAATACCAATATCGCAGTTATGATCATCAATGGTTGCATCCAAATTTGGAGTAGAATTCAAGCTACCTATGTTAATGAGAAATAAAAACATCAAAGTATTTATAAAGAATAAATTAATCAATATCTGCATTCTTTTTACATTAATGAAATTACAAATGTAAGTGTAATCATAACGTCCAATCTCAGCTTCAGAGATCTAGTTCCATTACTGTATAAGTAGTGTGGATACATAAATCTCCATATATGTGACAGCCGCAAATTCAGACAATATACCAGCAAGGAATTAATTTGAGGTCATCAAATCTTCCACCACACAAGACTTTGTACAGACGCTGAGTCGCTGCAGTTGGCTCAAGTCAGTCTCCAGACCCTTTCTACAGATGCAACGATGGAATTAGAGGATTATCCCCATTCAAGACTCTTTCTACATTCTGATATAAAGTGCACTCCACCGTAGTTGCTAGAAAATTATTGAATTAGAAAAGTTATCCCCTTTGAATAAGTCAGTCCAAACTTAGTTAAGGATTATGAACTGTTTTAGACCAGGATTAGAACAGTCTCAGTTGGAATAGCGACGAAATTGAGTTGAGTCCAAGCGATTGACTTTCCATCTTCTCCTAATTTGATCACTATACCTTGATGATGCGTTAAATCAGAAAGGTAAGAAATGGTAATTACTATAGAGAGAGTTGCAATAAATAAATGATAGTTGAAGTCGCAGTGATCAATTAAAATTATTTGTTTCGTCAATGTTGCAATCTTTTTTAACTGCATACACCAAAATGAGATATTCTTTATAGAAATAACTCGCAATCAATTTGGTTAAGTCGTGTTTTAGAAAGGAAAAAATTCATGGAGAGGTATCTGTTGTTGTTTCAATTTCTAACTACATGTTTCAGCTGAAATTTTCTGCATGCTACATGAGGCAGTAGAGTCAAGATATTGGTGTTTGTACCTGCGAACATGGAGAAAGAAATTTCAACTAGAATTTTCCCATGTAATCAATGAGCTTTAGATATTAATTTGGCTAAATCATTCCTTGCTAGACCTATTAATTTGGCTAAATAATGAGCTAGCTGTGCAGCTGTACGGGCAATGCACCGTATAGAGTTTAGCTTGGAATATTATTGATGTGAAGGTATCAGAGAAGTTCATGTTACTTTTGATCGATTCAAAAACTCCACATTCTGCAGTTCATATTACTTTTGATCGATTCAAAAACTCCACATTCTGCAGTTTGGACTTGGACTGGTAAACATTGAAAAAAATGAATATTGGTCTTGGTCTTGGTCTTGGTCTAGTCTAGGCCTAACCAGTTGGCCAGATGTGGGCTGAACCGGGCTCGGAACAGGCCAGTTCGGGCTCATAAGTCTGCCACAATTTTTTTTGTTGGTAAATTTACCAAGTTAATTGTTAGTTTCAAAGTGAAAAGAGAAAGTGGGTCTTATAATAATCACAAATTTATCCGAAGTAGAAAAGAGGAGTAATTTTGTACATGCTCATAAATTATTACATCCAGTTATTTAGAATCTAATTTGCCAGAAAGAACTTTTTTAAACTCAAATTCACCCAAATACATTGTTCTAACTAAGTAGTAGTTATTTTTGATTAAAATGTGTATTCTGCACTCCCATAATTTCCCAAATTATTGAAGTTGCTTAATCCGCAGGGATTCTACTCTAACATCTGATAGCAGTTTAGGCACTATCAATGAGACATTATAAGCACATTCATTGTTATTTCCTTAGTCACTCACATCCTCCCAAAGTTCGAAGTATAAAATTGACTTATATTTGTATAGGAAAATTTGAAATAACCCTGATATAACGGGTGTAATTGTTGAGATAACTCAAAAGGATATTTAGCACTCGCTCATTACAAAGCATTTTCCTTAACATTGAGATAGGTAGAAACCCACCACGGGTGATCCGGATAGTTGGAAAGTTCCAATATGACTCTCACGGTCTTGGATTCAATTTGGGGCCAGATTATTAAACAGCTTGATGCAGTAGCGAATGTATATCTTCTGTTATAATCATAAGAATATATGCATGGTTTAGGATGTACAGATATGGATGAATTTGTTACAGCAATGCATGGCTTGTGCTACTGTATAATTTGGATGACTGCAATCTCATGGGAAATAGATTGCTAACAACTTTAACTACAACGGACGTCAAGTAGCTGGCAATAATTAATCCTCCCCAAGTTGAAGAGTGCTTAGGACGAAAGTCAAGAAGTGAAACCGTTCCCTGCCCAATTGTTTAGTACAAACATCTGCTATTTATTGTTAGTACTTACATAAGCTAGCTTGATAGAACTAGCTTGTACCTTTTCATAAATCAAATGACAGTCTAACTCAATATGTTTGGTTCTCTTAAGGAAAACAGGGTTCGATCGATGCAGTATGAAGAGTAGCCTGATTGTCACAATAGAGGATAATAGCATGACGAGGCAGCTGTAGGTCCTCTAGCAAGTATTGTAATTAAGTTAACTCATAACCGCGGAAATGAGAGCACGGTACTCTACTTTAGCTGAGGATCTAGAAATGGTATGTTGCTTGTAGTCTTCCAGGAGACAGATAAATCACCAAGAAAATTACAAGAACCAGTGACGGAACAGTGAGTCGTAGGGTAAGATGCCCAATCTAAATCAGAATATGCACAAAGTGTGAGAAAGCTGGTGGATGAAAGAAAAATACCAGTTCCCGAAGAGGATTTAATATAGATATTATTTGTCAAGTAGCCTACCTATGTGAATCCCGTGGGTTATTCATGAATTGACTTAGAACATTCACCGAGTATATAAGGTCAGTTCTGATGATAGTGAGGTAAAGAAATCGACTAATAAGTTGTCTACAGCGTGATGGATCTGGTAAAGGAGTGTCTGTTAGTCTAAGTGTGTAGACCCGAAGCTGCAAACGAAAAGACGAAGAAAACAGTCAGAAGACTGTGCGGTCGACCGCAGTAACAGATCCGGTTGACCGCGTGCACTGTAGGAGACTGAGAATGATTTTTCGCTCTGGTCGGTCGACCGGCGTGGCCGCTGCGGACAACCGTAAATGTGCATAGGACACTGTAATGGATTTTTCTCTCTGGCCGGTCGACCGACCTTGGTACGGCGGTCGACCGCGACGATGTTTCCCTGTTTCCTATCATGTTTAGGAATCCTGTTTGGCTGGGGTTTGTTATAAATACCCAAACGTTTTTAGGGCTTGTAAGACACAAAAAAGAGAGCTTTTTGACTGCAAAAAAGAGAGAATCTCAAAGAGATAAAACCCTAGTTTGAGAGCTTGTATTCTTCTTCTTCAATTAATAAAAGAGATTGTGTGATGTGGCTCCCGAAGACGTAGGCACGTTACCGAACCTCGTTAAATCTGTGTGTTCATCTCCTTTACTATTTTTGCAAGGTTAGATCTTTATTTGTGGTATTATTCCTACTTTCCTACTTTCAACACAATGTCCGGAAGGGCAAGGATTCGATTGATTATTTCGAATTCCCAACAACTGGTATCAGAGCTTCGTTCAGTAATTTGTGTGAAAGTCATGGCAGAGGAAAACAAATCAAAGATCGAGAAGTTTGACAGTTCAGACTTCGCCTACTGGAAGTCGCAGATGGAGGACTATCTGTACCAAAAGGACTTGTATCGCCCGCTGATGGGCAAGGAAAAGGGGCAGAAGAATGAGGAGTCAGATGGTGATTGGGAGGTACTGGATAGGAAGGCTCTAGAGCAAATCCGATTGTCGCTCGTCAAATCAGTAGCCCATAATATTCTGAAGGAGAAGACGACGGTGGGGCTTATGGAAGCGCTCGCAAAGATGTACGAGCAACCGTCGGCAGCAAACAAGGTGCATCTAGCCAAAACTCTCTTCAACCTCAAGATGGCTGAAGGATGGTCCTTCACGATGCATCTCAGTGAGTTCAACACAATTGTTGATCAACTTATCTCCGTGGACTTCATGTTCGATGACGAAGTGCAGGCCCTTCTACTACTATCGCAGTTGCCGGATAGTTGGGCGGGTTGTGTGACGGCAATCAACAATTTTGCGAGGAAAGAGAAGTTAAAGTTGAGTGAGGTTGTTAGCATGATTCTATCCGAGGAGGTTAGAAGAAAATTGTCCGAATCAGAAGGTTCAGGTTCAGCCCTAAGTTTCGAGCAGAGAGGCAGAAGCCAGAAGAAAGGGAACCAGAACAGGAATCGGTCAAAATCAGTAAAGAAGATGTCAAACTCAAAGGTTAGAACCATCAAAGGGAAGTGTTGGAACTGCGGCCAGGAGGACCATATGTCTTCGGTCTGTAAAGCACCAAAGAAGGATGCGGGTGAGCAGGAGGCTCATATCGTGCAGAATGCCTTGATCCTTGCTATGGACAGCGATTCGGATTCTTGGGTCATCGACTCAGGAGTCTCTTTTTACGCGGACTTTGGTAAAGTATACTTGGGGGATAATGAACCTTGCAATATTGTTGGAAAGGGCGACGTTCAGATACAGATAAAGGGCTCTAAGTGGAACTTGAAGAACGTGAGACACGTGCCGAAGCTGAAGAGGAATCTTGTTTCGGATCTTGTTTCGGTGGGATAGCTTGGAGCAGAAGGCTACGTTTCGACATTTATCGGGGATTCATGGAAAATCTCCAATGGTACGATGGTTGTTGCCCATGGCAATAAAACAGGAACTCTCTACCTCACTTCACATGCGAGTGACACCCTCGCAATTGCAGCTGGCAAGGAGAGAACAGATCTGTGGCACAATAGACTAGGACACATGAGCGAGAAGGGGATGAAAATCCTACATTCACAAGGAAAGCTAACCGGGATCGACGCCGTTGAAGTCGGAGTTTGTGAAGACTGCATCTTTGGGAAGCAGAAGCGGGTTAGTTTTCAGAAGGGTGGAAGGTCACCTAAGGGTCAGAAGCTAGAGTTGATTCATACTGATGTATGGGGCCCAGCCAGTGTGTCTTCTTTTGGCGGTTCGAGATACTACATCACCTTTATCGACGATCACTCGAGGAAGGTGTGGGTTTACTTCATGAAGCACAAGTCAGAGGTGTTCAAAATCTTCAAGAAGTGGAAGGCCATGGTCGAGAACGAGACAGATCTGAAGGTGAAGTGCTTGAGATCAGATAATGGTGGAGAATACGAGCTGGAGGAGTTCAAGAGGTTCTGTGCTACGAATGGGATTCGTTTAGAGAGAACCACTCCAGGGACACCGCAACAGAACGGCATTACGGAGAGAATGAACAGGACTTTGACTGAGCGTGCGCGGAGCATGCGATTACATGCAGGTCTGCCTAAGACATTTTGGGCGGATGCGGTGCATACGGCAGCCTACCTGATTAATCACGGGCCATCAGTTCCATTAGATTTTGGGATTCCAGAGGAGGTTTGGAGTGGCAAGAAGATAAATCTCTCACACCTGCGAGTATTTGGCTGCGTGACATATGTTCATATCAGTGACCATGTCAGGGACAAGCTAGAAGCTAAGTCACTGATGTGTACATTCATTGGATATGGTGTTGATGAGTTCGGGTATCGTCTGTGGGATGAAAAGAACAGGAATATCATCAGGAGCCGGGATGTGATATTTAATGAGGAGGTGATGTACAAGGACAGAGACAATGCCAAGGATAGCCAAAGCAGTGGGAGCAATACTACGGATACATCCGAGTCCCGTGATGTAATGAATGCTCCATGTGCAGGATGGATGTTAGAATATGATACAAACTGGGCAAGATCCTAACCATATCTATCGGGAGGATTTCCCGCATTACTGTGAGTAGTCCTTCGTACAGACATTGGTGTGGGAGGAGTAAGGAGAGGAATGATATCACCTTGAGAGGAATCTGGTGGTGGTGTAGGTGTCTTAGGAGTCGGGGCAGGCGTTGGCAAAAGACTTGGCACCAGTGGCACTGTAGGTACTATTCCCGCAATTTGTTTCCCCTTCCTACTATAGGTAAGTAGCTCCCCCTGAGCCGTGGGTCTAACACCTTTTGTCTCATTCTCCTCTTCTTCTTCATTCTCCTGCTCCTCCTCAACCAATTCTCCTTCCCAAGGAATCGTTACAGAAATTGATTTCTCCACATTCACCGATCTCTCACCATTCTCCTCCTCTCGCCTCATACTTCCAGTATTAGGCGAGTTACCAACGGAAGAAATTACCTTCTGGGTGTAATATGGCTCGAGTTCTCGAAAGTGCACATCTATGCTCACAAATAACCTTTTCTCCACCGGGCTCCAGCAAACATATCCCTTCTGAGTAGAAGAATATCCCACAAAGATGCATTTCACCGCTCTAGGGGCAAGCTTCCCGACGGATGGCCTATTGTCCTTCACAAAGCACACACAGCCAAACACCTTGAGTGGAAGAAGCCCACCATTATCTCCCTTCAACGTCTCACACAGAGACTTCCAATCCAGCACTCTCGAGAGCATTCTGTTGATTAGTGCTGTTGCGGTCAATACTGCTTGCCCCCATAATATTTCTGGGACATTCATGGAGATCATCATACTTCTAGCAACCTTTAAAAGATATATATTCTTCCTTTCCACTACCACATTCTGAGCTAGTGTGTATGGCCATGTAGTCTGGTGTTGTATTCCCTGAGCTGACAAGTATTCCTCAAACGCTTTGTTAGTATACTTTGTCTCATTATCAGATCTCAATACATTCACCACAGTATCGTATTGAGTCTGAACATACCTATAAAAGTTTTGAAAGCAACCAAACACTTCACTCTTATTTTTCATCAAGTATAACCAAGTAACGCGAGAGAAACAATCAATAAAGGTAACAAAATACTTGTATCCATTCATAGAACTTGTGGAACAAGGCCCCCAAACATCTAAATATATCAGGTCAAATGCACGAGAACTCCTATGACCAGAACTTATATAAGAACTTCTAGTAAGCTTTCCAAACTCACATGCATTACACACAAGGTTCTGCTTATTTGCTTTCTCAAATAGAGATGGATACAACCTACTTAAAACACTAAAGGATGAGTGTCCCAAACGCTGGTGATGAAGCATCAACACACTCTCAGCACTCATCTCAAATCCTACTCCTGCTCTCTCTACCATTGACACCAACGCTGAATCCAGCCCTTCACGATCCAGATATTACAGTTCACTACGCCATATGCTAGTCCCAAGTCTCCACCCTATCCCCTTATCCTGTAAGATCACATTGGGAATATCAAAAGAAACAATGCATTTTAGTTGGAGGATGATAGCACTAATGGACAAAAGATTGACTGGAAAGGAAGAAGCATGCAAAACATTGAACAAAGTTACAAAACCTATACAATCGACTGTACCCTTACCAACCACTGGTTGAAATGTACCATCAGCTGTTTGAATACTATCATGCGATGCTATGTGAGTATATGATGAGAACTCACTAGCATTACCTGTCACATGTCGAGACGCACCGAAGTCGACTATCCATTCTGATGATCTATCGGGAGACATAGAAGCAAGAGCATGTATGTCATCAGTACCTTTGGTCGGATGAGCATAGGTAGCATTGTTGCCTCTGGTGAAGAACGAAGTGGATGCCTCCTCAGTCCAACTCCTCCTGTCTCCATCCCCTGCTACTTTCTGCTTCCTCCTGAGTATCGCCAGGAGCGCATGATCCTCCTCAGTAAAGACCACCTTAGCTTCTTCTTCTCCCTCTGCTACCATCAGATTTGCCCGGTTGTCTGCTCCTCTTCCACCTTGTCAACCCCCACGGTCACGACCACGACCTCTGAACTGTCCACGTCCACCCGAATCTCCTTCCTTGAGTGGCTTGGTGCAAGCATGCCTTAGATGACCCACTTCACCGCAGTTGTAGCACTGTCGAGTCTCTCCACTGGATCCAATGTTGCTAGAGGCTGTCAGTGCTGACTTCACCACAGGAAGTCCACTTGTCCCCGTCTACAGCCTAATGCGAGTCTCCTCTTGGATCATAGCTGAGACTGCCTCCTCAAGCGTGGGAATCTTCGGCTGAGCTAGCAGCAATGCAATTCGCTGAGCGAACTCTAATGTCAATCCCTTGAGAAACACCATAGTCCTCTCCTGTAGAAAGACCTCCCGCTCTTTACATCCCAGGTCCTTGCAGCTCGTCCGAGGTGAGAAGTGATCATAATCTAGCCACAGGCACTCCAGTTCTGTGGCATACTCCTGTACAGTCCTCTCTCCCTGAACTGTGGCGTCGATCTCTCCCTTAATCTGGAACACCCTTAGGTTATTCTCCACTTCATCATAGGTCTTCCTCAACTTCTCCCAGACGTCCTTCACCTTCTCAATGCCATCCACTGTGGCGACGATCGACTGGACCAATGAGTTGAGGAGCCAGATGTACACCAACATATGAGTGGATTTCCACTTATATCTTCAGCTGAGCCTTCAGCCGGCTCTGTCGTCTCTCCTGTCAAGTACCCCTCCAGGTTCCTTCCTACAATGGTGTACCTCACCCGTCGTGACCAACTTAGGTAAGTAGCTGGTCCATCAAGCTTCAGATCGATGGATGGAAGCTCCAACTTTTTTGGTGTCCTTGTCGTACTCTCACCGGCCGACAACTTCATCAACTGCATCAAAGTTGAGACCTCCGCGGGGTTCAACTTCTTGATGATCTCCTTCATCGATTAGGTTTTAGATCAACTACCTGTTCTCCTTCCCTTGTTGTGCGCAGTAAAAAATTCTGCAGCACTTCTGCTGCACAACAAGAGTAGGATCTCAACTAAATTCTTGTTTCTCAAAGGAAACAAGAATCGACAGTGATATATATCAACACCGTGAGATATACACTCTTCCTCTCATCAGTTCTAGGACTGAAATGTCGAGGAAATCGAACAAGCTCCTCTGGGGCGGCGGCGGCTAGGGTTTGGGTGGAGGCTCTGATACCAAGTAGAAAATATATGAAACCTTAATCTCATTGATAAGATAACATGGGCTTATTTAAGCCCTACAAAACACATCTTACAAATAACCCCTTGCATAATATAAATATGTTAACAATTTGTATGAGTGCAATCTCATGGGAAACATATCGCTAACACCTTTAGTTACAACAAACATCAAGTAGCTAGCAACAGTTTTAAAAAAAAGGACTGATATAGGTGGAAAAGCCAATCTTTCTTATCAAATTAAAACTTGTTGACCCTGTAAGTGGACTATAGTTGTAAAGGTTTTTGGGACCTTAGCTCAAAAAGAAAACAGTTCTATATGCTATGGTAGGTTCAGTCTCAATTTCTACTTATTAGGTATTACAACACTTATGCTATTTTTCATCTAGGTCTGGATTACAAAAGGGAGGTCCCAAACATCGCGGTTTATTTGGCTGCAATGGTGGGTATTAAGCTAAGATCTCTCACACACAAAAGTTAAAACTTGTTATTCATGCTTACTTATATTAGACTGCTCATTCGGATAGCAGGTTAATTAAGCTAAAACTATGGCACCTCATGACATCCAGTCAAGTACTCACTTTTTTCTAAAGCTACCTAATTCTAATAGTGTGCATTTATTCGTAAATTCTAGTTTTAAGTACGAAAACTCTAAAGTTACAACAAAAATTAAGGGTTGTAGGTTTTAAATGCACGCTTACAAATTTTAAATCTTCTTTGTTTTCGTATCATTTTAAATTTTTTCCATGATACGAAGATTTCAAAATATTATACTCTAAAACAACTAGAATAAATTTAGTCAAAACACTGTTAATTCCCAAATTAATTTATTTCCATCAGATGGTTCCCGCAGTGTTCCTCCGACAGCAAACAACAAGCATACCTATTGAGACTCTACGCACTCACATTTGACATCATCTCAATAGTTTAAACATATATTATCTCCATCAAATAAAACATTATTACAGACATTTGAATGTTACCCAGATAAAATTAATCATTTTCGTTAAAATCCGGCTACTAATAATATTTACATCCTTATCAAAGGTAATCAAAATCAGTCCTGCTTGGCATTCTCTGGGATTCCAATAACAGTTAGTCTGGGGTTTTGCCAAAAGTGACAAAACATTGTGAACTTGCACCATTATTTCCTCCGTAATTAAAGTCCAAAGACTTTGCTCCATAGAGTCTGCGCGGGCTCATCTCCAACCATCTAGCTATCTAGTGCCCACAAACTTCACCCATGGCTTCTAGTCCTCTGTCTCTCTCTCTATATATATATGCTCTTCTCATTTATCAAGTAGAAAACCCAAGAAAAAAGAGTTGAGCTCCTATACATAAGCCAATCTAGAACTAAAAACAGGTTTGCTACAAAAAATTTGTGAGGATCCAGGCCATGGATAAAAGCGGGTCGGAGTTAGACCTTCCGGGGTTCCGGTTCCACCCGACCGAGGAGGAGCTCCTCAACTTCTATCTTCGGCGGATGGTGCTCGGCAAGAAGCTGGGTTTTGATATTATCGGCACTATCAATCTCTACCGTTTTGATCCGTGGGAACTTCCTGGTACTGCATCTAATATCTAAAGCGAATAATGATCTTTTTCTTTCTTTCTTTCTTTTTAGTTAATTAATACAAAATTTTAAGCTCTTAAAAGCTTTTATATTCCATCAGAATCAGTTTTTCTATCAATTACCTCGGCGGGAGGCCAAATCGGACGACTGAGCGCGGGTTTTGGAAGGCAACCGGATCTAACCGGCCCATCAGAAGTGCGGCCAACCCCAAGCACCTTATTGGGCTCAAGAAGACATTGGTCTTCTATATAGGCCGGGCTCCTCGTGGATCCAAAACCGATTGGGTTATGAATGAGTATAGTCTTCCTGACAATTCCTCATCAATTCCTCCTCCAAAGGTATTGCCGTAAAAAGTTCATTTTATGTCATTTAATTTATTCGTGTGATATTAACACTGGTACAAAACGACGCATTCCAGACGGAAAATTCCGTCTGGAATAACTAAAATTTTGTCTAGACAAATTATTTTAGACGAAATTCCGTCTGGAATACGGGTCTAATTTGTTTCCGTCTAGAATAAATTATTCCAGACGAAAATTCCGTCTGGAATGTATTTTAGACGGATTTTAATAGACGGAAAAAAAAAATCGTTTGTAATACATTCCAGACGGACGTTTTCTTTCTAGGATAACTATCCTAGACGGAATATTTCCGTCTGAGATATTTTGTATCCCAGACGGAAAATTCCGTCTGGGATGTATCCCAGACGGATACTTCCCAGATGGAATATTCCGTCTGGGTTATTTATCCCAGACGGAATATTCCGTCTGGGTTATTTATCCCAGACGGAAAACTGTTCCGTCTGGGATAATTATCACAGACGGAAAATTCCGTCTAGAATACTATTCTAGAGGAAAATTTCCGTCTAGAATTAATTCCGTCTACAATACTATTCTAGACGAAATTTCCGTCTAGAATATGATATTGTAGACGGAAATTCCTTAACGGAAATTTTCCGTCTAGTATAGATTATCCCAGACGGAAAATTTTTCGTCTGGGATATTCCGTCTAGGATATTTAAATTTTTACTAGTGTAAACATTCGCAAATAATAGAATATAGCATATATTTCTGCGTGCTTTAATTTTGTGAATATCAATCACATCATAACTTTATTATGTCAGTAGGAGACTCCGCGTAGAAGCAGTTGAATTTTCCAAATAGTCTCTCATCTTTTAGACGGTTCAAAATATGTTGTTCACATATAGGATTTCTACTTTAATTTTGTCATGTCATAAACATCATAACTTTATTATGTCAGTAGGAGACTCCGCGTAGAAGCAGTTGAATTTTCCAAATAGTCTCTCATCTTTTAGACGGTTCAAAATATGTTGTTCACATATAGGATTTCTACTTTAATTTTGTCATGTCATCCCCCCCCAAGACTTTTTCAACGGGTGCTTTGCCCCCAAAAGTAAATTTTTTGTTCTCTGAGCCCCCAAACACAAAGCCCAATGAATTTCACACAGGGAAAGACTATAATACCCATTCTCTCTCTCTCTAACCCTGCAATCCCTCTGCTCTCCCTCCTCCCTCCCCCACCTCTCCACCCGCCGCCGCCGCCCTCCTCCTGCCATCCTCACCTTCTC
>NC_033797.1:88892738-88923733 GCF_001876935.1 Asparagus officinalis | reverse complement strand
TTGTTAAGGTTACGAGTTGGTTGTTAAACAAGCAAAAACTCGTAACCTTAACAATCAACCCGTATAACGTTAACACCAATCCGTAACCTTAACAAGCCTGTAACCTTAACAACCAACGCATATTCTTAACAACCAACCCGTTGTTAAGGTTACGAGTTGGTTGTTAAACAAGCAAAAACTCGTAACCTTAACAATCAACCCGTATAACGTTAACACCAATCCGTAACCTTAACAAGCCTGTAACCTTAACAACCAACGCATATTCTTAACAACCAACCCGTAACCTTAACAAGCAACCTGTATAACCTTAACAACCAATACGTAACCTTAACAACAAACGCGTAACATTAACAACCAAAATATAACCTTAACAACCAATGTAGGACATTCTAATGGGGGAGTAATTTTAACAAGCAACCGGTATATTTTTATTTGGGTTATTTTAAAGTTTTTTTGGTGGTAATAGTTTTAGCGTTGGTAATTAGTAACATGTCTGTACCCATCATCATGGCCATCATCATCAACTTTCTCCTCATGGGCGCTCATCTCTTTCGCCAAAACCTCATCAAAATCAATCTTTTTACTCTTCAACCCCCTCTTCTACTTGCTGTTGGCCTCCTTCGATTCAAGGGTCTCTTCAAAGGCATCGAGGATGAGGTGGATGACATGGCGGTTGGGTGAGGCATCCCAACGAGCCCAGAAGCTCTTGTAGCATCCAAAGCAGGAGCAACCAAGGTTAGGGGGCATGGTTGTAATTACTATCAATCTTGTCCTTCTTCTTCTTATTATTGTTCTTGGGTTGGGCGAGTCCTCCCGCACGCTCCCACGCTCCCATGAACAGGTTCTCCCACGCTCCCACGCTCCCATGAACAGGTCCTCCCGCCCGCTCCCACGCTCCCATGAAACCCAGCTCGCAGAGAATCATGAAGCATTAAAACCTCAGTCGATTGTTCCCGTCGGCTATGCAGGCGGGTGGAGAGGTGGGGGGGGAGGAGGGAGAGCAGAGGGATTGCAGGGTTAGAGAGAGAGAGAATGGGTATTATAGTCTTTCTCTGTGTGAAATTCATTGGGCTTTGTGTTTGGGGGCTCAGAGAACAAAAAATTTACTTTTGGGGGCAAAGCACCCGTTGAAAAAGTTGGCAGGAGGAGGGCGGCGGCGGGCGGGTGGAGAGGTGGGGGGGGAGGAGGGAGAGCAGAGGGATTGCAGGGTTAGAGAGAGAGAGAATGGGTATTATAGTCTTTCTCTGTGTGAAATTCATTGGGCTTTGTGTTTGGGGGCTCAGAGAACAAAAAATTTACTTTTGGGGGCAAAGCACCCGTTGAAAAAGTCTTGGGGGTGAGAAGCTTGTTTTCATTCGTTTTGGGGGCTGGAAGCATTTTTCCCTTGTAATAAAGTAAGCCTGTTGTATGTATCATATCTCTTCAGAAGGAAACTTTATAAAAAGTAACTAATATATGCAGGAGGACATAGTGTTATGCAAGATATATAGAAAAGCAACATCTCTAAAGGAGCTAGAGCAACGAGCAGCAATGGAAGAGGATGCAAGGGCTGCGCTTCTGCTGGGAATCAGCAGCACTGCATGCACTACAGATACTGTGTCATCTTCAGAATTCGATTGCAACTTTCAGAACTCGCATACTAGTTTTGATGTTGATGGGAATAATAATGATGAGCTAACACTAGTTAAGGAGGAGGAGGAGATCAAGAGAGGGGCGGAGACATCATCGTCGACGATAAATTCGTCGTTGGTTGCCAGATCGGTATACTTGCCAGAGCTTCAGGTACCGAGGACAGGAATGGAGTGGCAGGACACATTTTTGACACAGCTGAGGAGCCCGTGGCTGGAGCAGTGGTCTCCCTTGGCTAACTGGCTCAACTTCTGACTTGTGCGCTTTGGTAAATAATAAAATTTGTACATGAATGAGTAGTTTTTGGACCCTTGAGTTGTCAAAAAGAAAAGGAAAGTAAAAGTAATAATGTAGGAGAGAGGGTACTTTAGTTGTGCTTTAATGCAGCAATGAATTCAACAGGAAAAAAAAACAATTGTTTTATTTGAGTGCGAGTAATAATGTAAAGTGATGTTGAAGGTTTAGGACCAAATGAAAGCCCTTTTATTTTATTTTTAAAGCAAAAACAAGGGAGCACTTCGTCGTTGATTTATATACCAAATGAAGCCTCTCATATTGATATTTTTAAACATGAGAGACGCCACTAGACGCACAAGCAAGTACGACAAACAAATTTACGATCTTTACGTTTATAGAGAAGAAATAGAAACGAAGAAGAAAGAAAAGGAACAGAGGATATTTGTTTGAATTAGTCAAAAAACTTCATGTTGCAGGAGTTCTAGAAGTGAACTCTAGGCACGAAATCTAAGAAATCTCTATAGACTCAGCAATTCGTCCGAATATCTAAAGGAAAACAAAAAGTGAACTCTAATAAGACTCAAGCATGAACCTTCATGTACAATTCAAGAACTTTCGTTCTTAATTCAAGTCTCCCAAGCAGCAATCCTAAAAAGTCAGATAGAACTGCATTGAACCAAAAAAAAAAAAAAAAAAAAAAAAAAGAGGAAAAAAAAAAAAAAAAAAAAAAAAAAAAAACAGAGGGAAAACATAACTAAATTGCGCAACCACTAAACAAAGAAAAAGTACTTTATAAAAAGTCATGCTTATGTTATAATTTTCTATCCAACATTTACATCAGGGCAAACGAATTATACCAGCAATGGGCAACCCAAATGCATTGATGCAACCAAAGGCCTTTTCCCTATATTACATTTCACCAACAGGCCTACACGAACATTCCAACTGAACCAACCTCCCTCTGTCAACAAATAAACAACATGGACAAGATCCTGTTATAATTTACAGGACCACTTACGAAGCTTTCATTCCATTCTGCCTCTTCTTTTCTAGCCCTGCGGCTTCGTTAAGCATGTCAGCTGCATCATTGTGCATGTCGAGCTTGGCTAAGGCCACTGCCTGCATGTAGAATGCTGTGGGCCACTCAGGGTAGACACACTGAGCTTGCATCGCATCGCGGAGAGCAGCATCGGGTTGGTCGCTCATGAGATGACAAAGGCTTCTCCTTGCGTATACTGTAGGCGAGATCATCGTCCCTACGTCTAAGAACTGTGTTCACAAACGAGTGAAATTACAGAAGTTACGAATTCGGTTAATTTTCTTGTGAATCCTGTTCTCTTATACTATAACCTACACTGATAAGTTATATTCCCCATTTTGATTCAACATGCAAACACCCCTGACTCCATTCCTCCTGACATCAGATGTTTTCATTCTAAAATATTCTCCAGAGCTATGACCAAGCAAGGGTCATATGCCCGTCCACAGATTTTAGGTACCAGGTAGCATCTTGCTTAACAAAATAGGGAGGTTAACTACAGCAGTGGTAGTAATTTATGACTAAAGTACATCATAATATCAAGACTTGGTAAAAGAAGCCTACTTAAGTAGAGATGCATTGCTATCAACAGAGGCAAAAAACATGATAGTAAATATTATTTACATACCTGAGTATAGCAGTCAATTGCCGTCTTAAAATCCTTGTCTCGGAAGGCAAAATCCCCACGCTTCCTTGCATCCAACATGTCTCTCATTTGCTGTGTCCACTCCTGAAATGATAACTGAAAAATAAAAAGATGCCAATTCCAATTAGAACAAATAACATTTAGCATATAGACCAAAAGAAAATTGCAGGAATCATAGGAGGGAAAACATTTAGCAAGTAACAAAAAAAATGTATCTAGTATTCATTCATACCTCATTAGTTCCCTCATCATCTCTGTAGTGTGTCGTGACTAGAATTTGATGAATGGCTGTGAGGTCCATTCTGGAACAGGCTTCGCCCATAGGAGATAACGGGTGCTGAGGAGTAGCTGGAGCCTCTTCATGCTTAGAAATCCCCAACATCACATAAGATGGAACCTACAGGGCAATGTGTAATCATGTCATATTCCAAATGAAAGTTAAGACTGTATAAAGATGAGATGAATACATTGTTTTTTTAATTACATCTGACCACCTAAAGACTAAAGTCCTGTAGAAGTCTGAGAAACACCGTCTTACATTCTCTAGCACATCACTGCAAATAAGTACACATTTTTCTTTAACTCCACTTGATGTTTATGTTTTCTTCCATTTTCATATATTTATCCCCTTTAAGTTTCCCTAAAATATATCCAAAATCATGATTTGATCATAGGTTTCTATAAAAACGCTAAGGAAACCAAATTTTAGAATGAAAAATAAGCAACCAAGAAAGAACGGGCAAGATTGAGTTGACACAAGTCCTTGGTTTTAAATTTTAGTGAGATGTTGTGACGTATCACACATGCAAACACACCCAAACATATTAGACAGGTCAAGCTTACATAAAAGCTCTATGGTTAGCAAGAAAAGGGTCTTAATTTATGGTATGATATTTACAATTTTTATTTTCTTATTAATATCACTCTGAAGATTACTTTGATGTTGGAATAAGACGTGGAAAGGGATTTACATTAACTTCCATTATTATTGGATAATAATAATTTACCAGAAACCAATATTCTATATTATACATATGAACAAATTGTAACTAGATAGCCATCTATGATACACTGAATGATGGGAACCCAATTGCAATCTAAAATATATTATTATCCATTCTATCTGAGATTTATGCGTGCCAACTTGCAAATAGTTAAAAAGTTGTGATCATACATTTAAAACATAATGTAAAAGGTATGAATATAGATACTTAAAATGGAGATTAAAACATTCACCTAATTTTAACAACTGAGAAAAAAGGAAGGTTCTCTATGAAGGGTTAAAGATATGGCACAAGAGTTGATCTCTCTGACACGGTCACACGGAGAAAGGGTGTCGGACACTGACAAGTTTTCAAAATCCAAACACAAATATACAGGTATGTATGCAAGTATGCTCGTATAGATGTATATCTTTTTTATTCATATATGAAATATCTATTATTTTTCAAAATGATCTGTAAATTAATTAGCTCTGTCAAAATGGGATGAGATAGTCATTAAGCTAAATAGGAACACACACGTCATGTTTAAATGTGTTGGACACACCACTGCTTTGTAGGGAAGTATATATGTCTCAATAAAGAAGTGCATCAATTTCACAATTTCAAATGAAGTTTTTTTCAAAATAAACCTTATTTTAGCATGCTTACATGCTAAAAACTAAATGTTCATGCATTTATTTGCCAGAGCGATATCTCTAAACTAACCTCTAATTTTGTTTGTAATGGTTCCAGAGTTGCAACCAGGTCTTTTGTATTCGGACGTTCTCTAGGTTCATATTGCAAACACCGGGAAGCTAGATCCATCAGTGATGTTGCTTCTTCTGTTGAAAAATTCCCCTCCAAGTGTGAATCCATCAAAAGCAGAATGTTTTTTCCTCTTATCATATCAAGAGCCTGTTCACATAGAGTTCCATACAGTAAAGTGATGAATAAGAAAACGTTGCAGGAATAAAAATAAGACATATATTTCAGATGAAAAGAGTATGATCAGACCAAATTATCACTTTCATACCCTCACATATTGGTTTACAACAATTTGCATGAATACTATCCTGCTGTCATTTAGTCATACATGCCACTTCGCACGTATCAAAATTTATATTAACTAATACCTAAATATGATATCTAGACAGTCACTTGATGCAAAATCCATATAAAAAATATGACATCTAGACAATCACTCTATGAAAACGTGTTGCATGGCTAAACACGAACATGAGGCACTACTGGAATCAACCAAAGAAGGACAACTCTAAAGATGCTACAAACTTTGAATACCTAACCTAATCACCGAGCGGATACAAAATTTGAGTTTTTATATAAGCCATTACCATAGTATCTTCGATTTATAGAAAAGAGTATAGTACATGTATTGGCAACAGAGTACCCTATTTATCAGTTACATACACTAGCACATGAAAAAGCTAATTTCATAGTTTTATTTAATAGGTATATACTTGCACAGGAAGCAATATACCCTACGATATGCACTTAGCTAACTTCAATGATCCAACTTGCAACTTTTACAGGAGGCAGAGGTTTAGAATCATTATGAATACAAATAAATGGACATCCAAATTTGGTCACCACCAAAACATGCAGCATGCATCACATGGATGACCTTAAGCTAAGTTGCATGGAAACGAATATGAGTACCGGTATGGGTGTGGGATATTGCAAAATTGTAAAATGTAGGTAACAGGGACACAGGGGACATATATATATATAATGAGGTGGCACAATTCGCATATGAGGGGACATGGGGGACACACACACACACACATATATATATATATATATATAGAGAGAGAGAGCAAGACTCCTATCAACTTAAGTTGATGTCCACCTTATTGTAAATTGGAAACTAGTCTTTTTTGAACTAGACACCCAAATGACCCTTTTAAATCATAGTTTGAATTTGGGTATGGGCTAAAACGAACCTGTACCATGTCTAACAAGTTTCAAGAAATGGATGTGAAGTGAAGGATATATGTCCAAGAGCAAGAAGTGATTGGAAAGTGTTTTAAACTAAAACACTATAACATATATCATATAATTGACTACATATTTGAATAAATGTATGCATAGATCCAAGTCCATGAAGTTTGGGTAAGGATAAGTGTCGGATACGTGTCGGGTACGGATACGGCTTCATGATAGAAGTACCCGGATAAATAGACCTTAAGATTTTACATGGCACATGAAACAGATGACTATGAGCGGTGGCTGATTCAAAAAACTTTTTTGGGGGCCAGAAGACAAGTATCTATTTACCTAATAAAAAAAAAAAAATATATATATTATATATATATATATATATATATATATATGATAAAACCACATGAAAATGGGTGCTAAAATGCAAATGGTCTACAAGCTTATGTAGTGGTTAAAGGTAATTTTGAGGTCGACAGATGTGCAACTACCCCCCCCCCCCAAATACACACACATCCCCACATATCTATGAGCAGTGGCAATTCAAAAAACTTTCTTCGAGGGGCGGAAAGTATCTATTTACCTAGACTAAAAAAGTAAATAATATAAAACTACATGTAAATGGGCTACAAGTTTGTGTAGTGGTTAAAGGTAATTTTGAGATCTTCAGGTATGAGCATGTGCATCTGAAAATATTTAAATTGTAATTCATTGATGCCACAAGTACTTGTATACTGTGTAACTCCTGTAAACACATTAAGCGCACCACAAACATATGACATCATGGGAATTCACTAAAAGCAGCTCATAACCAAAGTGGACTTAATTATGAAAGTATTGCCCCAACTCCATTCACCCAGAAATTACTCAAACAAACTTCACTAACCCCTCCCCCCTAATAGGCTATGTTATCAGCCACCACACCACTGGTGCATCTATTCTCTATAAATTTCTGTGAGTGATATGCATTAGGCATATGGGTAAATGATATTATGAGCTTACTGGATTTGATCCAGTTACACCTAAAAAACTTGAGTGACCATTCTACTCTTATCGTTAATTACTTGACTAGTTCTCCGTCCCTTTCCAATAATTATTTTAATTATTTAATCTAAATTATAATTACTATGGGGTAAGCATACGTGATGCAGATAACAACACATTTAGTGGTTTGCTAAATGAATATAGTTACAGTTATACAAAGTAGTGCAATATAAATGTTATTGTTAAATTTATCACCATAAAGTACTTAAAAAGGAATTAAGATTAAATCTATCGAAATCAAGAGTAGTTCATTTCGTAGATATATACAAAAGAAAAGAAACACTTGGTTAGAGACTGGCTTAGTCCAATATGTAACTATCCTAAAAAGACAATAGTCACTCCCAAACAAGGTTGTTAGTCCCTAAGGTAGCCCAAGTAATTTTATTAGTCCCTAAAGTAGAATGAAAATTATCTCCTCTTTAGCCTATCACCAGGGAAATGAGTCCAAAAGTCTCATGTGATGGGGAAAATGTGAATAAAATAACCATGTAAACATAGATCGGAGAGAAGAATGTCTTTTTCTTGTAAAAAGCACATAAAATGAGTGATTCATAGACTTTCCTCCCTCCCCAAAATTAGCCATAAAACTCTTAACGCATCTCGTACACCCAAAAATAAATCAATAAAGTAAATGACTCATAATATATATGCAAATGACGTAAAAGGAAAATAAGTTAAAATAAATAGAACGAAACCAATTAACATAAAATAGACATCAAATCTAGAAAGATGTAAAAGAAGAGAAGAAAAGGTGAATTCTTCGGATCATATGTACAATACTACTCCATGTTAAATAAAAAATATTAAAAGTAAAAGAAAAGGACACACTATGATTAGGCATCTTATGTTGTGTTTGTTGACAGTCTCTTACTTGGAACCATTGATATTATTCACTGTGTTCTTCTCAACGTTCATAATAGATAAAGCTTTGAACTAGATCCTTCGAACTAGACTCTAACAAGCAATACACGTAATATATGCCTATAAAGTTGCATGCAGATTAGTGTATTTTTTTTGTTGTGCACATATCAAAATTTGCGCATAATTGTTGATTCTTATGTTTTGTTGACTTTTCAAGACAAAGATGATCCAAAGAAAACAAAAGGTGTCTACAAATACTTATTTTAGATGGCTCTTGGTAATCAAAAATATGATTTTTTTTAATCCATCATTCATATTTATGTTCATTTACTTATCTTACACATCTCATTAGATTTAGGTACTTTAGATACTCTTGTTATCACTCTTTTAAGGCATGCAGAAAAAGTAGATTCGTGTTCTAAAAAACAGTCTAGGCTCTCATTTAGGCATCGCCTAGGCCCAAACAGCACATAGGCTGCCCGCTTAATTCTTGCGTGCGCCTCGGCAAACATGGCCACTGAATTGGACTCGCCGCATCAAGAAAGGTGTTTTTTATAGCACAACGGGTGAAGAGAATGGATGAAGTTCAAATGGATCATATCTGAACTACTTCCAAATTCATCTCAAATAAAATGGTGAGGGAAGTATTTTGAAACTTTGCCAAAAAAAATGCCATTCCTCTCTATTGCCAGAAAATGACTATTCGCTGCCTAGGCGCCCGAGCGCTAGGTCTGACGAGCAGAAGCCCTTATCAATTTATACTACATTAGAGTAGATGTTTGTTGCGTCTTGGTGAACAATAAAAATAATCTCGCATTGATGGGTCTATTAGAATCAATATAGATGTCTCTGAAAAAAGACAAAAATATAAAAATCGTAATGATACCAAAGCAAATTTCTGTAACTTCTTAGGTTAGTCTTTACTAAGTTAATTGGTTTTAGTTCAGACAACTAAAAGATATAGTAAACTGCAAACAACTTTCATTCTTCCCTTACACTAGCTAAATTTTGCACTTTAAAAAAATTGTAGGTTTGTACTTTATATTCCTCATACAGACTTCACCATTTACTCATAATCATGTCTTGTCTTAAGTAAACAATGCTTTAGTCCGTTACCACTTGTAATAAGCAATCATAGAAGCTCGGTCAATACTTTTGTATATGTTTCTCAATTTCGAGCCCTAATCCTATATAACCTGCCACGTCTATTGATGATCCTTATTCTATTCATTTTCCATCATATGAAACATATGAATAACTAAGAAAATAAACCCAAAATGTGATAGCTAATTTGAACTTAAAAGATCACATAGAATTTTTCCAAACTTTTGGACAATACAATTTTTTTTTCTTTTACTTCCTCAAATAAGCCCTTAAAAACATTCTTTCAGCAATAAGATATGTTTTTAATTACAAGGATATAGTTTACAAATAAAAATATAAAAGTTTTTTTTCTCCGACTCAAAACATTAGATTATTGAGACCACCTATGTCTCAACTAGTATGATCATAGGATGGTTTTCTACTTGGCAATAATGCCTAATATGAAATTGTACACTAAGATTTGGGACAATAATTGAACTGTAGTCACCAACCATAATCTCCAAGTTTCCAACCTTCATATCAATCCTGCATCAAAAATGTCTAACTGAACCTTTATTGCAAATGCTTTATATTATCATAGGTTTTCCCACCTTCTTCTGTGCCTTATAGTTCAAGTCACTTTCTAACTTACACCTCCAAACACATGCAAACTCTCCTACTATATCAATCATTATTTGACTGACTATTACATCATGCATCCGAATAAAAAATGAGTTGTCTATGACAACTCAAATTTGGCTATATGATCAAGAAACAAATCAAGAAATAATTAGAGTTATTATTAGCTACCTTATACATACTCAAAATTTGCAAATTTTGGTATACTAATACAATGTAAATATTGTAATTGTTCTTACATAACTTCACTATGATGTATAGCAACATTCGAAGATTATGCAGCCGCTAACTAGCCTGATTACCACTGCAGGCTAAAAATGCTTAGGATGAGGTAAACCACTCCACTATGCGATCATCCGCATGATTGACCACTTTTTAGTTATCCGCCAATAGAGTTCATGGGGCGTTATTTCTTTTTTTTTTATTTTGGTAAACTCTTTAAGCCAAACGTGACCCGCTTAACCTTTTTTAAAGAAAAGTCCTGGCCCTAAACCCGATCTCTTCTCTCTCGATCTCTCCTATGAGTCTTCCAAAAATCGCTGCTTGCGAGTCATGGCGACATCTTCTCCGACCCTCACCTACCATCATGGATGCTTCCCGATTATCTCTGACATTCTTCGGCTCTCCATGAAGCTCCCATGCTCCACGAACCTCTCCGACAAAACCGTTTTCCCCAATAAAGTAGTCAATGATTTTTTTTTGAGTTCATGAACTTTTAATTTTAGTTTAAGTGATTAAGGTAATGACTTTTATTTTGACTACCGAGTTCATTTTGATATATGAATTGAACCTTGAAGTAGTGAACTAGTTATTGATTGTTCAATTGCATGTTTGTTGCTCGTCTTTTAGTATATTTTCTATTTTCATGAATTTTAAACATTTTAATATATGATAAATAATAAAAAATTTAAAAAAACATAATTTCACATAATCTGATTAATTGGCGCATAATTCGATTAATCGTTACTCGCTCATGCCTTTTTGAACATTAATGTATAGTATAAATAAGAGCCCTTACCCCTGACAAATAAAAGAAAAATGAGAGGAATCATTCCTCTTCCTTCCGACTTGTCCCTCAAAATATTACTTCTTCAAAAATTGACACTATGTAAACTCAAGTTATGTTTATAATTGTGTTACAACATATGAAAACTGAAAACCAGTATTAAAGTTATGCTCAACCTCGAGAATCTTTATTTAAGTAGGCATACGACAGTCGGGCAGCACAAGAGAGAATCTTTTCATTTGTTTCTGTTTTCTAATTGCATAAACATATCCTGATCTTTTATAAAAATAATAACAAGACAACACTTTAAAACAACTTTTACGTTGATTACACAAAGTGCTTTGCTTAAGTTTTAGAGAGATGTGGAAATTATTTAATGTTAAAACTATTAATTTCTGCAGCCTCTTAATAGTTAATGTTTGGGATAATTTGACCATGATTCTTACAATTTTATCATATACAACAAAAGATAAGACTTTCCATATGTTCTAAATTATGTTCAAGTATTCTCATCTTTATATTCACTAGCATAACTGCTATGTAATTCTCTTTATTGTTTGATTTTGAGTCCTTTATTCCCCAAATATTTTCAATATGACTTCAACAATACAAAACTTGACTTATGCAACCCGCCAATATGAGCCATGATACAGTGAATATGAATAAAATAACTACCTTTTACCATGAATACGTTAATGCAGAAAAATATAAAAATACTTCAAAAAGATTTTATACAAAACCTTATAGACCATCACCAGTGAAGAAAACAATGCTATATCAAAAACATGTTTATTAAAACAATAGTATCATCCACATCCTTTGTTACAAATCATGAACAACCACCCTCCGCTTGAATAAAATAAGAGTAAAAAAGAAAGGAAACAATAAAGAAAATAGCAAATATGAGAACAGGGCCGATAAGAATGACTTACATGAGTTGGAGGAATGTGTTTTCCACTAAGAAGATCCAACAGAACAGTACCGAAGCTAAATATCACACTTTCTGCAGTGACCCTTCCTGCATAAAAAGGATAGTAAACCATTACTGCTTTTTCTTTATTGCACTATATTCCAACTTTCTTGGAAACATAGCAAAAAGAGTGAACAGGTAAGAACATCACCAATTCAATGCTTCTCACAGTAATCCAAAAGAGAAACAAGAATCAAATACATAGCTTCAAAACAAAACAAAAGAGATGCCATGGGAAAAAATAACTAATATTGACATGAATAAGAGAGCTTTATCAAGGTCCCCACAAGCTCAATCATGTATCTATCCTATCTAATGTGTTTCTTGTGAAAGTCATGACAGAAGATGCCCAAAGCCAGACTAAATTGCCATAACAATAGCTGCAACCAGAGGTAAGACTATCGACTATCTGCCATATCATATGAAATTCTATCAGATCTTCCAACGTAAAGTAAGACTTTATTAACATCGGAATATCAAAAATAAGCTTCAAAAATCAGCATATGCTCTCTATTCACATGTCAGCATACCACACCTTAAGTAGGTAAGAAAAGTCTAATATTGATAATGATACCAAATGCATGAGTATTAAGTAATCAAAATTATGTAATAACTAATGTAACTAAATCCATATAAAATTTATATCTTATTTAAGTTAGGTAACCAAAGCATCATTGAAATGTAAAACAAACGAAACTAGTACGTAAAACAAACGAAACTAGTATTTTACAACTCATGATAATTAACCTCTTTTATATTTAGAGTAGAAAATGGAAATGCTTACTAGAACATAATAACTTTAGTCTTCAATAATCTCATGTATCATAGGTGTATGGATGACACAAATCCAGCTACTGTGTGTAAATTACACTGTCCAGCCTTTACATAAAGTTTCAAATAAAAAAAGGCTGAAAAAGAGGTGTTCTCATGTTTTTCAGAGGGAAACACTCTCGTAATTATGGCAAGTCAGCTACCTCGTGGTGTTGTGCTCCAAAAAATTTCAAGTCTTACCTTAAGGACCCCTTACTTCAACCATGATGTTATCGCTACTTTATTCCTATTCAGTAAGACCTTTAAGAAAATGTTTAACATATTATATATGATATTTAGGGTAGATCATCTTATTAAAATTGGTGCCAACCACATGTATTTATCACCTACACTTGACACCATGAACATGACCACACAAGTCCGTCCAGTCTTTCCTTTCAAAACTTACAAAGATGGTATAGATTAAGTTATGCAAATATTATTTTACTATTTATAGTTCTTCCTTATGAAACTACAAAAACAAATGCAAAAGTAGAAAAGCATGTATATTTGGATTATTTGGCCAATGGTAATCATTGTCACCATCTCCTTTTGACCATGCTTAATGAACAAAACTTTTGTATACAACCATGCAACTAAGGAGAAGCATGTTCTATAATCAGATATTCACATATTATCTCTAGGGCTAGGACTATTTAAGTAACTCATGGAACTATGGACCTGTATGTTGCTACTATAAAGTTATAATCATTTTCATGGAAAGCCAAAAGAAAACTGCAATTGACTACTTTTGTCCAACTAGTTTCTTCTGACAAGGCTTCATCTAGGTGATACAACTACCGAGTATTAGGGACAAGATAGCTACTTGCTGTCTTTTGTTAATTTGGATGAATAGATTATTAATATTTTAACTAAATTATTACCTTGAAGAAGTTTTTCTCTTTTATGTAATAAGTGGGTCATGATTGATATATCTGGTTCAGCTCGAGGGTAGTATCAGAATAGGAGTATATTAGGAAAGTTAGAATTTGTTTTACACTCACATTGGGAAATATTTAATTGTATCCAATTTGTTTTAATATTAGTAAAACTTGACTAATCCCTCTCTGGAATAAGTTGTTTTTCTATCATCATGGTCAGAAATAGAAGATCTAACATACTCAATCAAGAATGACATAACTTGGTCACAATAGATAAATTAGAAGGCCCGAATCAAACTTAAATTTTATGTTACAATTCCTAGTGTAAAACCAAATATGCTTCAAACTATTAATTGACATGTCATAGTCCCTTTCAAAGGAAATTCTTTCATTTTCAGGTTCTTAATTTTTTCCGGGCTCTGTCTTCCAAGTTCCAACCATCTCCAGTTATGTCCTTACCTTGCATTAAAAAATAAATAAATTTGAGCAGTCAACAAAAGTGATGTGTCAGAGGTGATGCATGAGTCAATGAAATAGAATGCAATGCACCATGGTGAATACTCAGGAGGTGAACACCCTAGTAGTACTTCCATCTAATCATGCTTAATTATGAAATTTGGCCACACCACCTAGAAACCCTTAGATCTAACAAATTATTATGTTGAATTTATCATTCACTACAGGCCTTACAATTATACATCTAAGAGATAATTATATAGTTTAGCCGTAAAGAGTAGAGATGAGAAGTGTTGGAACTGCTAAAACACTATGATCAGTGATGGATCCGAGAAAATTTTCTTAGACCATCTCCAACACAGCGGCATTTTGAGGCAAAAAGTGAAAATGCCGCTGCGTGGGAGCTCCAACCGAGCGGCAGTTTTTACCGCATTTTGGCGGCGATGAACAGCGCGACGCCATATTTGGCGTCACACTGTTCATCACTCCCATTACTGTTTTTTTTTATTTTTTTATTTTTCAATTTTTTTTATCTCATACTTTTATATATTTACAATTTGACCCCAATTGTTTCATTAAATATATAAAACACCCCCAATAATATTTAAATTTTATAATTTTACCCCAATTGTATATTTGGACAAAATAAATTATTTTTTAAAAATAAAAATAATGCTAAAATTTAAAAGACATTATTATTAATTATAATATTAAAATCTAGACATTATAAGTAAAGTCCCATGAAATATAAAGAACAATCCTAATACATAATTCAAATATAAATTACATATCTGAAATACATAACATATAAAAACTAACACACATAATATAAAAATTCATTAAAATAAAACATAAAATACAAACTAAACATGGTGACGTTACATAAGATGAACAAGCAACTCTCAATAATCTGGTAGATCGGGGCTAGAATGTCCAATATCATTGAAATAATTACCAAAATTAGAAGCAGACCCTTGTTCTTGTTAATTTCTTTTTTGTATTATTTTAATCTGTTGAGCTCGAACGTACTCACGCACGTTTGGATGAGCAATGGAATTCAAATCTTTCATTATAATTTTCCATTCATCTCTATCTTTTTTCATGGCTATCTTTTCTCGTTCAATATCAAATGCTACTTGCCTGTCCAAGCTCGTCTTGTCTAACCTGTCTATAAGTCGGTTGTTAGAGGTCTCGATGGAGTCCACTACACTTGACTCATGATCATCATTTTTCCTTTTCAATTTGATTTTTTTTACCCTAATAGGTCGTTCAGATGGAGTAAATGATGACAGTCCAGGAGATGTTGATATAGAAGATTCCGGAGTGGGATTATCTGATTGTGATGAGTCGAAGTTCACACTTTGGGATTGTCTTCGACCAACTTGTCTTGCTGTGGGGACATCATCTTTGAATTTTTCAAAATTTTTAACCATATTCCAGACATGATCAAATTTGAAACCTTTTTTGTACTTTGGTTCTTACATAAATAACATCTTTGCTCGAACTAACTGCAAATTATAGTGAACATCAAGTTATGTAATTCAACAATAATAATAAAATTCAAACGATAATTAATAGAATACTTACAATATCTTCATCTGAAGCACCACTTGGATTCAGATTCTCTACTTGTCTCAAACACGCATTCAATTTCCTTACTTCATTACTTATGATTTCCATTCGAGAACGAATTGATCGGCTCATACGCATCTCAAAATGCTGATCTCGAAGTTCATTGTATTTGTCCTCCACACGAGACCAAAATGCATCACGAGACTGGTTTCTACCGATAATAGGGTCTTGAGAAATATCCAAGAATACTTGACAAAGGAGCACATCTTCAGTAACCGTGTATCTAGTTGATCGAACAGACATTTTTTTGTAAAAAACGGTTGGTTTGGAGATCAGAAATACTTTGAAGAAATACTTCGAATTGGGTGGTTTGAAGTAGAATTCGTGAATGTTATTTATAGATAATCCAAAATTGTTTTTTTTGTTTGAATTTGAATTTGAATTTGAATTTGTCGGTGGTCAACATTTGAAATTAAATCATTTTGTACAAACTGATCAGCTTTACACATTGTCCAACGTTGTCGGTGGGAATCAATTTTTAAAATCAGTTCAGCTTTACACATTATCCAACGTATACACAGCTCAGCTTTCCTTGAATTGTGTGAAAGCTTTGTACGAGACATTATCCAACGTATACACAGCTCAGCTTTCCTTGAATTGTGTGAAAGCTTTGTACGAGTGGGAATCAATTTTTGAAATCAGGTCAGCTTTACACATTGTCTAACGTATACACAGCTCAGCTCTCCTTGAATTGTGTGAAAGCTTTGTACGAGTGGGAATCAATTTTTGAAATCAGGTCAGCTTTACACATTGTCTAACATATACACAGCTCAGCTTTCCTTAAATTGTGTGAAAGCTTTGTACGAGTGGGAATCATTTTTTGAAATCAGATCAGCTTTACACATTGTCCAACGTATACACAACTCAGTTTTCCTTGAATTGTGTGAAAGCTTTGTATGAGTGAGAATCATTTTCCCCAATCAGGTCAGTTTGACACATTGTCCAACGTATACACAGCTCAGCTTTCCTTGAATTGTGTGAAAGCTTTATACGAGTGAGAATCATTTTTTAAAATCAGCTCAGCTTTACACATTGTCCAACGTATACAGCTAAGCAAATTTGAATTTTGTGACAAATTGATAACAGCTGGAAAGCATTTCCTGAAATCAGCTCAACTTTACACATTATTCAATGTATACAGCTAAGCAAAGTTTTATAAATAGCATACTAGATTAGGTACATCCACACAATTACTCGTTGTTGTGTTAAAATTATTATTCTCCATTTCTGCATACTTCAGTCATTCTTTTCTTACTTTAAAAATGAATTTCGATGCTGGAGGTCCATCATACTTATCATCATCTTCATCTTCGGATGATGATAATTTTCTGTCCAATATCATTGCAGAGATTGATGAAACCGAAGAAGTAATTTGTGAGTACATAAACAACAACATGATCCTCGTTAACAATTTTCGTCAACAAAACTACCAACCGATCCATGGTGGTTCGATTCCCGGTCATGCAGTGATCAACCGCGATCGAAAAAGCGCGCATCAGAATTTGGTCATAGATTACTTTGTCGATAATCCACGTTTTGGAGAAGATATGTTTCGTCATCCATATCGGATGTCAAGAAGTTTGTTCCTTCGTATTGTTGATGCAGTGAAAGATCATGACTATTACTTCCAACAACGAAATGATGGACTTGGTAGAATGGGATTATCACCGTTACAGAAAGTAACAGCTGTTTTTCGCATGTTGGCATACGGTCTACCAGCTGATGCTACGGACGAATACGTTAAAATAGGTGAGTCAATAGCAATTAAAAGTATGACAAAATTTTATCGTGCTATGGTGGAAATATTCGCAGAGCGGTATCTACGAACACCTAACGCTAACGATATTGCTAGGCTACTCTATATTGGTAAAAAATGTGGTTTTCTAGGAATGTTAGGAAGTCTTGATTATATGCATTGGAAATGGAAAAATTATCCAACAGTATGGTCTGGGTAATACACAGGACGTAGTGGGTCACCAACTATTATCCTTAAAGTTGTGGCAGATTATGATCTTTGGATATGGCATGCATATTTTGGTATGCCAGACACCAATAATGATATCAATGTGTTGGAGTCATCTAATCTTTTCTCTAACCTAGCTCAACGTATTGTTCCTCCCGCTCACTATGTTATTCAAGAAAAAGAGTATAATATGGGTTATTATTTAGCTGATGGTATATATATCCAAAATGGGCTACTATTGGACAAACAATCCAACAGCCACAAGGTAGTAAGAAAAAATATTTTGCTATGAAACAGGAAGCATGTAGAAAAGATGTAGAATGTGCGTTCAGAGTTCTCCAATCACGATTTGTAATTGTGGCAGGATCAGCACGTTTTTGAAAAAAACATGTATTACATGACATAATGACTGCATGCATTATTATGCACAATATGATAATCGAGGATGAACGTGATCTTTATGCACCAATTCAAGAAGTGAGGGAAGCACCAACACCAGAAGTTGATATAGTAGCAGATGAAACTACAAGATTTACTCAATTTATTGCACGTTACGAAAAAATGAAGGATAAAGATGCCTATATTGCGCTTCGTAATACATTGATAGATCATCTATGGGAGGAATACACTAATTCAGATAGTTAAGTGCATACTAAATTTGTAATTTTTACATTGTTGTTAATGTTTAATTATTTTCTTATATTTTATTTTCTGTTGTGTTCTTGAATGTAATATTTTGGCAATATCAATAATAGGTATATAATATTTTAGCAATCAAGTTATTTTAATTAATAAAATAATATTTTATTGTTTTATTAGTTTAATTTTTTAAATAATAAATCATTTTGTTTGGAAAATATGTGAAAAAATAAAATTTGATATGTGGGGTTAATTGTTGAAATAGTTAAAAATATAGGGAATAAAAAATAATCATATAAAAATAGATAAAAAGAAAGATACTGAGAATATTCCTTTTTGGTGCAAAAAATGGTACAGTGGGTTGGAGATGAATTACTGTTAGATGTGACTTTTGCACCATTTTGGTGCAAAATTTGCACCATTTTGGTGCGATGGGTTGGAGATGCCCTTAGGAGGCAAACAACAAATATATCACTTAAAATAATAGTATAATATTATGAAACTGTAGTACTTTATGGGAATGCATTCGGTACACTACTTTATCAGCGTCATTGTATCATATTTTGCCTATTGTTTGAGTTTAGTATTTAGGCTTTTACTGTTCAAGGCCATTGACCTTGTTGTTTAAAAAGTTAAATGGGCTGCTAATTCAAATGGGTTAAATGCAATAGGCTATTGGTTATATAAGAGTTTGGGTGCAAATTGTTTAGATTTTAACTCCACCTCCCCACTTCCAGCGCGGGAACTATAGATATCCACCCCTGACTATGATGCTAAAGAAAGATCAAGAAGAAGCGCAGAGATTTCCCCAAACAATGAACTAATATCTTTATGTCCACAGCATATGCATATTATTTACATTATTGTGCAAATAAGATGCGTCAGTAGATACTCTACATTCAATTTATCACGTTTAGACTATGTTAACTAGGTATTTCTAAACTGAAGTCGTACCCCTACTCGACACATACCTGTACTCAAACTCCTGGGACACTCCTTGCATAAATGTTGACATTTATTCAGACATGTACTCAATTATACATAACATTTTAATTTAAAACACTTGTCATACAATTTTTGGATATATATCCTACACTTCACACCCACTTCTTAAAACTCATCGAACATAGGTCAGGTTCTGAGTTATGATTTTGAAAGGTCGTTTGGATGTCTAGTTTAAAAACTAGTGGTTTCCAATTCATAATCCACATAATAAAAGAAAGATAAAAATGTTATAGGAATTTTCATTCTCACCCTTGTTCTCATATAAATTATTAATTCCAATATACAATATACATAAGTATTTATATAACTGTGTCCCCTTACCGTGCCTTTTTCAAATTTGTCGTGTCTCATACACGTACCCATACCACCCGTGCAACATAGCTTTTAGATTATCCTTTCTAATAATTATATATTTCCAATAATTTTACTATACATCTAACCAACAGTCTCATGTCTCATGCACGTGTTTTACTAAACGACAGAACACTAGCGACAATTTGGACTGGAAAGTTATCCTTCATGTCTAAGGAAGAAAGCATGAGGGAGACTACTAAATGATGTAGACTACCTATATGTACTTGTTTATTAGGCTTGCCCTGAATTAAGGAAATTTTCTGCATCTTTCATGGGTTAAATGATCAAAATGTTAAAAAGCTTAATACCCTGTGTCGATCACCATAATCATTTTTTAATATACAAAAACTAAAAAGAGAAGCAGTATGCACAACAACAAGGTTTTGCACAACCTGCAGGTGTACCCTTCAATCTATTATTTAAATACTTCAGCAACATTAACAGTGAAATGATCATTCTCCTGTGTAATAAAAGTATACCATTTCTTAAATACTCTGGAGGTGTGTAAGCAAGATTTGTGCTATAGCTTTTCCCATCTCTGCTGTTTTTCATAAGACCAAAACATGAAAGACGTGGATCACCATCCTGCAAAAAAGACAAGCAGATATAGATTCAGAAATCTCAACCCTTACGGCATGGACCAGATATACTATCCAAAATATAATACACCTAATCTTATGTGACCAATAGTACAATAGATTTTATACAACAAAACAGAAGAGAATGGACAATTACTCGGAAGAACAATTTCTAAAGCCTTGTTTATTTATTTTATAGCCTAATCATTAAGAAAACCATGATGAGGTCAGGTACTAAAATCTCTTTATAGTTGGTACATTAAAGTGCAAATAGTAACTAGTATTAAAACATGTTTGATCTAGAGTGAAATTAATGGAAATAGTATCTTTATACAAGACCTGTTCCAAGAATCTGCCAGGACAATATGTTGCAAGCCTTCTTTTGATCTAAAGTGGAAATAATGGCCAGTCTCTTTGTAAGCCTTGGATATAAAGTGAAAATATAGTGATCTAAAGTGAAAATAGGAATTGGTACTAAAACCTGTAACATGAACTAATGTGGATAAAAGGGACAATATGTTCTATGCAAATGGCTTCAAAGATCATTTAATCAAACAAGATCACTAACAGAGCTTTTCTTTTAGTTAAGAACTCACTCTTTTTAGCGCAATGCAAAAACAATTTCCTATGGTGATTAAGATTATCTGTATTAGAAACATCTCTTCATCTGCATTACTGTGGGCTAATACCAAAATCAAATCTCTTACTGACCTTTAGTGTCTGTGCAGTGTGCATAAGTGAAATAGGAACTGGTAGCATAACTGTTCCAAACCTTTGCGGAAGAAAGTTAGAATTCTTCTCAATAAAGGGCTATAGAGAAAGCTCACTAAAGCTTGTTCACTGATAGACTTTATTCTCTGACAAGTACTTCACTCATTTTTTTGCGACAAGTCAACAATGATATCCTCAATGATGCCTAAAAGGTCCAACTTGGAATAAGATAAACCATTGAGCAATGAGAACGTGACTTCTGATTATGGACAAAACTAAATTCTATAGCAGTTGTCAACACAACAACTATGGACAGTAGTTTAATGGTGCTGTTGGTGTGTGCTTACAACTTTTAATAGAATATCTTTTCCAAATGCTCTTTTAATAGAATATCTTTTCCAAACGCTCATCTTGAGAGGATTTTATATAATTGTGAGGTATTGTAATTTCAAAACAAGTACTTATAAAAAACGATTAATGTTTAGTTCAAGGGAGGGAGTGAGGGAGTGGGGTGGGGGATGGGATTAATAAAATTTATTAGCAAAGAGAAAATTTAGTCAGAAACCAGATAGGATGAACAATAAATAGTGTGTGGAGAGAAAATGGGAGAAGATGGCTTAAGCAGTTGAGAGAAGCCAGAAGACTTGGCTCGTATGGAAAATGGTGAGTAGATTTCCTCAACTCTTCTGCAAGATGTCAATGGAAGAAAAAAAATATATTGCACGACCTTACAGTCCATCTTCAAATATCATAGGTGGAATAGCTAACAGAACTTATCAAATACAATCTGTTTGTAAACCTCTCTATAGCCAGCCAAATTCCTGGGATAACTGTAAACTTCATCAAAGCTTAACACTTTCAAAATCATCTGAACAAAACGTCTTCCAGAGGAACTCTTGTATAGTCTAGTATTGGGGTTTCATGGGAATGTCTTGCCCATGGGTTGCATGTGGGTTTGGTAATTAAAATTATTGACATCAGAATTACCCTCATGACAAAAAAATTAAGCTGGAAAGACAGGTAAAGGAGCACAAGTTGCTGAAATGAGGTTCATCCTTATGTGTCAGTACTTTTCAAGCCAATTAATCAAATCCACCTTCACTTGTGGGCTTTTGCACCTAGCAAGGTCTTCTCTAATCTGTATCTTTTCAATGATAAATGTTAAACAGTAGTGTAAATTCTATATAACCAATAACATGCAAGACAAAATAAGTGGAGGAAACAGGTTCTCAATATCAAGTGAACTCGGTAAGTTCTATTGCTTGAGGTGACTATAACACAATTTACCTCATCAAAGAGAACTCGATATGCATTTAGGTCATGATACAAAGGCCGTCCTTCAGCACTACAATAATCCAAGGCTTCAGCGATATAGTACGGCACCCTTAAACGCATAGCCCATTCAATCGTTTGATTTTCCCCTGTCCAAAAAGTTAGCAAAAAAATCAATAAACGAGCTGAATCAAGCAACATAAATAGCAGATATTTGCAGCAAGATGCAACATCTGCTTCGTGACATGTGCTATGAGTAGCCAATGCACATTTTAATTAATGCAGCAATGCATTGCCTGGTGACAATCATGGAAATTATGTCTCTTATAACAGACACCTGAAAAGTTTTTATAAATAAGAGTATGTTTTGATCAAGCAAAATCAAAGGGACAAAAAAACGGAGTTAATGACTCACACAAGCAAAGCAAAAAAGTTTCATCTTTGCAGCATCCGCTAGTAGGTAAACTAAGAATGGCTTGGAGTTATCATTACTAAAGTTGGCAAATATAATCAACAAGAACATTAAGGCACCAACAAGACATTAGGTAAAACAACACCATCATCAAAAAACAGCCACACAGACCAAAAGCCAAGAATCTTGCTCCTAAAAATAAGAAGTTCCCATTTCTAGACCAGCCTTAATTATGGTCCGTCAGCAAATGAACTCCAAAATTAGACCCATAAAGTCAAAACCACCCCCCACCTCCCAAAAGAAACCCAAAAAAAATAGAAAGAAATTCGTTAAAAAAAGAAAACGCGCACATACAGTGAAACAAATGCTTGCAAAGAGTGTCATTTGGCATGTACTCAGCAACAAGGAGCCTCTCGTCTCCATCACAACAGTACCCGATCCGTTCGCGCAGCGCTCATGTGGCTCAATTTCACAACTCCCCAAGCCCTCATCCTAAAAGCCCAATCAACCACAATATAAAATTTAAAGCAACAAAGCAACCAATTAAAAACAAACAAACAAACAAAACAACACAAACAAAACCAATAGAGAGAGCTTGCAGCAGGAAAAAGGAATCTCACAGCAGCGAACTGCTTAGGATCGGGACCAAGCCATCTTAGTGAACTTTTGACGGCGATCCACCCGACGATTCTGCAGGCGCGCCGCCTTTGTAAACGATATTGGGCGCTTTCTCGCCGCTCTCCGACACGATGTTCTCGCGGCTGGAAATCCGGCGGTGGCCGCCTCTCAGCTCCGCACAGGAAACTCCGAGAAAGCCGGCAACGTCGCGCGGCGACCTCTCCGGCTGGCGGGGGCGAGCTTCACAGGTCGCCTGGCCCTGCTGCTGAAGCGAGAGGACTGCGCCTCTGCTGGCTGCTGGCTGCTGCTGCGCTGATGGTTAGCGCTGCTCTGTCTTCTCTGCGATTGCGTCACCGCGCCCCGCAAGGACGAGCAGGAAACAGCTCGCGCCATCCTGCACTCTGCTGCCTTCCTTCTTGATTTGATAGTATTCTCTCTCCAGGAACTTGGCAGCTTTTATTTTATTTTTTATTATTCATTATTATGTCAAAGCAAAGCAAGGGGGGGGGGGGGAGTGGGGGGGGCGCTAGCCAGCGAAGCGGCTGTGGGCGTGTGGGAGCGAAAAAAGCAGAGATCTAATCGCTCTCTCTTCTTCTCTCGCTCTCCGGATTTGTACACACGAGCAGTGCGTACCGTAAAAACTACACTCTTTTGATATAATATATATATTATATATTATATATACTATATATATTAAGGAATAGCGGGGAAGAAACGAGCGTTACGGCGAAGACTGCCGGTCCACAAGTGAGACGTAACGCTAGTTAATAGAGCTACGTGACACGGCTTCTATGGATAATTACGGGGCTTTTTGTATGTTTGTAGGTCAAGCTCATGTCTTGTGCGAAATTTATATTATGAGTATTAAATTCTTTTTTCTTCTCCTTCGGTGAGGATTTAATTATAGTTTGAATATGTACAGATCAGTCTTATATGTTACTTATAAATGAGTTTATGGTACACTTATATTTGGTTCATCATAATTAATTTAAGTTAAGTGTTTTCTATATACTGAATCTGTAACTCTTTTTTTTTTATTAGTCTCCCCAATTGTTGAAATTATTATTTAATCACTTAAAATCTATTTAATCTTACCATGATAAGTTGTCAATTCTATTATGAAGAGTATATCATTACACTTATCGGTTTGACATGATCTATAAGTTATAAATTTCATCTTCCAACAACTCAAATTCCAACGAAAAAAGTATAGGAGGTATTTTTCATGAAAACAGGCACCCTCCAGCTTTTTTCTAAGGGCATCTCCAACCATACCCTCCAAATTTGGCCCTCCAAATTAGAATATTCTAGGAATATTCTAATTTGGAGGGTGAAATTTGGAGGGTTGCTCCAACCCACACTCTCTAAATGTTTTTCTTTTTATTTTTATTTTTGTCAAAAAAGCCATATAAATTAAATAATGTTTGATATAGTTTACGTTAATAATTTTATTGTTAATAATTTATTTGGGAAAAAAATTATAACATTATAAAGGTATCGATGAGAGCTTTAAAATGAACTCAATATTAATACTGCAATACAACATATTAAAAAAGAAGAAATTCTGAAATAACAGTGAAAGCATACATCAATAGAACAAGAAAGCAAATATTAACCTCTAATACAACATACCATAGGTCGCAAACATAAACCTCGAACATAAAATATGATAAGAGACAATTAAAATTCTGGCAGATCATTATCGTTATAACTACCGGTTCCATCCCGACCTCTCGAAGAACCACCATATTCATTTCTTCCTACAGAACCAGCTTCGTCCGCAAATTGAGAAAATCCTCCTTGATTTCCAGTGGGAAATTCATATTCGTACATTATGCTTGTATTTTTTTTATGGAGCAAGTTAAATAGATCCCCGTATTTAAAATTTCATGTCTGATACTTATTTATTTAATTTAAAAATTAATAATTTTATAATAATACTAAAATAAATTAATCTTAGTTTCATTTTAAAGATCTCAACAAGCCCTTTCCAAATATATAATGATTTTCTCTTTCTTGCTTTTCTCTTTCTTGCTTTTCTGTTGACCGCTTAACAGGGTTCATGTTCATCTTCTCCGGTGCTTCAACGAAGGAAGAATTCGTCCTTAAATCTTTCATTAACCATTCTATATCTTCTTCGTCACTATTAGAATGGCTCCCAAGAAGAGATTGGCCTCCAAATCAAAGATCGCCCCAGCTCAGGGTGTTTCGGCTAAAACCTCCGGGGATGTTCAAATCGCCGCCCCATCATCTCCGACTTCCTCAATTAACGGTAAGTTTGGGCAGTCGAAAGTTATTTTGACAGATTCCTTCCCCTCAATCTTTTATTGGGGGTTTGCCTTCCACCATTAGAACACAGATGATATTTCAACGCAGGCTCAGACCCTGCGTTTCGAATTTTGAATGCGGGTTGGAACCCTGCGTTTCGAATTTTGGATACGGGTTGAAACCCTGCGTTTCGAATTTTGGACGCGGGTTGAAACCCTGCGTTTCGAATTCTGGATGCGCGTTGAAACCCTGCGTTTAGGAATTTGAATGCAAGTCTGGACCTTATTGTTTAAAATCTGGACGCGGATCCAGAGCTTGCCTTCTTGAGTTAGACTCCCTTATTTAATTGACTGATTTTCTTTTCCATTTGAAGTGTGCTATTCCAATGAGCCTCTTTCTTTCAATCATTACTTCGATCATGCGGGAGGTGCGGAGAAAAATACAATCTTCAGCTTTCATGTAGAGTACCCAATATTCCAGGACACCAACAAAGAGCGGGCGAAACTCATCACTCAAGCTTTTCCCGAGACTCTCAGGTCCTTGGTTACGGATGTTAAATTTGAAACCGCCGAGCGTGAGATTTAAAAGAAACCATCTTTCCTCTTTGGGGATTCTGTTAAAATGGACCCCAAGCGGATGTCGGAGGGTAACTACAAATGGCTGAAGGTTGTCAACAACCGTCGTCTTTTCCTCCCCAACTTAGAACGAATGTGGCTGATTTCTTATTATCAATGCGCTTCTATCCCAAAGTCAATGAATTGGGAACTCGTTCAGAATCAAGGAGGTGTTGCTACTGGGCACATTACTCCTCGTGGCACTCATCCGGCTGGTTTTAATCATTTTGTGGCCTTGAAACCAGGTTTATTCAAAAAAGAACACCCCGTCGGTGAACCTGCTAAGCTGGCAGAGGTCTTCATCAGGAAATTCATTTCTGACAAGGGAGAGTTCCCTGCTCAAGATTTCAGGGTTCCGACATGAGTACATTCAAGTGAGTCAGACTGGTGGACCCGGATGATAAATTTTGTCTTAGAGGAGCTGGAAGAACCTTTGAGAATTTCAGAGTTGAGAACTCCAATAATAGCCACTCGATATGGGATTTCTCCAAATTATAGCGGACTTTTTGCTATGCTAGAATTTTATAATCTTCACACCGGTACCTTTTTCACTCTTGTTGGTGAATTAGGCTTCGCTCTCCATGAGATGTTTGAAATCTCTGGATTGTCTTTTGGAGAGCTGCCTTATGAGGAGTTTGTTCCTGGTAATAAGGAATTGGAGATCCTGAAACATGGCGCCCCCAAGATCTATGACACTTATTGGGAGTTGATGTGCCATTTCCAGATATGTGCACAAACTACGGGGAAAAGAGCCAGTGGTGTGAAACAAGGACAGTGGGCAGAGTATCTTTTTCGAAATCTGTGGGACAAGGATGCTGAGGTGACTCGCTTAGCCGCCAGTACTCTTGAGGAAATCAATGAGTGTATCAACGATGCGACCTCCCACTATACTTGCAAGGTAGAGGAGGATGTCTTCCCAGCTTTTACCACCTTCAAAAGCTTCCATTATCAGGCAGAAGTCCCAATCTCCAACATGGCTTTATTCGCTGGTTTCCTTACTCTTTGGTTGAAGCGTTGTGTGGTACCCACTAGGCCGGTGGACGCTATTATAGTAGAGGTAGTATACCCCGTTGTTCTTCTGGCTCATGGACGGCCCTTAAATCTTCTTTCAGCCATGGTGTGCTGCTTGTAGAGTGGCTTGCGGGAACTAGCCTCTGAGTTTATCGCCGTCAAGAAATTGGACTCAGATGGAAATACTATCATTCAAACCCCAACCCCTCGAGTGCCAATGCCATATATTTATTTGGTATCTTGGTTTGTGTTGCACTGCCCTTCGATAATGTCGACTCCTGAATCAAGTGATACCTCGGCTCCTCTTGTTCAGCAATTAGAAACTACTCAATGGGTTGGTTGGTATCAGGTTAAATTCTATGAAATATTTAGGCGGGATTATAATTACGAGATCGCTTGCAAGTTTCCCGTTTTCGAGGGCGGTGCGTATGGAGAAATCTATCAAGACACACCGGGACGAAATTCTTTTACCATACTCAGTAGAGGCGTCTTCTGGTGGCTCATAAATATTCGTCTAGGCTATCTTATTTTCCAACAAGGGAGGAAGTGCTTCATTGAACCGTATCAGCCTTATCGCTTTTCCCGGCAATTCGGCTAATCAGATTTATGTTGGAAATCCAAACCCTACTCTCGCGTACACAGGTAATGTGTATGAAGGAGAAAGAGCTTGGTATTACTCAGTGGCAGGCTGTACTGGAGCAAAATTCCGACTTCCACATAAGATGCCCAACGTTCGTACTTCTTTAAGCTTTTGTACGTGGTACCAGGCTGCTTCCCAAATCTCAGCCTACAACATGAATACTTCTTGTTTGAAGGCCATTCGTAAATGGTATGCTTCCAAGAGGAGTGCTAAAAGGGTCCGTGCCCGGGGGGTTAACGAGTACTTATCATATGAAAAGGCGATTACTAAAGACGAACATCGACAATCGCCAGAGGGGGTTCAGGAAGAGATCAGGATAAGTGGAATCCTCAAGAGTTAAAACCCGGAGCAAAAGTGCTACTGGGAAGAGGGCACTTGACCCAGCTGAGGAAGCCAAGTATGACAAACGAGCTCGTCAAAAGTTAGCGCTCGAGCCCCCTACTTCTAAACTTATGTCAGATGCTCAGAAAGCATGGCATGCAGAAGAGGAAGAACAAGAGTCTACTGCTATGGGACTATCGCCTCAGCCTGGTCTCCCTACAGTCGGTCCCTCTTTAGGAGGCACTGTTTCTTCTGCTCGTTCATTGAATGAAGAAGAGCGTGGAGATGAATCATTTGCAGTGGGTGCAGAATTTGCTCCTGAAGACACGTTTCATGATACCGCCTCTACTGCCCCTCATGTTAAAGAAGATAGACCTCCTGTCCAAGAACCTATCGTGACTGCCCAGCAAGACTTAGTAGCGGACAAGTCTTCCTCCGCTTCTGTGTTATTACCACCTGTAGGAGATACACAGCCAAGCCCTACTACTGGAGTTATATCAAAACCTACTATCACTGAGGATCCACCAGTATTTCCTCCCGTAGTCGAAGATGAGCTTATGGACCATAGTGATGGTGAGAATGATACAGATGAGGGTGACAACCAAAGTGAGAGTAATGAGAACAATGACAACTTGGGTGACGATAGCGATGACCCCGGTGAGTGGGATATTCCACCGCCCCCATCTTCAGACAAGGCTTCAGCCTACATTCCCCTGCCTCTCACTGGTAAGCGTCGTTTGTTCTGGCTCATGAATAATCTTTGTTCTACATTTAAACAGTTTTCTCCTACAGATCCTATGATACATGAGGTGAGCGTTGTCATCCCTCCTTCGACGCAACAGCTTATGCTACCATCAGCTCAGGTGTCAGAACCACCTTGCGTGGAGCTCTCAACGACAACTCTCCCACCGGCGACTTTATTAACAATTTCTTTAGCCCCTACAGAAGTTATGGACGTGCCAAGATCATCTAAAATGGGGGAACTTATGGCCCTTCAATCGAATCCATCTCAACTGGATATCGGCATCCCCTCTCAGGCTACTACACCAAAATCGCCTGCTGGTCTCTTACTTGGTTCTGTATCCTCAGAAGTTTCTGTACCATCTCCCATCGCTGCTTCGAGTCCCATGGACATGCCAGATTTGCTTAAGATTTCTCTTAATTATTTAGAAAGTCTGACTAAGAAAGTGATTGAGTTTGTATTGGCTGGCAGAGATACTTTTGAAACTTTCAATCCCATGCTCACAAATAGTTTGAACAACCTCAAGTTCATGGGTGATGTCCACGTCGTTCAGCGTTGCTCAGAGGCCATCTCACGCCTAGAGGCACAACTAAGGTTCTTGGAGGCCTTGAGTCGTGCTGATATCCAAGCACAGATCGCGTCGATGTTTGAGGACATCCGGGCTGAAGAATTTAATAAGTATGAAGAAGCTCAGCGTCATATAGTCGAGGAGGAAGCCCGAGTGGAATATTTACAAAAGCTGCATGCTCAAAAGCAAGCTGAGCTAGCACTCTCAAACACTTCTTTAGAGAATTTACGAGAGAAGATCATTGCTACTGAAGTAGAGTTGACTAGGTTGAAAGCTCAATTCAAACGAGAAGAAGCTATTGTCACTGAGCTCAACGTCAAAAGCGCGACCTCTCTAGTAGATTATCGCACAGAAGCTAATGCTCTTGCTGAGGCTAAATAGAAGATTGTTGCCATGTTACCTAACGAGGACGAGCTTCGGAAACGAGCTGAGATGCTAGTGCGAGCTGATCATGAAGAGAAACTTTCTGACGTTAAGTCTCAGCTCGCCTCCTTCAGTTTGATGAATTGATGAGTTAGTTCTTGTATTGCTCCTTTGGTAGAGGCAACACTTATCTTCTTGTTGCTTTGTTTTCCTTTGAATAATCGTAGTGCTGTTTTGGTTTTTCATCGTTTCTTTTGCATATCATTTTCTGACATGGAACCATGAAATTCCGCTTTAATATCAAAGGATAGATTTGTAAATCTTAGAAATACCATATTAACATGGTGAGTTTGTGGTCTTGCCGCCCTCTTGGTAGAAGTCGACAAAATGAAAGTGTTGCGATCAGATCAACTTTGAGGACTTATCGCTCTATTGACGAGAGTCGATAAGTTAAAAATATTATGTTCGAAGTAACTTTGAGGACCTATCGCTCTATTGACGAGAGTCGATAAGTTAAAAATGTTGTGTTCGGAGCAACTTTGAAGACCTATCGCTCTATTAACGAGAGTCGATAAGTTAAAAATGTTGTGTTCGGAGCAACTTTGAGGATCTATCGCTCTATTGACGAGAGTCGATAAGTTGAAAATGTTGTATTCGGAGCAACTTTGGGGACCTATCGCTCTATTAACAAGAGTCGATAAGTTGAAAATGTTATGTTCGGAGCAACTTTGAGTATCTATCGCTCTATTGACGAGAGTCGATAGGTTGAAAATGTTGCGTTCGGAGCAATTTTGGGAACCTATCGCTCTATTTATGAGAGTTGATAAGTTGAAAATATTGCGTTCGGAGCAACTTTGAGGACCTATCGCTCTATTGACGAGAGTCGATAAGTTGATTTAAACAAAAGAATTATCATTGTGTGATGGAGTGATATAGGTGGAATTCAAACTCTGTGACAATGAAAATCATCGTAAGTATGATGCTACCTTGACAAATTTATCGAGTGATTTGGTTTTAGGAGGGTGCATTACGCAGCTGTAGGGA
>NC_033797.1:88859572-88892726 GCF_001876935.1 Asparagus officinalis | reverse complement strand
CTGTGTTTGGGTCTTTGAGCTGGGCTGCACATGTCTGAGACTGCGTTGTGTATTTGAACGCATCTCCAGATCATTGCGTCTGGCTTCCTCCACATATCTTTCAAACGCAGGGTCTCGTCCCGCGTCTCATCAGAAGTCTAAACGACTATAATGATGACGAAGAGATCACACTTTGGTGGGAGTCTTGGGACTCTATACTACCCACAGTGAATATATATAAATAGCCCTGATTGGTCTTGTCAAGAGCCTTAAACGCTTAGGCTTCTTTCTTGAACTCAGAAATGAGTTTTTCCTCGTTAATTCCAAGACTCTTCAACTATTTCGCTTCATCCATGGCCATGGCTTTCAAGAAAGTCTGCTCACGAAAGGAGGGAGGGGCCGAGCACGAAGTGCCACCATCGGGGGACGCTCCTAGGTCGACCTCTGGGTCGCCGGCGACATCACCTCCACCGACGTCCGGTCCTCAAGGTAAGTAAAATTGATCTGCTTCCAGCATTCTTTTTAATAAGTTTTCTTAAAATCCCTTAGATGGATTCTAGTTGATGATGACGAATACGATTCGTCTCTTCAATCTTGAATATGAAAAGAAATTTCTACGTCTTTCGACAAAAACTGTTCGTCTCCTTAATTTCGAACGCCGAAAGAAATTCCTGTGTTTATTAACGGAACGAAGGGTCAATCCCTTAATCTTGAGCACAAGGAAGAAATTTCTGTGTTCATTGACGAGACGAAGGGTTGATCCGTTCGTTTTGACATAATGGCTTGATCCTGCTGCGTTTGACGCAGACTTAAGCCTTGTCGTCCTAAAAATTCATAACGCAATTCACTACATTCACAATGATTCAACGCGGGTATGGATCCCTGCGTTCAAGTTGATCTTGACGCAAGTCTATAACACTGCACTTGAATTTTTTTTTCTTTTGCTGACTTTGCTTTTATTTGTTTTGTTGCAAGGTGGGGCTTCTGCTTCTGAACCCCTCATACCTCATAATTCAGGCGATGCTCCTCTCATTCCACCCATCTCCACAATCCTCCCAAATGAGGGTTTTGAGCGGGTGACTGATGAGGTTTCTTATCTGGCGCCCAGCTGCACTCTCTTCCTCCTCAAGCGCTTGGAGAATCAGGTGAAGCAGGCTTTCTCCATTGTGATGCATGTATGGGGCTCTTTCCTCGAATTTCAAGCTTCTATTGAGGATAGCTTGAATAGTCTAACTGAAGCCAACTTCTATCACGCTCAGCGTTGTGCAGAGAAGATCCACCGCTTCTCAGGTGCTGCTAGTTACTTAGAGGAGCTGAAGCAGACATACTTGAGGCCCAAGATATAATGGGCCATTAGTAATGCCAGGCTGAGAGAGAGAGAGTCGCTGCCAGAGCCTGGGCTCATGATATCTCGGAGAGGAAGGCCATCATCTGGAGCTTGCAGAAGCAGCGTCTCCAAGCCAAGGCCAGACTTGTTGCAGGGGAGCTAACCCAAGAAGAGTTCAATCTTAGGGATGCTACCCTCGAGGCGAGGGTCCAAGCAGAAAAGGAGACCATCCAAGTGCTGCAACAGGAGGCTTCTGCCGCTGTCGCGGCTTCTGACGTCCAGCTTCGCAAGTCTTTCATCGTGGTGTGGTAAGCCCACAAACATTCACCAAGTCTTTCATCCCAATCACGTCGGTTCTTGAAAACAAACTTTTCGAGAAGTTTCACGATAGTCTTGTTAAAGGCTTCCGCAAGACCATTTGCTGGCGGATAATACGCCGTAGATGCGACACTTTGGATTCTAAACTTATCACAAAATCTCTGAAATCCAAAGCTAACAAATTGTGTTCCATTGTTGTGAACTATTCATCTCGGGACTCCAAAACGGTAGATGACGTAATGTTTGATGAACTTGATCACATTCTTTGTCTTGACTTCTTTTAGCGAGATTGCCTCCGCCCACTTGGAGAAGTAATCGGTTACATCTAAAATGAACCGGTGTCCTTTGGAAGTCGGAGGAGAAATTGGTCCCACGATGTCCATACCCCATATTTCGAATGGCCAAGAAGCAGATGTGGGATGTAAGTTTCCTGGCGCTTGATAGATAAAATCACCATGAATTTGGCATGCGTGACAACGTCTAGCGTAGTCCACTGCGTCTGCAAACATCCTTGGCCAATAATAACCGATTCGTCAGAGACGATCACCTAACTTAGCTCCACGCTGATGAGCTCCACACATTCCGTCATAAGCTTCTTTGAGGGCCTCTTTCGCTTCCTCCCGAGAGAGGCATCGAAGCAAAACTCCATCATGTGATTTACGATACAGGGTTTGAGAAATTGCATCGTAATAGAATTGGAGGGCCTTTCGTTTGACAGTGGCCGTTTCCTTAGGGTCTTCAGGCAAAATTCCATATATGGCATAGTCGATGTACGGGAATCACCAATCTCTAGATTCAAACTCCATCGAGGTTGTACAGACTTCTCCTATCGATGTCTTGTCCGAGCTTTCCTCTACAAGAATCTTGGAACAGTATAACTCGCGTCCTGTAACAGGAATCGTAGTTTCGGCCCCCGGAGGCAATGCTAATGAGGTTGCCAACGAGGCTAAAGCTGTAACAGGAATCGTAGTTTCGGCCCCCGGAGGCAATGCTAATGAGGTTGCCAACGAGGCTAAAGCATCTGCATAAGCATTCTGAGCTCGTGGAATATTAATGAGGTTGCCAACGAGGCTAAAGCATCTGCATAAGCATTCTGAGCTCGTGGAATATATTCAATAAAAAAACCTTCAAACTTCTTAGCTTGCTTTAGCACTACGGAGTAATACTGGATTAGATCCTCATGACGCACCTCGTATTCCCCTCGGACTTGATTCACGATTAGCTGAGAGTCACCGTAAGCTTCAAGATGTCGAATATTAAGTTCCTCAGCAAATTGCATTCCTAGTAGCAAAGCATTATACTCAGCTACGTTGTTAGTGCAGGGTTCGATCAGGGAAAATCCTCTTGGGATCACGTGACCATTCGGAGAAACGAACACCACTCCGACTCCCGCGGTAATTGCTCCATGAGGATTTGCTCTGGATGCACCGTCGAAGAAAAATTTCCACACTTGCATAGCTTCTTGAGTGACGCAAGCTTCGGTGACTTCATCGGGCAATTCTTCATACAGTTTAGATATCCCTGGTACCGGGTGATCGGCTAAGAAATCTGCCAACGCTTGACCATTGATTGCTTTTTGGGGCATGAATTGCATGTCATATTATGAAAAGAGGATAGCCCACTTTGCCAACCGACAATTCAGAGATGACGGTTTCGTCATTAGAACTCTTAAGGGATTCACCTTGGAGATGACATGAATTGTTTGTCCTACCAAATAATGTCGCATCTTCTGGACTGCGAATACCAAAGCTAGACATTCTTTTTCAACTAGATTATACCGGTGTTCGGCTCCCATCATAGTCCTGCTTAGATAATAGATGACTTGCTCTTCGCCTTGATCGTTGTTCTGAGCTAACAAAGCTCCTAGAGATTGGTCCATAGCTCTCACGTATAACAGGAATGGTTTTCCCGATATTAGGGCTACAAGAACCGGCGGTTGAGTAAGATATTTCTTGATCTCCTCGAATGCTCTTTGGCAATCCTCATCCCAAACAAAGGATACTCCTTTCTTCATGAGCTTAGAGAAAGGTTGGCAGCGTCCTGAAAGATTTGATATGAATCTTCGAATGTAGGCCAGTCTACCTTGCAAGCCTCTGAGCTCTTTGAGATTCTTCGGAGGTGGCATGTCTTGGATAGCATGCACTTTTTCTGGGTCAAGAGAGATTCCCTTGGATGTGACGATAAATCCTAAGAATTTCCCTCTTGATACTCCAAGGAAAGATTTTGTTGGGTTCATCTTCAGTTGGTGAACTAGCATGATGTCGAACATTGTCCTCAAGTCTGTAAGATGATCACCTTTGTGCTGGCTTTTTACTGCTATATCATCAACGTAGCACTCGATCTTCTTTCGTAGATGTTCGTAGAAGATGGCATTCATTACGCGTTGATAAGTTGCACCTACATTTTTCAGGCCGAAAGGCATCACTGTGTAGCAGTACACCCCCAGTAGAGTTCTGAACGTAGTATGCTTTTCGTCTTTAGGATGCATCTTGATCTGATTGTACCCTGAGAATTCATCCATGAAAGACATCCTTTCATATCCGCAGGTATTGTCGATCATAACATCAGTGATAGGAAGAAGAAACTCATCTTTTGGACAAGCTGCGTTGAGGTCACGAAAGTCGATGCATATTCAGACCTTACCATTTTTCTTGGGGACTGGAACAATGTTGGATACCCAGTCTGGGTGTTGTTCTTCTCTGACAAAACCCGAGTCTATAAGATTTTTAACTTCAGATTCAATTGCTTCCATAATCTCTGGACGAAACCGACGTTGTTGTTGTTTAACGAGTTTTGCATCCGGATCGATGTTGAGTCGATGCACGGCGACTTTTGGGTCAAGACCAGGCATTTCTTCATAGTTCTAAGCAAAGACATCTATATATTCTCGGATGAGAGATATAAGGTCCTCTCTCTCAGATGATGATAAATTTTTAGCTATGAAGATGGGCTTAGGATCATGTTCATCTCCTATGTTGACCTGGATCACTTTGTCTTCAGTGGGTGGTTCGTGTTGTTCGAATCGCATACCCACAAGATGTTGAGGCGTTTGATCCAAGGATCATTGGTCGATTCGATTAACTCTTCGTCACCCCCAGCATCTTCATCCGGATGACTAGTTGAAACCATGTTCACAGTCAGACTTTTAAAGAAAGGCCCGACTCTAACGTCGGATTCCCAGGAAGATGTTCCGGATGAATGGTCCTGACACAGATAATTACTGATTTCATTTTCTAAGGCAGAGGGAGTCGTGACGTAACCCACACCCCTTCCGGTTTTTTTATAGTAGTCCGGAGGTTTTCCTTCGGGGGTTAGAGACATTCGAATTGGTGTTAACCTTCCTTTCCCGAAGTTTAAACACTGTTTTTTGTTAAAGTTATATCCCATTCTTTTCATTAAATGTATAGAATTGGGTTCATGATAATGGAATTGAGGAACTCCATCATCTTCTTCTGAGCTTCCCCATTTGAGAGGTTCGGGTTTGACTTTACCGAAATGGATCGGCCTCTGCCCTTTCCTTTTGGATGGGACTTTGAAGAAAGCCTTTTGTGCATCTTCCGCTTCTTCATCTGAAGCAAAGGATGACTTAATAGGCAATGTTAGTGATGCATCAGCGCACAATGTATGCCATGAGCCGGTACCTGTCTTAGTATTATTCTGTATTTGTTCAGCTTTAAAAGATCCATCAGACAAGTACACCAAAATAAAATCTTCATTAATGCACCACTCGCCCTCACTCGGTACATTATTATTGTTCTTGACTGGACCCATTACATTAAAGTTCAACTCCCATGGACAATTTCCTTCAGGGTCTGGCTCGATGTCTGCTTCATTACCGCTGTCAATCTCTTCTTTCTCCTGTGATTCTGAGTAGAAGACCGAATCTGTGCGGAAGTTTTCCACTCCTCTGAAAGGATATTTTTCCGCAACTAGGGTTCGAACTTCACCTTTATCATTGGCATACTTCATTACCTGATGTAGGGTGGACGGGACAATGCGATTTGCGTGAATCCATGGTCGTCCCAATAATAAATTGTAGGACGTGTCCGCATCTATGATATAACAAGTCACTTCGGACTTGAGGTCTCCAATCTGGCATCTGAGTTTGATCTTCCCTAGGAGCCGAGTGCTGTTGGCATTGAATCCGAAGATGGTAGTCTGAGTAGCGTTCAGCCGATGCATGGGAATCCCTAAGACTTGCATGGCTCTGTAAGGCATGATACTGAGTGCCGAGCCTGGGTCAACCTGAACACGGCTGATTTTTGATGACCCGATGTATCCTGTATAGTATAAAGCTCTATCATGTTTATGTTTCACTTGCATATCCTCCTGAGTGAATGATATGCAGGGTAGACTTCTCGCTACTTGTAAGCATTACAGGCAAGACTGATCTTCAGCTGCTTCAGGAATCAGAGTGACTTGAGTGATAAAGCTCTCCGTGTTCTTTATGGCTTCGATGAGAGCTTTCTTGGTAGTTTTGGACAACCTCAGGAGTTCATATAGAGTAATCCTGGCCGGTATGTTGGCCAGCTGCGCCATGACATTGAATTGGAAGGGAGCGCTTGACTCCCCAAGATCCTGGTAAAGATTTTTGTTGAACCGAAGCTCCTTCTGTTTCCCTTATCGATCGGCCTTTTTGATACAGAACCCCCAGCGTCTTGGGGCTATTCTTCGACCTCTTGGGCAGGCTAGTTATAATCTTTTAAATAAACCTTTCCTGACCGAGTGTCAGGATTGTCTCCTGGATAGGCCGCGAGGACGATTCTCTCTTCTTCTGAGTCAGTGAGAGGTTTGAGATGATCATCATTCTCATTAACAGAGGGGCTAATCATGTTGGATGACTTAGCTATGTCTTCCTTCTTTTTGGACGTGGTTTTTGTCCATTGTTGATCTTCAATTAGGTCAGGATGGACCCACATGATCTCCCCTTTTGGGGTAGTGAGAGGTACTAACCCCCTATCCTTCTGACCATGTAAGTCGGTGTTTTTCAAGTGCATTTCCCCTTTACGGATGTGAATGACGCCATCTGTAGCAGCTACAGGGAGGAAGTCATCGAACTGGACCGCAATCAAGTTAGTGGATACAGTCTTCTGCTCCGGCTTCAGGGTAAGTACGTTAGCGTTCACCAAGTTTTGCAAGATGTCTTTGAACACATAACATTTTTTGGTAGGATGTCCCAAGAATCTATGATAGCGACAGTAATTAGGGTCGTCCACCTTCTCTGCTTCATCTGGTTTTCTGATCTCGGGGAGCTGCAATTTATTATTCTTTCGAAGTAGTTAGAACAGAGTGTCCACATGCTCTTCTTTGAACGAGTATTGCTTAGGCGCTCTTTGTTGGTTTGGTGCTTTGCCTTGTTTCCCTGATGGTGTGCGTGCATCGGTATCGGCAGCTAACGTCTCCTTTCCCTTAGAGCACGACGCATTGTTCTGGTTGCATTGCTGTTGTGGCTTGGGTTGAGTAACTTCTTTAGCCTTGACCCGAGCAACAATCTCTTCGGCTTGTTCTCCTTGTAAAACTAATTGTCTCCAGGAGCGGCGTTCTACCACTCCCATCTGAGCGAGGAGCTGAGTCTGCAAGTTGTGCCTGCAAGTTTCAACTAAGGTTGATTGGGTCATACCTGACGGGCATCACAATGCCATGCTACGGAATCTTTCCACATAAGTCTTGATAGACTCTCCTTTCTTTTGCTTGGTGGCAAGAAGAGTCGGGACCGAAACTTTCGTGTCATCTTCGAAGAACCTGGCTAAGAAAAGCCTTTCCAAATCTACCCATTTCTGAATAGATCCAGCAAGCAGTTTCATAAACCATTCAAAGGCAACTCCTTTAAGAGTACCGATGAACAAACGAGTTAGGATGGCGTCGTTTGCTACCACATCTGTAGTCTGTGACTTGAAGTAGTAGATGTGTTGGTTTGGTGACCCTGTACCATCAAAAGGTTGTAAAGTTAGAGTGACTTGAAGTAGTAGATGTGTTGGTTTGGTGACCCTGTACCATCAAAAGGTTGTAAAGTTAGAGCCTTAAACTTCGGCGGATAGGGAGCTGTAGTTTGGTGACCCTGTACCATCAAAAGGTTGTAAAGTTAGAGCCTTAAACTTCGGCGGATAGGGAGCTGTATCCCATTTAGCAGGATAAGGTCGTATCACTCCTTCTTCGCGAAGCTTACTTCTGTTAGCTATTGCGTTAAGGCGGGCTTCTAGCTCATCCACTTTAATTGGCTGAGGATTCAGTTCTCTCTCCATCTCCTTCTCGTTCTTGGAAGAAGACTCCAAACTATGAGTCTCATGTTCTGAGTTCTCGGGCGCTTTCTGCTTCCCCTTAGAGATTGTTCTCTGAGAGGATTCTGGTCTTTGACCTTTTTCGGCGAGGAGCTGGGCCAACATATCCTTCATTTGGAGAAGTGTCTCCTGTTATCCTTGGAGCATAACGTGGTGTTCGTCAACTCTTTTAGCTAAATCCTTGGGGCCTCCAGTCATGTAAACGGAAACCTCTCGTGCCACGACGGAGCTTGAAGATAGAGATTCGACAATTACCGAATGTTCATCATTAGAAGTAATTTCTTTGGCCAACTTTTGATAGTCAACCGAGCGGATAGCTCCTGTCCGCGTTCGAGTATGTCGATATACTCCTTCGAACTCATCGTAAATTTCCCGAACGGTCGGGGAATGGCTTCTTTCTGATTCATCAGAATTGGGAGCCGAGGCTTTCCCTCTAACGGTCGGGGAATGGCTTCTTTCTGATTCATCAGAATTGGGAGCCGAGGCTTTCCCTCTGCCGATCACGTTGATAGTGACCTGAGGATATTCAGCTTTAGAAACCTTCTTCTTCTAATGACGTCGTCGCTTGGTAGGTCTTGCGACGTCAGCTAGTCTGTCGAATACAGACTTGTGAGGCTCAGGTGTACATCAGTGGCATTCGGAAAGGACTACTAAAATAAGCCGCTCACAATGGCATGAATGGGCTACTTGTTGAGTTGGTTTCTCTCTAGAGAGTAATTCTCGCAAATCAGAGACTTGAGAGTAATTCCTCGTCGAGCATGGGGTCGGAAATAAATCCCCCTGTCCTTGAGTGGGCGAGACTGGTTCTTGTTGGACATGAATCTTAAACCCATGTCGACTCCCTTGAACTTGGCGGACCACATCACGTTTTGGAAATGAAACACGAGGGTTACATTGTGATTTGAAAACACCAGGCTTTAGCCTGCGTTTAATTGATGAAACAGACCCTTTAGGGTCCTGTTTTGTTTGGACGCACTCATGAGGTGCGTTTTCATCTTTAGCAGCACTGTGTTTTGGATGGACAACGCACCACTAAGGATCGCGTTTAAGCTGTATCACCCGAGGCTCATAATTGAGCTCATTGCCGCGAAGTATACGTTCTGGAGTAGGAACGCAATGTTTGGGCAAAGCCTCAAAAACGCAATCCTTGCGTTGGGCCAGGGGTTGGTTTTCTTGGAGATGCGCACGTCGGATGGATCTTCTCCGTCTTCGAGCGGCGTTCTTCTTGGCTAGTTTCAAAGCCTTTGTAGCAACGTCATTGACGTTTACAGAATTTGACTCTTCTATAGGCCGTTTGTAGCCCGTAGTACGTCGTGTTGATGTAGACGTGGACTGTTCAACTTGTTGGACAAGTCCAGCAGAGGCTAAGTCCGCTCCTTTAGAGGAAGGGTGATTTGATGAATATCGACCAAAGGAGAGGGCTTTCTTTAATCTTTCAGCAGCAGGTTGGATCTTTTTGGAGATTTTTTAGATGTTGCGTCTAGCCTTGGGGCTAAGCGATCCAGAGGAAAGAGCTTCCTCGTACTTGGCTTGATCAAACTCTACCACGAGAGTTTCAACAGTTGTTCCTGTGAGATGGACATCGAATTGCGTCACCACTTCATCGTTAGAGAAGCTAGTCCCCAGCAGAGTCACCATCTTTTATTTGTGGGAAATTTGTAATAAGAAAATAATGAAAGAATGGTATCTGATTTTATTCTCTCTAACTACTTAGAAAAAGAATGTTTACAACTCTCTCAACTCTCGATTACAATTTGAATTCCTAATTACAAAAGAGAAGAGAATTGATCTGGATTCTCTCCTTTGTTTAAATCTGGGTTCTTCACGGTAGCGATGAGATGCCTCCCTCGAATGTTTGCGTCGAGTTTGCTTCTCGTTGACGATCCGAATGTCTCAACTCACTAGAACAAATGACTTGTGTGGTCTGACTGATCAAGAACTCTCCACGAGTTTTGTAACTCAGAACGAGTAGCAACTCTGGTGAAAAGAGTTGTTAGAACCGAAAATAATTCGGTTGAGAAGCCAAGTATCGAAGATCTTGAAATCTTCAGTTTGTTGAAGATTGTTGCCTTTAGATTCTCTCCTTTCTCGGATCTGACCTCCAAAATCCGATCCTGAACTCTGTTGAGTTTGTTGATATTTATGGAGGTATTAGGGGTATAACTGACCCCTTAATCCGCTCCTAAATAGAGGTTTAGTCGCCCCATTACTCGGGTGTAACAACCCACGTAAACCACTCCCCAAATTGTGGGTGAAGAGCAGTTTCGAGATCGCTACGATTACATTTGAACAGGTCAAACACAAGTCTTGCGTTATTGAACATGAACCTACGTATATCTTTGGATGACGCATTAACGTCTGGGCTTGAGTTGCGTCTAGATATAATCCTGCGTCTAAACACAGTGTCTGGAGTCGCGTTTGCAGCGATATGAAGCTGCATTTGTAGTGATATGAAGCTGCGTTTGCAGCGATATGGAGCTACGTTTGTAGCGACTGTAGAACTGCGTTTGCAGTGATATGAAGCTGCGTTTGCAGCGGATGAAGCTGCGGATGCCCTCTCTGTCTTTATATATGGATGACACTGATGACCAGTCGAGAAGGCCCTATTCAGGCTAGTTGTGATAATTGAGGCATCTCAATAATGCTATATCAACTGTAGGTCACGATCTCCATGAAGATCTCTTTGCATGGCTTTAACCATGCGCTTCTCAGCGTGTCGAATATTTGCCCACAGCTCTCTAGATCTTCCCATTACACTGCTCATCAGCACCTCTAATAGTTGCTAATATAATATTAGTCATGTTATTATCACAGCCATCAAGATCAATCATCTCAAATATGAGGCTGTGTTTGCAGCGATATAGAGCTGCATTTGCAGCGACTGTAGAGCCACGGATGTAGTAATCGCGTTGACGTTAGAAATTACTTGTGTTTCGATTGCAAGGACGAATTCTGCTTCTTGGTTTGAAGAAATCATTGCCTTATAACATCTTCTTGATCCATAGGGGAATCCTTTGGTTGTAGCTTTCCTTTAGTAATAAGAAAGTCGTCTGATTGTAACTTCCTTAGTCAAAGCTATCAGTTAAAGTCTGATAGGGGTGAACTATCTATTGTGATTTTAGACAGCCTATAGGTACTCCTTCTCGCTAAATCAAACTCCAATAAAAAAGCGCGTCGAGAAGAAGCAAAATAAGGCTCAAGGGATTTGATCCACTCTCTTTCAAGCCCTAGAATAAAGATCTCTCTTTTGTATATTTTCCTCATTAACTTTATTATAAATTATGATCTCTAATTTCTGTTAAATAGACCTTGATAGGATAGGATAAAGATACTCAAATCTGAGTGCAAATAAGAGATCAAATGGATTGATGAACGGTTGAGATTAAATCCTAAAAACTGCTAAATTTGGTCATAACCATCAATGGTGGATCACAACCGTTGGTGGTCCTTTGGTGATCATCGATGGTTCAACTGTAGACATTGATGGTATTGATACTAGTTTTTGTATTTCTTTTATTGTCTCATGTAACCATCGATGATTCCATATGACCATCTATGGGTCACTGTGGGTCATCAATGGTACCATTCTATTTCTATTTTTCTTTGATTGACTCCTATAACCATTGATGTGATGCTAGATCACTGAAGGGTGCCTCTTGACTATTAATGGTTTGAAGACTAAAATCAACTTTCGTATTGATTTTTTCATTTTTTGAACCATACCTATCTTGCTCGTACTTGTTTATACCTGAAATATATCATTTAACAAAATATATTAGTAGTAAATAAGAGTTCGTTATTATTCAAATAAGAGATATTGTACGAACAACATTCTATTAATCTCGTGCAAACAATGTTCTAACATTTACCCATTGTTATCTGTCCACTCAGTTATATTTTAACTTTTTGTTAAATAAAAAAATGACAGGATGATAACATTCTATCTAATTCATTTCCATTAAATAGCAGTATCCTATTAACATGACCTTTTTTCCAACAAATATGATAAGGGGAACTTTGATTCAGTAACACCTTGTGTTGTTGAGACTAAAAAGTTATTTTCGTCATCATTATCTGATGATGAGAGATGCTATCTATTAGTTAAAATGTAGCTCTGAGTTTATTATATCTACATAAAGGTTTTTACAAGGGTTTATGTTTTTGAAAAGCTTAAATCTGGTTTTAAGTCAAAAGCGGTCAAACCATTAGTCATCCCGTTAAGCCAAAATCCTTATGCAAGGCCTAGATAAACCATGAAGATCAAATTTTTTAGATCTTAGACATCAAAGGGGCCAGCCAAGCTAGGAGGAAAATGGGAGCTTTTTGCACATCGTACACTAGTTTTGAGTTTTCTTTTTGATAGAAAACACCTCTAGGCAAACACCACTTGCTATTTTTCTACCCTTGATTCTGTCGATATATATTAATTCTCATATTGAATGTGTTAATATCCATGTGAATTTTTATAATTTTTCCTTTTAAAATTTGATCTTGTTCATATTGATATTGTGTTGCATGCATGCAAGAGAATATGACCTTAGCACCCTAGAAATTAGTGGAAAATTGGTAAACTATGTTTTGTATTCTAAATTATGTTGGTGTTACGATACATAGTTCATTTTCCATGAAAATTCATTTTCTATGAAAATAGAAAGTTTATATGATGTTTCAATAAGTTGGTTTTTAACCCTGGATTGTAAAAATCCTGTTTTTACAAAACTATGATCTTTAGTATGATATTAGTGCATGAAAGATTTGTGAGTACATGCAAAAAAAAGTTATAGAAAAGTATCCCTCTGAATCATGGATGGAAAGGTACATGAAACCCTCAATGGAAAATAATAAAAATCAATCAAAACCCAAAAATCAGACCTCTGGAATTAGAAATTAGACATCTTGTTTGTGAGCAGTTGTTTGGTTTGAAAAGAAGACTTCTCTGTATTTATTTTCTAAAAATTAATACTTTGTTATTTGGAAATCAAACGTCTAGACCAAAACATCAAACGTCTAGATTTTAATCAGATGTAAGTAAAACCCCGTGAATTTTAAAAAATAGTATGAATTATATTGATAAATGAGCTCTAATTATGATGAATATCATTTTATGGATGAATGATTATTCTAACAATTAATTTTAGATCAATTAAGAGTATATACGAGAATATACAAAGGTTGTAGGTATATGTACATTACACACTGATAATTTCGAATCTAGAAAAACTCAAAAGTCACAAGTTGTAGGTATCTTTAATATCTTTCCGACTCATCTTAAATTGCCTCATTCCGAGGTTGGACATAAAAGTTATAGCTAAAATACTGAAGACTATTTTCCTAGTCTGACTGAGTTTCCTGTTTCGGGTTTGGGCTGATTTGATTCGGGTTTGCAGTTATATATATACATGCTTATACACAAAAAATATATCTTTTCATCAGTATTTCAAACTCTAGCAGCCCCTCTTCCTCTCTCTCAAACCCTAATCATAATCTGTGAGATTTGGGAGAGTTCTTGAGGCATTTGTCGAGAGGAAAGCGAGATTTTGCAACTTTGGTGAAGAGGGATCTTGCATGCACGTGTTCAGGAGTTAAACACGATGTCAGATCTTACATGCCATATGACTAAATGATATCACACACCTGTAGTTAATTCATGATTTAAGCTGTTTAATTATTGATTCTCATGTTAAAGCTTAACCCGATGTTTTAAAATCATAGTTTATGATGTTAATCTTTAAACCAATGTGAAAATATGTAGATTTAGTTATTGTTTATATTAGTTTGATGATCATGATCATTAGGGTTGTATTTATTTTTATTTTTAATTTGTTAATCATGCCCTAATCATGTTTAAACTCTAGATTAATAATTAATTAAGTTTTAAAGCTAATTAAGATATTTAAATCCTAGGTTTATGATACCTAAGTGATGTGAACAAGTTAAACTAATTTATCGTTGTTCAATGATTAGAATTTATCATATTTGCTTAACCATGTTAATAAATGAAGTTAATTGAGAATCTTTTTGCTGAGTTTAACTTGGGTTTTGAGCCTTGTTTCTTCATCCTATATATACCATATACCGTTTTACTTCTAAAAAAAAGAAAAGGATATTTTAAAACAAGTTTAAAAAGAGTATTAGTTTGTTTTAAGTGTTTGTTTACAAAATCAGTTTTTGGTGAAGATTGTTTTACAAGAAGAGGAGATCAATTTCAGTTTGGGCTTTCAATCTTCCAATCCCTCTTTCTTGTTCTAGAGAAGTTTTCTCAACTTATTTATCTAGCTTGTTTACATTTACATTGTCATATTTATATTTGCTAGATTTTAATGGAATTTGATTTTATTTTCTCATTGCTTACACACACAACCATTGAGCTTAAGTATTTTCACATATTGTATAATTTAGGGTTGTGGTGAGTGTAACCTTGAGAGTGAGCCTAAATTGTGTTCTCATCTATTATAGAGAACAAATCTTGTAATTGAGCCTTATTGTGAAAGTGTTACTTTGTAATACACATTTACACCGAGAGGAGTGTATGGTGAGGACGTAGTCGATACCAAGAGGAGTGACATCGGTAGTAAAGCCTAGAGAGAGATAGTAAAGCCGAGCACTTGAGGGAGGCGATACATGAGGACCAACACTTGAGGTTGTAGTTTGTGTATGTACATTGTGAGTGACTTGTAGAGTTTTCAGTGAGCTAGAAAACCGAGTGTGTAGAGAAGTTTCGGCTTTCAAACCGGGTGTGTCGTGATAGGGGATTCTCCCCGAGAGTGGGGAGTGGAGATGTAGGACGGAAGGTCCGAACTCTGTAATCATATTATTGTGTTTGGATTGTTCTTTGTGTTCAATATTTGTTTACACTATCACTCTTGTTTATTTTCTCTTGTGTTTATATTCTTGCTCATATTGCATTGTATATCTATCTTGCAAGAATAATTTGTTAATAAGTTTTAATCGGTATTAATATCTAATAAGATTAGCAATAACCCTATTCACCCCCCTCTAGGGTGTTTTCACGACCTATGTTCTCTTTATTTTTGAGTGGTTATTTTTGCATTGTTTGACCGTGAGTGTGGGGATCAAGCCGCACGATGACACATGTACAATCATGAGCATACATGAATAGTGTTATAACACACACAGATATCCTAGAGAGGATTATTACAGGTATTGTTTTCAACCACACTTGGGATATAGATTATTTAAATATTATATACATGTATGGATATTGTTGATGAGCACCGCTCAGTACTACTTGGGATAGTCCGTCGATATACCATTAGTATAGGCCACTGAGTCGGGTTTTAGGATGCTTGATCTAGTGGTCTATCCCGCACGTATATGTGATGAGACTTGTGAGCCATATACCTAGGATGCCTTGATTTGATAGTTCGTCCTGCACGTTGATGCGATGAGACTAATGAGTCGTGTACACTATTAGGATGCCGATTTGGTAGTCTGTCTCGCATGATGATGCGATGAATTATAAACTTTACAAGGATTTGTATTGTAGTAATTATCTGATAGCCTGAGTCTTGGTGGACGCCATTATGAACATGACTCATCACTGAGTTATATATGACCAAGATACTTTACTCTTGTGAGTACGTGAGATTATATACTGCTGTTTACATTATCTTCCAAAAGATAGTGGAAGATATTTTTGGTCTGATATTTATGATGATTTTACTTCCTTGTATTGCTTTCCTTTATTCCTAGTTTAGAATTAATAATTAGCGATTCACAATTTGAGACATATGGTATATATATGAGGGTTTTCTTGTTTGGATTATTTCGTTCGACGTACTAGTTTTGTATTGTGAGTTTCTAATTATTAATTCTATTTAGACTATTTATTCTTAGTTCGGTATTGATATTTAGTTATCTACAATTTGAGACACATGATATATATGAGGGTTTCCTTGTTTAGATTATTCCGCTCGACATACTACGTCTCGTGTTGTAGGTTTCTAAATATTAATTCCATTTAAGTACATGGTAAATAATCTAGGTAGACTATGTTTAATAGATAGAGCCTCCATCACATCTAGTAGCCCTTCTCCTAGGGGAAGATGGAGATGATATTGTTGTAGTGCTCTGACACTCTTGTTGTTTCTCTTTTTATTTTCTAATTTCTTTCAGGCAGCAGCTCAGAGTTCCAGAGAGCCACAAGAAGATTGACTTCTAGCATAGTTGTTGTCACATGTTTTAAGTAGATGAAACTCCATCATAGTTGATATTTTCTTTTGGACACTTAGAGTTTTGTATTTCATATTGTAAAGGTTGGGTGCCTTAGTTTATTTTCAGTTGAGTCATATTGAGATACTTCACATTTATTTTAGACTTCAGTTGTATTCAGATTATTTAGTTGAGACAAGATTATATTTATTAGATATCTCTTTCTACATCATATCTAATGCATTTATTTCCTTTATTTCGCCTGTTTTGTACCTACACTTGTTGTTGATTCTACTAGAGAGATATTATTGTGATGATAAAACATGTTGTTGCACAGTGTGAGTGCATAACAGGCTTGACATCTCTAGGTTCACCTTGGACTGCAGCTATGTGTGAAAATATGGGTGTCACAATTGGTATTAGAGCTCTAGTTTCAGCATCCTTAGGATCTTCATGTATCGAGTCGTGGAGCTAGAATAGAGTTTCTTATGACTCATGTATAGGCTCCGTTAGGAGTTCCTAGAATGAATGAGGACGTATTACGAATATTTCAAAATTTTTGAAATTTTTTTCATGACAACTATTTTACTTTGATTATAAAGTATATGCGTGAATGTGTAGGCGTCAAAAATAACCTATAAGTTACTACACACACCTCAAGATGAATAAAATATGATAAACGTTATCATCTGAGTCAAAGAGGATCATCCGATGTCAAAGACCAATTAAGGAATGCACAAAAATGCAAAACAACAATCAGGCGTCACACAAATTTTGAGACAAGGAAGTTGTCTCAAAAACTATGAGGCGATTCATAGTTTTCGCGACACAGAACATGTCTCGGAAGCTATGAGATAACTCATAGTTTCTGAGACACAGACTGTGTCTCGGAAACTATGGTGGAGTTTCACACTTCTATTGACGGGTTTTTTGTGTTTTGTGCGGTCCACGTGGCTTCATAACTACTGGGGATCGTGTGTGAATGTGGGAGGGCCGTTACAAATGAAAAATCTACTCATAACTGCAGAGATAATGGCATTTAAAGGTGGGAATGTCAGTTACAAAACTGGCTGGCAGAACCCCTTCTTCCGAGACACAGAACGTGTCTCGAAAATAAGGGATCATCAAGTGAACTTTGTTTTGATCTCCTACTTTTAGTAACTGCTCTTAGGGACTATAAATGCTTTCCTATCACCCATATGCACGGGGATTGTTTGTGGGAAAATATGTAAGAAGAAAATTGAGAATATGATTTATTGTATTATCTCTCTAGTTGACTTTAGAAAGAGAATGGATACAATTCTCTCAAAGTAATCTCTCTCTAACAAGCTTAGAAAAAAAATTACAATCTTCTCGATCGGTTTCTTAATGTTTACAAAAGAGAAGAAGATCGACGGAGATCTTCTCCTTTGTTTAAGACATGGTTCTTCACGGTGGCGATGAGATGCCTCCCTCAACGTTCGTATCGAGTTTGCTTCTTGTTGATGATCCGACGTTTCATCTCACTGGAATGATTGATGGAACTTGCATGGCAAGTGTGAAACTCTTAACGAGTTAAAGAACTCTGAACGAGTTAAAAAACTCTGTAAAAGAGTTGTTTTGAACTGAAATTAGGTTAATAAGCCAATGTCGAAAGCTCTAAAGACTGCTCCAAAAGGTGAATGCCGATCTCTCCTTTGTGCAGTTTTTATCTCTAAAATTATAGATTGAAGATCCCCCCAACTCAGCTGAGTTTTTGCCATTTATAGGGGATTTTAGAGGTGTAACCTCCCTCTAAAATTTCTCCTTATTGGGGTGTAACTGACCCTATTTCATGTAGAACGGTTTTGAAACCGTTCAAGTGGTTTAAGGGGTATAACCCCCCCCCCCCAAAAAAAAAATCATGGGAGAACGGTTTTAGAACTGTTTAACTCGTATTTGAATGAGTCAAACACAAAATCTGTGTTCTGGGCATGAACACTATGTTCTGAGACTAAAACACAGAGTTGGGACCTGCATTGTCGCATGAGAACGCACAGGTCGTGCTACATTTTGAATCAGGACTACAAGGCTGACCCTTGCATTTTAAAGTTAGGACGCAGCTCTCGAGCTTTGCGTCTCATTCTGGAACACAGTTACGGGCTCTGCGTTTTGCTTCTGGGAGTTTGGAATGCGGCCACGATCTCTGCGTTTTGAATCTAGGACGCAGAGGTGAGCTCTGTGTTTGGATTTGAAGAGACTGTCAATTTGTAGTCTCTTTTAATAGAGCGTTGCAAAGACCATCATCTTGTATCTTCATCTTGGCTCTTTAAAAATATGAGAGTTGTCAGATTGCAACTCCTGATGTTGATTGTGAAGGCTGTTAATGAGAGCTTTCATTAGTTATTGTGAAGGTCATCAGATTATAACCTTCATCGATCTACGTGAAAGTCTTCAAATTGTAGCCTTCTGAAAGCCGTCAAATTATAACTTCTATCATCGGTGTTTGATGAGGATCAGCTATCTGCACTGGTTTTTAGACAACCTACAAAACTCCCTCCAAAGTTTTTGAAAGTTCGCGGTTGACTGGGATGAATTTTCAGAATACTTTTGATCTTAACTCTGATCTTGAAGTTGTTGATTCCTTATCATAAAGGAGTTCTTCAAATTTTTGGAAGGCCTTCTCAATTAAGAGTAGCCATCCTCTCCAAATAGAATTACAAAATTTTTCACACCCTTAACCCCTCACTCTCTACCCCTATTTATAGTAAACAACAATGAATGAGAGCCCTTGGATGAAGACTTAAGCCCTAAGGAATCATTTTTAGCCTTTGAGCTTTTGGGCTTGAATTCTTGGGCCTTTTGCTTGTTTTCTTCATTAATTCAATGGGCTTTTGTTGAGAGATGAGAGTTTGAGATTTATTCTTCATTAACCTGCAATTAAAAGATAAAAACAATTATTAGCGGTATATTTATTCATAAAAAATATATAATAAGGGTATAAAATTGTAATAAAATGTGATTATCAAATACCCCCACACCTAAACTTTTGCTAGTACTCTAGAAAAGAAAGAAAACTAAAAGAAAACCTAACTCACTTTCGCAGGAATCGCGGTTGTATTTAGCGCATACAACAAGCCTTTAAACCCCTAGGTTATCCTAGTGGACGAGTTGTAGTCTCGTGAGGGTTTGCAGTGAATATACCCACAAAATTCGGTCATCTTGCCAAATTAAAGAAGTTAGTAAATAACTAAATTTACTTGATAATTGAAGCTAGTTATTACTCAAAAAAATATTTTTATATATAACTCTAAGGTATATTTCCTAGAAAATCTTCTCATTGTAGCAATACAAACCCAAGCCAAACTTAGAAATTTAATTTAAAAGTTTTGAAAAGAACATGCTAACTCTTTCTTTTAAATAACTTTCAAGTCTCTTGATCAAAAATTGTTTTTCAAGACCATATATACAAAACAACAGTATATATATAAAAACAATGGTTAGTGTTATATATATATATATATATATTGTAAATCAAGACACTTTGAAAAATTATTTTTAACTCTAAGCTAAGCATGCAAAAAATTTTATTATTTTAAATAAAAGTCCAAGTTAAGGCTTAAGTAAAGTATACTACTTTGAAAATTATTTCTTAAGAAATTTATTTAGAGTTATCATAAAAGGTGAACTTAAGTAAATAACTAACTAGGGATTAGAAAATTTCAAATTTATCAAATAAATCAATTATTATATAACTCTATCAATTTGGCAAGTGACGATATTTTTATAATTTTTTAAGAAAAGGAAATAAATGACAAAAATGCAACAAAAAATGTGAAACAAAGAGAAAAATTAACTAATTCCCACCCCCACACCTAAATTTTACATTGTCCTCAATGTAAACTCTATGATACATAAAGTAAAATAGATAAGAAGTGAAATACTTACATTTGGTCGGCTGATAAAAATCTGCAATTACCTTTGGTTCGAGGAGGATGGAATCAAAAATTTATTCTTCTTTCTTTTTTTTCTTTTTTTTTCTTTTTTTTCTTTTTTTTTCTTTTTTTCTTTTTTTTTCTTTTTTTCTTTTTTTCCTTTCTTTGCTTTTTTTTTCAACTGAATAAGAAACTCTCGAATGAGAGAAGAATAAATTCTTTTTATTATTCTGAAATAAACAAAACAACTAATGTAGAATGAAGTGTTCAACACGAAGAGCTCGTATTCTACATTGAATCCTACCTTATTGTTGAAAATTCTTCCCTGGATTTTAAATAAATTCAGAATGATATAATCAATAATGTGAAATTCTAAGCATTTCGGGGTGTTCAATAATTCTTGCAACAAGGTAAGGTAAGTATTATTGGTGTCATGCATTTTGTATTTCTTACTGAACTTAGACTCTTGCACTGTGAAATTTCGTTTTCTAACAACCAATTCTTCTGTAGAGTTCTAAAAATTTGGTTGTTGATTATTTTCCAAGAATCTAAGTTCATCAAGAAAGAGTTCTTCAAATTTTAATTCAAAACAGTAAATGTTTAACACAACTTCATTATTCTCAAGGACCTGATCTGCTTCTTCTAAAAATTCTAACTCTTCATCAAAAATTTCCTCAAAACTCAAATCAGACTCTTCTTCTTCTTCTGAGCTTTCCTGAATATAATTTATTTCTAGAGGCTGATTATTTGGTTGGTCCCCTGGATTAAAAATGTTGAGATCAGCAGTCAAATTCCCAAAGGACAGCTTCATTTGACCAGTTCTACAGTTGATAAGAGCATTAGAAGTGGCTAAGAACGGTCGTCCTAAGATGACAGGTGTCTGTCCTTTGGGATTGGAAACAGGCTGTGTTTCCAAGACTACAAAATCTACTGGAAAAATAAAATCTCCAACCTTAATCAGAACATCCTCTAACTCACCCATAGGGACCTTAAATAATCTATCAGCCAACTGTAAGGTGCATTTGGTTGGGTTCAGTACACCTAGACCCAATTGCTGATAGACTGAATATGGAAGCAAATTGACACTGGCCCCTAAGTCTAAAAGCGCCTTATCAATGTGAGTATTACCAATGATACATGAAATGATGGGGGAACCTGGATCTTTACGTTTCAAAGGTATGGGATTTGACAGCATTTCACTGATATTGGCGGCTAAAAAGACTTTCTTTGGAACATTTATTCTCCTCTTCTTAGTGCACAATTCTTTTAAAAATTTAGCATAAGATGGAATTTGTTCAATTACATCTAAGAGAGGAATATTGACCTTAACCTACTTGAATGAATTACCTTTGGTCTGAGGAGGATGAAAACAAAATTTTATTCTTTTTTTTCTCTTTTTTTCTTTTTTTTTTCTTCTTTTTTTTTCTTCTTCTTTTTTTTTCTTTTTTTTTTTGAAAACTGAATAAGAAACTCTCACATGAGAGAAGAATAAATTCTTTTTATTATTCTGAAATAAACAAAACAACTAATGTAGAATGAAGTGTTCAACACGAAGAGCTCGTATTCTACATTGAATCCTACCTTATTGTTGAAAATTCTTCCCTGGATTTTAAATAAATTCAGAATGATATAATCAATAATGTGAAATTCTAAGCATTTCGGGGTGTTCAATAATTCTTGTAATAAAATAAGGTAGGTATTATTGGTGTCATGCATTTTATATTTCTTACTGAACTTAGACTCTTGCACTGTGAAATTTCGTTTTCTAACAACCAATTCTTCTGTAGAGTTCTAAAAATTTGGTTGTTGATTATTTTCCAAGAATCTAAGTTCATCAAGAAAGAGTTCTTCAAATTTTAATTCAAAACAGTAAATGTTTAACACAACTTCATTATTCTCAAGGACCTGATCTGCTTCTTCTAAAAATTCTAACTCTTCATCAAAAATTTCCTCAAAACTCAAATCAGACTCTTCTTCTTCTTCTTCTTATCTTTCCTGAATATAATTTATTTCTAGAGGCTGATTATTTGGTTAGTCCCCTGGATTAAAAATATTGAGATCAGCAGTCAAATTCCCAAAGGACAGCTTCATTTGACCAGTTCTACAGTTGATGAGAGCATTAGAAGTGGCTAAGAAAAGTCGTCCTAAGATGACAGGTGTCTGTCCTTTGGGATTGGAAACAGGCTGTGTTTCCAAGACTACAAAATCTACTAGAAAAATAAAATCTTCAACCTTAATCAGAACATCCTCTAACTCACCCATAGGGACCTTAACAGATCTATCAGCCAACTGTAAGGTGCATTTGGTTGGGTTCAGTACACCTAGACCCAATTGCTGGTAGACTGAATATGAAAGCAAATTGACACTGGCCCCTAAGTCTAAAAGCGCCTTATCAATGTGAGTATTACCAATGATACATGAAATGATGGGAGAACCTGGATCTTTACGTTTCAAATGTATGTGATTTGATAGCATTTCACTGATATTGGCGGCTAAAAAGACTTTCTTTGGAACATTTATTCTCCTCTTCTTAGTGCATAATTCTTTTAAAAATTTAGCATAAGATGGAATTTGTTCAATTACATCTAAGAGAGGAATGTTGACCTTAACCTGCTTGAATGTCTCTAGGATTTTCTCCTCCTGAGGAGAGTGTTTCCTAGACCTGAGTCTATCTGGAAAGGGAGCAACCGGTCTAAATCTATCAAAAACAGGCTCAGGTTCGGGTTCAGGTTCTTGGTCATCTGAGGGGAGTGATTGTTGAATAGATTCATCAGAAGGAGAAGGAGAAGGAATTTGTATTTGATCAAGAGTTTGACTTGGAGGAGTTCTTACTTGATTATCGACCTGTCTACCTAACCGAAGTGAATGGATTGCATTCACTTGAGCTTCATAGGATGAACTGCATACTGTGTCTTTAGGGTTGACCACGGGTTGACTCGGAAATTTTCCTTTTTCTTTTTCACTCACGGCACTAGCTAGTTGACCAAGCTGAGATTATAATCTAGCTTTAGCTTGAGTGTTGGAGTTGAGCATTTGTCCGGTTGATTGCATAAAGGAATTCAGAGTGCTGGACGTTTGAATTCAGAGTGCTGGACGTTTGAGTCAACATATTCGTGGTTTGAGTGGAGGCCTTAATTATGGTTTCCAAACCCCTTTCCAAGACATTGAGACGTTTATCCTGATCTGGATTGTGAGGAGTCTGAATTACAGCTTGATGAAGAGGAGACTGATTTTGGTACGACATATTGGGTTGTTGAAAATGTGAATGAGAATTGAACGGAACTGTGTTTTCCCTAGGAAAATGTTGGGTCGAAGTGGGAGTGAAGTTTTGAGTTCTGGGAGAATTTCCTAGATTCCATGCAAAATTGGGATGATTTCTCCACCCTGGATTATAGGTTGGAGAAAATGGATCATTACTAGGGTGCTGGAATACAACATTCATCTGTTCTAATGCATTGTTGTTTCCTAGGAGAGAGCATTCCTCTGAAACGTGGGTAGGAGACTGATAATTATGACATCCTGAGGCAGAAACATGATTGATTTGAGCTGGAGCTCGTTCCTTAATTTCTAAAGCTTCTGAAGCAATGTTTGACTCCAAGGAAAGACCACTAGACTTAGATTGGGGAACTGTTGAAACCCTATCATCACAGTGTTCCCATTGCATTATTTTTTTTAGAAAGACTCTCTAAAAACTCCCAAGCTTCATCAGCGTTTTTTCTCATGAAATCCCCGTTGCACATTGATTCTAAGAAAGTTTTTGCAGAATAATCTAATCCCTCATAAATTATTTGGCACAATCGCCATTTTTCTAAACCGTTATGAGGACATTGGATGAGAAGATCTTTAAATCGGTCAAAATACTTCCAAAAAGGTTCTCCCGGGATAATTTTAAAGTTTTGAATGCTGTTCCTAAGCTTTACCGTTTTATGAATAGGAAAAAATTTCTTAAGAAAAACGGTGACAAATTCATCCCAAGTTGAGATGGAATTTGTTGGTAAGCTGTACAGCCATTTTTTAGCTTTATCCTTAAGAGCAAATGGAATAAATCTAAGCTTAACCGCATCTTCATTCGAAATAAAAATATATGCATCTTCTGTTTCATTACCAAGGAATTTGGGAAGCATGTTTATGTATTGCGGCCTAAGCTCAAAATTTATTCCATTTGTTTTGGGGAGCCTAATGCACGAAGGGATCACATTCCTAATGGGATAGCACATATCATGAAGAACGGGTGGATTAGGATGCTCTATTTCTATGATTGGTTCAAAGTGAATTAATCGACGTGTATTATCCCTAATCCACTGTTGCATACACCAAAACTATTTCTTTTTATATATTTTTTATAAAGAAAGAGAAAAAAGAAAAAAAATTAATTTTTTTATGAGAAGAAAAAAAAATAGAGAAAACCTAACTAAAACAAATCAAAACAATCACTTTTCAATCACTGTAATTCTAGGGTTTAGCCTAACTCAACTAGACCAGCTCCTAACCAAAAACTCTTACAGTGAAAAGATTAAAGTTTTACCCAGGTAGTTAGACAGGTAAGGATAGTACTAGAGGGTGATCAGAGATCAATTAAGTACCTCGTTCCTTGCGGAGCGCTTTACGCAACCCCTAAACCTTGCCTTAGACACCAACTAATCTGAGAAAACTTAAACCGGTTCACTTAAGGATTTCTTGTTCCTTATTGAGCTCGAATCCTTAGGGGCCAACGTCTAATGAGTTTTATTAGGCTTGGGTGGTGTAGTGAGGAATTAGTGAGGGTGGAATTGAAAATGCTAGAAAGAAGACTTACTCGAAAGCAAATCTTTAAATCCTAATTCTCCAATCCGCGATCTTCAAGCTCCAAGCGTTTCCTTCACAAAAACACACAAGTTAAAGAACCAAAATAATTAAAACCTACTTAAGCACCTTCCCCGGCAACGGCACCAAAAACTTGATGCGGCATAATTATGTACCAAAATATGTTGCAAGTGCACAACCATATCAAGTTATAGTATAAAGATATCGATCCCACGAGGAAGGTGTTTTGGAGGAGAAAATATAAAATCGGTTCTTATGTTGTGTGCGTGACAAATAGGAGTGATGAGTGAATGTGATTGTGGAGAGATAATGATAGTGAAAGTGATAGTGTGTAAATCAATGTTTTTGAGAGTGGATGTGAGTAAAAAAAAATAAATGTGATCAACAAGGCAAGAACAAAGAATGAATAGAATCGAGAAACAAATAAAAAATTAAGAATGCAAAGATAGCAGATTCAATTAAAGATATGGGTAATCTAGAATTGAATCCACTTCTTAGAAAAATGTGATTCCCTAGAGGGTTCTAGCCTAAAGGCGAATCAAAGAAAGTGAAAAAAAAAAAAAAACTAAACCCAAGAGGGTTCTAGCCTCAAGGTGAATAGTACAAGAAATTAAAATCTAACTACAAAATAAATTACAAAATCTAAACTATAAAATAAATTGCAAGAATTAAATGCAAGAAAATAAATCTACTCTATAAGCATGAAATAAATCTAATCTATGAGCATGAAATAAATCTAAGGCAAGAGGGTTCTAGCCTCTTGGCTATTTAAACAAGAAAATAAAATCTAATTACAAGCATGAAAATAAATCTAAACTAATAATCAATAAAAGAGGAATAAGAAAAACAAACCTTCAAATTAATATCCATCTTCATCTTCATCTTCATCATCCAACAAAGAGAAGAAGAGAAAATTTTAAAGTGGAGAAAAATTATTATTATTAATTGTAACTAAAGTTATAATTTTTGGAAGACCTTCTCAATTAAGAGTAACTCTCCTCTCCAAATGGAGTTACAAAATTTTTCACACCCTTAACCCCTCACTCTCTACCCCTATTTATAGTAAACAATAATGAATGAGAGCCCTTGGATGAAGACTTAAGCCCTAAGGAATCATTTTTAGTATTTGAGCTTTTGGGCTTGAATTCTTGGGCCTTTTGCATGTTTTCTTCATTAATTCAATGGGCTTTTGTTAAGAGATGAGAGTTTGAGATTTATTTTTTATTAACCTGCAATTAAAAGATAAAAACAATTATTAGTGGTATATTTATTCATAAAAAAATAGATAATAAGTGTATAAAATTGTAATAAAATGTGATTATCAAACATCAAAAACGTCTTGAAGAACTTGAGATGTTAGATAAAAAGTGCTTAGAAGCTCAACAACAAATTGAGTTCTACCAAGCCATAATTTCTAGGGCCTTTGACAAGAAAGTCTGACAACGGAGCTTCAAGGAAGGAGACTTGGTTCTTGCCGTCCGGAGACCAATGATACTCAAATCCAAGAAGAAAGGAAAATTTCAACCCAAATAGGAAGGGCCGTTTGTAATAAGGACAGTCTATTCAAATGGTGCATATTGCCTGATCTTCAAAGATGGTGATAAACTCATGATGTCAATAAATGGAAAGTTCCTAAAGAAGTATTACCCCTAGTACGTTCGGGATAACCTATTTAAATAGAAGTTCCTAGAGAATACTGTACAGAGTATTTTTAAGGTAACCCGAGATCGGTTGATTATTCCATATAGAAGCTAATCATCTGAATAATTCATTCTTTATTATTATAAAAATGATTAAGAACCTCCCACTACGACTACTTAATCATTTCCAAGATGATTAAAATCCTCCCACTATGACTTTCCAGGCACTCTTTCGTCGAGATGAGATTCAATGACTTCATCTAGTCAATCTTTCCTCACGAAAATCCTATGGTTTAGTTGTGGAATGCTTGATGATTCGTAGTTCTCCATCATAAAATCTCCCACTGAACTAATAAAAAACACTGGGTCCACCAAAATTCTTCATGGTCAAAATTCTTCAAACTCATTGTGTCTAGCCTTTAACACTCCTACTGTTGAAGTCCTGACACAATACTCAAAATTTCAATCTGCTAATCCATGGTGACTATCGAATCCCCTTCGTGTTAAGATCTTGCCACTTAATATCGAAAACCCCCACTGAGTGATTTGTACAAGTCAACATTCCCATTGTTATTTGTACTCCACTCCCACTGTTTTCCTTGTCAAACATTCCTACAGTTAGGACTAAAGCTAAAATCCCCTCTTGATTCCTCCCATGAACGAGACGTCCACTTTTAAAACTGGACTTTCCTTTCGATAAACGAAAGGCCTCCACCTAAGTTGAACGATCAAACTTATAAAAAGTTAGGGTCGTCTCACAATTGGAACCACAATTGGAACCACAATTAGAACCACAATTGGAACTCCTTTTCGATAAATGAAAAGCTTCCACCTTTCCCCTTTGATCAAACCTATAAAAGTTAGGACCGAAGTCGGAATTCCATCACGATAAACAAGAAATTCATCTTCAGACTAGGTAACTAATACTATAAAAGTTAGGGTTATTCGGATCTTTTCGATTCTCAGAGTGGAGATCCCACTTTTAGTTTCACTTTTTAGGATTCTCGAAGTGGAGATCTCACTTTGAGTTTCTCTTACAGCAAGAGATAGAATATAAAATTCTTCCTCTCCATCACCGGGTTCGTCTTCATCCCAAGAGAAGACACAATCTTTCAACACCCAAAATCCATGCCTCACGTGCATGGGGGACGTTATCTCGATCCCTTATTGGAGATAAGTCTGCGTCTAACACACGCTATCAGATGATCTGTTCCCATAAAAAATGACAAAGCCTACATATTCAACATCATAGCTGGTGATTATTATTAAGTTAAAAATCTTCGAATCCATACCTTTTATGCATGGGGGACGTTATCTTGTTCCCTTATTAGAGATTAATCTTCGTCTAATACATGCTGTCGGGTGGTGCATTTCCATAAAAAACGACAAAGCGTACGTATTCAATATAGTAGCCGGTGATTATTGTTAAGTTATTAATCTTCGAATCCATGTCTTTTATGCATGTGGGACGTTATCTCAACCCCTTATTAGAGATAAGCTTACATCTAATACATGTAACCTATATATTCAACAATGTAGCATAAAATCTAAAAGATTTCATTCGTTTAGTACAACGTTACATGTAGAACGGGTCTAGATAATCGACATGCTAGCCTAACCTAAATGATGATCGGTAAAGGCACATCAAATCTATTAATGATTGAGGGTTTGCCCAATGAGTATTATGTTTATTTATTCCAAACAATAATGAGTAATCATAAAAAGATTCAAATGAAAAAAGGGGTTAACTTTATTCATGAGAAGGATTTAAGAAAATTCAAAAGAAGAGCCGATATAAGAAAAATATTTTAAATCTAAAAACAGCTTATAAATACAGATTTGCACTTCTAGCTTGGAGAGTTCTTCTGTGTAGGCTTGCTCATGAAAACACCCTTGAGGGGGGGGTGAATATGGTTAGTGTTAATCTTATTAGATATTAATGCTGATTAAAATTTACTAACAAGTATATCCTAACAAAAATGATATTCATTGAAATATATGCAATGATATAAACACAAGAGAAAATAAACAAGAGTGATAGTGTAAACAAATAGTGGACACAAAGAGCAATCCAAATATAAACACAAGAGAAAATAAACAAGAGTGATAGTGTAAACAAATAGTGGACACAAAGAGCAATCCAAACACAATAATAAAGAGTGATAGTGTAAACAAATAGTGGACACAAAGAGCAATCCAAACACAATAATATGATCACGGAGTTTAGACCTTCCATCCTACGTCTCCACTCCCCACTCCTGAGGAGAATCCACTATCACGACACACCCAGTTTGGAAGCCGAAACTTCTTTACACACTCGGTTTCCTAGCTTATCGAAAACTCTACAAGTCCCTCACAATATACATACACAAACTACAACCTCAAGTGTTGGTCCTCACGTATCGTCTCCCTCAAGTGCTCAGCTTTACTACATCTCTCTAGGCTTTACTACCGATGTTACTCCTCTTGGTATCGACTACATCCTCACCACACACTCCTCTCGGTATAAATATGTATTACAAAGTGATACTCTCATAATAAGGCTCAATTATAAGATTTGTTCTCTATAATAGATGAGAACACTATTTATGCTCACTCTCAAGGTTACACTCACCATAACCCTAAATGATACAATATGTGAGAATACTTAAGCTCAATGGTTGTGTGTGCAAGCAATGAGAAAATAAAATCAAACTCAATTAAAGTCTAGCAAATATAAATATGACAATGTAAATGTAAACAAGAGATAAAAGACTTGAGAAAACTTCTCTAGAACAAGAGAGATGAAGATGTGAAATGGAAAGCTAAAACCAAAGATGATCACCTCTTCTTGTGAAACAATCTTCACAAAACCAATTTCGTAAACACTTAAACAAACTTAAACCACCCTTAAAACTTGTTTTTAAACTCTCTTTTTCTTAGTTCAGAAATAAAATAGAATGGGGTATATATAGGATGAAGAAACAAAGCCCAAAACCTAAGTGAAACCAAGCAAAAAGATAAAAAACGGAAACTGAAAATATAGCCGTTACAGGCCATCAGTCGACTGGCGAGTTGGATCAATCGACTCATAAGCTGACAATTATAGGTAGCTACTAGCTCATCAGTCGACTGATGAGCATGGTCAGTCAACTGATGACCTCATTAGTCGACTAGTCAGTCGACCAAAAAGAAACATAAACTTTTGATGATTGCAGGCAGTTTCATCAGTCGACAGATAAAAACCACCAGTCGACTGATAACAGGTTATCAGCCTAGATTGAATAGTAAAAACAAAATTCAAACTTCTTTTAAAGATATCAAATAAATTCAAAAAAATATAAAACATTGGGAAATGATTGTAAACATGATAATGAATATGTTACAAAAAGAATTTTTAAATTTGCATTCCCATTTACAAAATCTCATCATTTTTGCAAAATCAGATAAGTATGAAAAGGTTGAAAACTTGATTTTGCCAAAATAACCTAAACAAAACTTTGAAATACTTTAGAATGGATTTATAGACTTATACAAGATATGAAAATAGTGTAAATAAGTCTTCAATCCATAAGCATAATATTTTGCAAATTCAATAGAATATGAAACACATAAATATGAAAATGAAGATATATATTGCTTTCATATCTATATAGCTAAACTAAAACAACTTATCCACATAGAAAACAAATAAGTATTATACATCTATTTGTTTGTAAAAAATTTTGTGGATAAAACACATAAACCATTAAATTATGTGTGTATAATATCAAGCTTAAGGTATTAACACATAAAGTATAAACCCTAAACTAATTTACACAAGCTACTTGATCTTCAATGAGCTCTTCTTGGTAAACTTGGATGAAGCATGAACTTGGATCTTGACTTGAATTTCATTACTTCACACCGATATTTCTGCCAACCTCCATTTGATATGATCATTATAGCACAATTCCTTCCATTCTACAACTTGGATCTTGTGTAGAATACCTAACAAAAACAAATACAACACTCAACACACATTGTTAGAAATTATTTGTAATCATCAAAACAAAATTAAGGAGTACGCTCATCCACGAGGCCAACAATCTCTCCCTTTTTGATGATGACAAACAATCTACACAAAGGATAATATAAACATGCATGAACACGGGAAATATACACAATATGATTCTCATGCATGAAACCAATAGAATGAAATACTCACAATATACATGTTTCTCCCCCTTTGACAACATCAAAAATGGGGAAAACACTAATAATAGAGAGCAAAATCTCCCCCTACGAATAAGCATGAGTCAGTATAAAACAAATAAATAAGGAATAACTCTCCTTATCAAAAAGCCATAAAGAATATATGCAATATGAGTATGACAAAAATATGTGAGTAAGCATAGATGGAAAAGTATGCTAAACGCCACTCACATGAAAGAAGACTAAGTGAACACACATATGTGTATCATGAATACAAGGTGTCACAAAGGTCTAAAAACACAAATACATATAAATAAGATATATATCAAAAACAAAAAAAAATTATTTTTTTTTGAAAATCAAGAATCAAGAATCAAATGAACTATCAATGAATCCAAAAAGCCACAAATGAGACAAAAGGAAGTATGCTTAGGATCAAAACAATTTTTGTCATATTTGACAAGAAAATAAGAGAGAAAACTATACCAAGCTCTTGAGCTTGTTTCAACTCAAACAAAAACTTTTAGCACCCGGTAAACATAATTTGAAAATAACCAATAAACTCAATATGAAAAACAAAAGTCTTGACTTTAAATTTTTTTTTTCAAAAAATTTCAAAACATGTTTTTCAAAACAAAGAAAAGAAAAAAAATCTTGGTTTAAAAATAAAAAAAGTCTTGGCACCCAAACACTATTGGTACCGAAAAATTTAGGGACATGATTCCTATCATTTAAGTTCAAGGCCCTTGGGTTATGAACCCATTTGGGCGTGTATGGTGTACGGATACGGTCAAAACAAAATTCATATATGTGACCTTTTCGATTGCAATGTATGCAATGAAAGGGTCTAAAAGGTTTGTGTTGACCAAGTGGTGGTGAATGGAAATCATTTACAATAATAGGTTTATCTTGAAAATTATTTTACAAACGAGAAACCTTCTTCAAGTCAAAACAAAACTTGGTCAAATGACCCAAACAACCACAAAAATCACACTTGTACACATGTGAATGTTTAAGATGTACAATAGGTGCATATACATGTGTGTGTGTGATGATGAAGCTTGATGAAATGCACAAGGATCAATATTTTTATCCATGGTGGATTTTTTATGAATCATAACAAAATTTAGCAATATGGCCTTTTCGGCCACAAATAGAGCATTTGTAAATTTTGTTATACATGTGTGCATAGTGAATAGGTTTCTTAGAAATATTTTCACGGGGCTTTGCACACAAGTCCATTAGCTTATTGTTATTAATAATGCAAGTCTTTAATGTTGAATCTAAAGATGATGTACTTTTATTTATTTGATTCAACTCATCATTTGAAATACATGCATTGTTATTAGAAGTGAAACATACATGATCATTTTTAAATGAATTAAACTCCTTCCTAATGTTCTCAACTTCTAATATGGCATTTCATTTTTATGAAGCAAACTAGCATTTTCCAATTTTAATTTTCCATTGCTTTCTTTAAGATTAACATTTTCATTAGCAATGATATCAAACTTAGTAGCTAATGCTTCATGAGTGGATTTCAAATCAACATGCTTGCTTTTTAAACTTTTAAAATTATGTTGTAGCTTTTTATGTTCATGCAATAATTTTTCATATTCATGTGCGAGTTCATAAAAAGTAAAATCATCATTGTCATCGGACTTGCTTACCACACTAGGGTTATCGCCTAGTGGACATGTACATAAAGATGAAGCTCCTTAAGAACTTGAAACAGAATCCCCTAAAGCTTATCGGATTACCTCCAAGTCCCCTTGACGTGCTTCTATAAATTTCCACAACGTATAAGCACTATCAAAAGAATCAAGTTTGTTAGCGAAAGATAAGCCAAAGGCATCAATTAGAAATTCTAACAAAGACTTGTTCATAGCAAACATTCTATTATCATTACTACTCCACTTGGATTTCTCCGTAGTGGGTACAATATAGGCGCATTCAATAATTTCCCATATATCGATATTAGTAGATCTAGCAAAAAGGTTAAATCTAGCACACCATTGTTCATAGGGGAAATTACGGATTCTAGGAACAATGTTAATAGCATAAATAAGACTAAGTGTACTGTGCATGTCCATAAAATTATGCAAGCAAGAAGAAAATATCAAAACAAGATTAGGAACAATAAAAAAGAACAAGGGATCTTTCACTACTAGAAAATGGTGTATTGGCTACGGATATTCAGCGACGGAAATTTCCGTCGCTATAACATGAAATATAGCGACGTACATTCCGTCGCTATATATCCGAAGGTAAAAATTATTTTGCCGACGGAAAATTTTGTTTTAGCGACTGAAATACTCCGTTGCTAAAACATTACCGACAATAAAATATTCCGTTGGCAAAAATGTTTTTAGCGACGGAAATTCCGTCGCTAAAATGCTTTTTACCGACGGAATACTCCATCGCTAAATATTTTTGGTGGGAAAAAATTTTTCGGGCGTGGGCGCCCAAAATTTTTGGGCAGCCTGCGCCCGAATTGACCGAGAGAGGCTAATTAGCCTCTCTCAGACCCGCGCCCCCCCTTTCTCATTCCCCCTCTCTCTCTCCCAGACC
>NC_033797.1:88826345-88859205 GCF_001876935.1 Asparagus officinalis | reverse complement strand
GTCGGCCGACAGAGAGAGAAGAAGAAAGAGAGAAATGTAGGAGGTTATGGCATCTTGCTAAAATTGAAATTTAATATTTATTAATTTTATTTTTAATTATAATTATAGTTTAATTTTTGTAAAACAAAAAAATTATGGAAAAAACCAAAACCCTAATAAAAAATGTTCAACTTGATAAAATTATAATATAAAAAAATTAAACTTAGTATGGGTTAGGGTTAGGCGAGGGTTAGGGTTAGGGTTAGGGTTAGGGTGTTAGGGTTAGGGTTAGGTGAGGGTGAGAGTGAGGGTGTTAGGGTTAGGGTTTGGGTTAGGATTTGGGTTAGGGTTAGAATTAGGTGAGTGCGGGTGATGGTAAGGGTGAGGTTGAGGGTTAGGGTTAGAGTTAGGGTTTGGGTTAGGATTTGGGTTAGGTGAGGGTTAAGATTAGGGTTAGGTAAGGGTTAGGGTGGGGGTGAGGGTGCGGGGTGGGGGTGAGTTTGAGGGTTAAGGCTACGGTTAGGGGAGGGTGAATGTGAGGGTGAGGGTTAGGGTTATGGTTAGGTGAGGGTGCGGGTAGAGGTGATGTTGAGGGTGAGGTTGAGGGTTAGGGTTAGTGTAGGGGTGAGGGTGGGGGTGATGCTGAGGGTGAGGGTTAAGGTGGGGGTGAGGGTGAGGGTGTGGGGGTGGGGATGATGCTGAGGGTTAGGGTTAGGGTTAGTGTAGGGGTGATGCTGAGGGTGAGGGTTAGGGTGGGGGTGGGGATGATGCTGAGGGTTAGGGTTAGGGTTAGTGTAGGGGTGATGCTGAGGGTGAGGGTTAGGGTGGGGGTGGGGATGATGCTGAGGGTTAGGGTTAGGGTTAGTGTAGGGGTGATGCTGAGGGTGAGGGTTAGGGTGGGGGTGGGGATGATGCTGAGGGTTAGGGTTAGGGTTAGTGTAGGGGTGATGCTGAGGGTGAGGGTTAGGGTGGGGGTGGGGATGATGCTGAGGGTTAGGGTTAGGGTTAGTGTAGGGGTGATGCTGAGGGTGAGGGTTAGGGTGGGGGTGGGGATGATGCTGAGGGTTAGGGTTAGGGTTAGTGTAGGGGTGATGCTTAGGGTGAGGGTTAGGGTGGGGGTGGGGGTGAGTTTGAGGGTTAAGGTTAGGTTTAGGGTTAGGGGAGGTTGAGGTTGAGGTTGAGGTTGAGGGTTAGATGTAGGGTTAGGTGAGGGTGAGCGTAGGGGTGATGGTAAGGTTAAGGGTTAGGGTTAGGGTTAGATGAGGGTGAGGGTTAAGGTTAGGGTTAGGGGAGGGTGAAGGTGATGGTGAGGGTTAGGGTTAGGGTTAGTGTAGGGGTGAGGGTGGGGGTGATGCTGAGGGTGAGGGTTAGGGTAGGGGTGGGGGTGAGTTTGAGGGTTAATTAAGGTTAGGTTGAGGGGTTATCGTAACTATTATATCGCTAATTACATAGAAATTGCACACATTGTACACTCATATTTTCGAGCCGTAGAATACCCCGTGCAATAAATACTATATATAATCTCTTTATTTACTTGTCACATACGCGTACAGGATTGTTGGCGGATACGATACCATTTTGTTCGGTCTAACAACCTTTTCATACTCGTATGTGACAGAGGGCTTATATATAAATATTTATTGGATCTATCCAGTTTGGACGGGTTAGGTATGTAAACATGGCGTGCATATGTATTTACGTGTGTTCTTGTGTACTTTCTTTTCGTCAGAGTTTCGGCGGCGCTTACTCGTTGTTCTCCGTGTACTATAGTGTACTCGGAGAACAGCGGGTAGGTGCTGCCAAAATTTTGACGAAATAAAAGTACACTTGAACACACGTAAATACATATACACGCTACGTTTACATACCTAATGGGATAAAAGCCTTCCTCTGACAGTCAGTCACACACACTTGTCCTATAACTTAAAATGATATATGTAGGGATATGCTCACTTCCATTAATTTTTAAATTCTAGATGCGGACAATTCCTGACAAATCGTTCATGGGCATACCACATGATCGAAGGCATCTAGACACCAGATACAAGGATGGGATAGAAGCTTTCTTAGCCTACTCTAACACCAACCCTCTACGGTCACTCAGCGGGTTGATTTTTTGTCCTTGCAAGAATTGTAGGAATGGTAAAATATTCACTAGGAGTGACGTAAGTTACCATCTGTTAATCAATGGATTTGATAGCTCTTATGTATTTTTAAGTCATCACGGTGAAGGCGTCCCGGTGATGCAATTAGAGGAAGAGTTTACTGATGTCGATAATCCGACAATTGACACAACTGATATGTTGGAAGATATTCTTACCGTGCCGTCTTCGAGTGATGTTAACACTACTAATATGTTTCAAGATGTAGCCCGATTGATGAGACTTGTTGAAGAAAATTAGTCACTGTTATACGAGGGGTGCAAGGAGTTCACAAGGCTTTCTTTTATGCTGAGGCTTCTTCATATCCAAACACTCAGTGGGATGGCTGTTACACACTTCGAGATGTTATTAGACTTGCTCAGGAAAGTCATTCCAGGGGCGAGAAGAGCATCCCCGCAACTTATTATGAAGCTCACAAGATTGTTGATACGCTGGGGCTTGATTACAAGAAGATAGACGCCTGTCCTAATGACTGCATCTTGTACAATAAGGGTAATGAAGGTCTAGAGGAATGTTCGATGTGTCATGTATCACGCTGGAAAGAACATACGGGTACATCTGAAGGCATATCATCCAATAAGCAGAGCAGAATCCCTGTGAAGGTTCTTTGATATTTTCTAATTATTCCTAGGCTGCAGAGGTTTTATATGTCTGCCGAGCTGGCTGAGAATATGCAATGGCATTCGATCGAGCGCAAAGAGGATGGGAAATTGAGACATCCTGCTGACGGTGAGGCATGGAAGCACATCGATTGTATATACCCTGACTTTGGTAAGGAGTCTCGGAATATTAGGCTGAGGCTTGCTAGCGACGGATTTAATCTGTTTGGAGTAATGAGCTCTGCTTGGTGTACCTGGTCAGTGTTGCTGACACCGTACAACCTACCGCCGTCGATGTGCATGAAGTAGCCGTACATGATACTGTCACTCTTGATCCCTGGAAGATATTCTCCTGGAAATAACATTGATGTTTTCCTCCAACCATTAATCGACGACTTGAAGCTTCTCTGGGAAGAAGGCGTCAGCACTTATGATGCTTATGGTAAGGAGGCTTTCCGTATGCGTGTAATGGTCATGTGGACAATTAATGACTTCCCAGCATATACTAACCTGTCTGGATGGTCGATGAAGGGTCAGATTGCTTGTCCGGTTTGCATGTCAGATTATGAGGGAAAGTTCCTGAAATACAGCCGTAAGTTCTGTTATTAGCAACACAGAAGATGGTTGCCTACAGGGCACAAGTTCAGAAAGTTAGTAGGAAAGTTCGACGGCAATCCAGAAAACAGACCGGCACCACCAAGGCTGACCGGAGAAGAAATATTTGAGCTTATACATCCTCTACCTAAAAAAATATTTGGAAAGAAAAGATTCAACAAAGAAAATCCATTTGGAGTTAGGAGAAAAATATTGAAGCAAAATTGGAAGGGAAAGGGAAAGGGTAAGCAATTTCTCAAAGGCAATTCGAAAGGAAATAAACCTCGCACTGTCCAATCGCATGGGCGTGTCTCTAAGGGTACTGAACTTCCGCATGGATGGTCAAAATTCAGCATATTTTATCAATTACCATATTAGAGAAGTTTAAAAATACGTCACAATTTGGATGTCATGCACATCGAGAAGAACATATGCGAGAATCTCTTGAACACTTTGTTGCAGGATGGGAAAAAAAATCAAAAGATGACTTAAGGGCACGTCGAGACCTAGCAGAATTGAACATCCGTCCCGAACCTTAAGGGCACGTCGAGACCTAGCAGAATTGAACATCCGTCCCGAACTGCAAGCTATAGATAAGGGTGAAGGAAATTTTGAACTCCCAGCCTCCCGTGTCACACTGTCAAAGGATGAGGTCCACAATATGTGTTTATTTCTAAAGTCTGTGAAGACACCGGATGGTTATGCTTCAAACATTTCAGCAAATGTGCATATTGAGGACATGAAAATTTTGGAACTCAAGACACATGACCATCATATTCTATTGCATCAACTTCTCCCGGTTGCGTTACGACATGCTGAGAAGGAACTCGCGATAGTGGTAATAGAATATTGCGGTTTCTTCAAGTAGTTGTGCTCCAAGGTGATTGATGTCAGGGAGTTCGAAGAATTAGAGGGACGTGTAGCCAATACACTGTGTAAAATGAAAATTCTATTTCCACCCTCGTTCTTTACGGTCATGGTGCATCTTACAATACATTTAGCATATGAAGCCCACATCGCAGGACCAGTTCAATATCGCTGGATGTACCCTGTGAAGAGGTATTTATTATTATAATGCTTAATTAATATTTGTCAAATTACGTTACTCAGTTTTATTTTGTCACAAATCATGAAACTATATGCTTGTAGGTATTTGGGTTTCATGAAACATTTGATGCATAACCGTGCACGTCCTGAAGGATCGATAGCAGAGAACTATATAAGTAATGAGAGTTTGAATTTCATCTCTCGTTACTTGCGGGGTGTGGAGACAAGGCTCAACCGTCCCCAACGAATAATTGACGGAACATTCTATAATGATCGTGGGGAGGACACTAGATTCCCCAGAATGGAGCTAGATCAAGCCCACACATATATCTTGAGCAATGATACTACATTTAACATATACGCGACGTAAGTATTTAACTGTTTGAATCAGATCATATCACATCACAATAACTATCTCTATTTAACTGTTGTAAATGATTTTATTCTAGGCTTCACATCCGATATGTCCAGACTATTCTTAAATGCAGAACAAAAAACAAAAGAGTTATGGACACACACTCTAGACAATTCCCTGCATGGCTGAAGGGTGAAGTAAGATTTATTTACATTTCTGATTCGTATATCAAATATGTGCCTGCCAACAGATATTTAAACTATTTGTTTCTTTTCTTAAAGGTTGACCAATGGATTACGAATGGGGTTAACCTGTTTGAGAAAATATGTTTATATGCCAGAGGTCCTTCTAACGTGGTTAAGCGTTATGGGGGCTACTGTATCAACGGCTTTAGGTTTAACACCATCGGTTTCGAAGAGAGACGACAAACGCAAAATAGCGGTGTGTTCTGCTCCTTCTCGCAACTGTCATACGCTAGTTCAAAAGATCTAAATCCGATACAAGGTGAAATCTATTACTACGGTCAGTTAGAAGACATTGTGGAGATTTTCTATGGGATTAATAATGAAGTCAGACATGTGATGTTTAAGGTTCAATGGTGTGAGCTGAAAAAGACGAAGGATGACTACGGTTACACACTCGTTAATCTTAACAAGGAAATATATCAGACTGAAAAGTACATGTTAGCTGCTCACGCCAAACAATGCTTTTATGTCAAAGATATAATGAAAAATGACGAATGGGTTGTCCTTAAGAATCCGCCTAGATCCTACATTCATGAAGCCGTGTCTGACGAAGATCACGAAGAGGTTATCTTGGCCGACGAAACAGTTGCTGAGTTTTTCTTGACACAAAATAATAATCTGGTGGATGTACCTATGATTATATGTGAGCCAAGGCGTAAAGTCAAAAAACGAGTCCACGGTAGAGTCGATAAAACTATAAGGACAGTCCTTTTGTCGGCACGCACACGGTCGCAGGCTAACCGCACACGGTCGCAGAGTAGAGCTTCAACATCATCATAATAATATAATACTTGGTTATGATTTAAAAAGAACATTCATGTATCTGTTTGGCTGGTTATCATGTATCAGTTTGTGTTATGTATTATAGTATTGCCTTTATATTATCTGTTTGACTGGTTATCATGTATCAGTTTGTGTTATGTATTATAGTATTGCCTTTATATTATCTGTTTGACTGGTTATCATGTATCAGTTTGTGTTATGTATTATAGTATTGCCTTTATATTATCTGTTTGACTGGTTATCATGTATCAGTTTGTGTTATGTATTATAGTATTGTCTTTATATTATCTGTTTGACTGGTTATCATGTATCAGTTTGTGTTATGTATTATAGTATTGCCTTTATATTATCTATTTGACTGGTTATCATGTATCAGTTTGTGTCATGTATTATAGTATTACCTTTATATTATCTGTTTGACTTGACTGGTTATCATGTATCAGTTTGTGTCATGTATTATAGTATTACCTTTATATTATCTGTTTGACTGGCTATCATGTATCAGTTTGTGTCATGTATTATAGTTTTGTTGGGTGCTCATTATGTTTTCAAAGTATAGATGACAAAAGGATTACGTTAGAGAGCACTTGAGAGACTTTTTAGTAGACATTCTGGAGGCGACGCACATGGCTCTACGTCAGGTATTTTTATTTATTTATTATATCTGTACATTTCTATAAACTATTAATACAAGCCTAACATTATTTTTTAACATTTCCTACACAGGACGCATCGCTGCTACACATGACTCGCCGCCACAGGACATAGGACGAGGAGATGCTTCACCTGATGCAGAGACACTCGTTAATCCTACCCAGCATGCGGAGATGCCGCCGTCGCCTCCTCCGCATGCAGATGCATTGGAGGAGCACCGATATGAGCCATATAGCGTAGCTGTAGAAGCTGCGCCACTACCGCCGGATTCTATTACAGATCAGCGAGCCCACGACCCGGCCAAGGTGAAGGGGATTAGGATGCTTATCATGCTTTGTGACCTATCGTACAGCATAGGTATGAACAAGCAAGGCGTAGATGCGTCGAATTGAAAGGTGTGTATAGATTTTTATATTTTATCTGTTAATATTTTAATTTGTATTATCGATATTGATTGATTTATATTTCACCTGAATTTTATTTTTTCGTAGGTACCGAGCAACCTACTAGGCGCGGCCGTGGTGGTACCAAGACACAGAACCTCATCCCAGATATTCATTGGAGGGTCATGATCCGATGGGAGAACGACGTGCCTGTCGGGCCATTTGCTAACGCTTTCAACAATTTCCTCGCTGCTTTAGCCAGGAGACATGATTTCTTCAACATATTTTTGACGTGGAAGTCGCAGCGAATTGATGCGCTGGTGGCTTGTTGGAGATATATACGTGTGAGTCATTTATTTTAATTCTCATAATTATTAGTCATTTTATTATTTTGTTTAACACACTAATTTGTATCTCTTTTTTCATTATATGTTGAAGCGATTTTTCTTTCTTGACCATTACGCTTGTGCCTGGACTTACTGCTTCACGCAAATCAATCTATCATTCAAGAGGTGGCGGTTTGAGCTGAAGAAAAAATATTTTATTCAAAGAACAGAAGATTGGGAGCGTTACTGGGATCTTGACGAGCGCGTAGATGGAGTAGATTTTTTTGCACTTTGCGATTATTGGGACACGACCGAAATTCAGGTATTATTAAAGTATATATTTTTGTTTATTGTTTAAAATTCTATATTATATCTGTTTAACATTGTTTTGCAGGGTCAAGCTGAAACAGCAAGGAGGAACCGCAATGCGCCCCGCAGTTACGAGCATCACGGGGGCTCCAGGTCCTTCAGCCAGCATTATCATCAATTGGCGCTTGAGGTATATAATATATTAGCTCTTAGGTTATCAATTTGAGTATAATTTATGTGTTATGAGTTAATGATATATTTGAATAAAATAGGGAAGGGGAGATCTCGAGCATTTTGCAGATCGTATTCTGACTTCATGGAGCCCAAATTACGCCGATGAAGAGAAGAAAGCGTAGAACCGGGATCTGGCTGTAAGTAGCAGTTCATTTGTATATTTAATTTTTATAACAATGCATTTTAAATGTGTTAGAATTGACCGGGTTGTTTTGGTATATCGCAGGAGAAATTACATGCTAAGGTGCAGGAGCAATTATCACAGACTCAGGTCGATTCTAACACTCCGACCCGATTAAGTAGAGAGGAGGAGGATAGCATCATCGAGATGGTCACTGGACCGAGTAGGAAGAACAGATACCGGTGGAGAGGATCCGAGCATCAGTCGTACGAGTCCAGTAGCACCTACGAGTCTGCAGCACAACCAGGATGTAGTTCTTCTCAAGACCCGACTATGGAGCAGCGGATGAAAGCGATGGAAGATTGGCAGTCACATCGGGAGTCAGAGATACTCCAGATGGCGGAGGAAGAACGGAGGCGCCGGGAGCAGAGAGAGCTGGAATTCGCCCAGTTCATATCGACTCTGCCTTCTGATGCTCAGGAGGCATATAGGAGACAGTTTATGGCGGATCAGGTAATATATATATTTTTCTTTTTTAATTAAATGAATTAAATATAAAATTCTTACTTAGTTATGAGTATGCCATGTGACTAAATGATATCACACACACACACACCGATGCACACTGATACAAACTGTTACACAAAAACTATAACTCTCTCCGAAACACAAAACCAAAATTATATACTTAATGTTTTTATGTGATGGTGGTGTTGATGGTGCGTGCGTGCGTAGCGATGGTTGTATTGGTTAGTGAGTTGGTTAGTTGGTTGTTGTTTTGTTTTGTTGTGGTGCGTTCGTGCGTAGGGTCGTTGGTTATGTTATTGGTTGGTGGGTGAAATGCTCGTAACACCAATGATCCTCCCGTCAACGTAGGGGGTGGTAATGAGAATGCTGGCGAAGAAACTGGTGAAAACCTGAAGATCAAGAACCTCGAGAGCAAAATCAACACCCTAATTTCCGCTCAAGAGACGAAGAAAAAGCGATGGTTGTATTGGTTAGTGAGTTGGTTAGTTGGTTGTTGTTTTGTTTTCTTGTGGTGCGTTCGTGTGTAGGGTCGTTGGTTATGTTATTGGTTGGTGGGTGTTTTTGTCGTGGTGGTTGTGGTAGGAGTTTGGTTGGTTGGTGGGTGGGGTTGGGGGATTGTTGTGGTTGTGGTGTTGCATGTGTTGTGTTGTCGTGGTCGTTATGTGCGTGTTTGATGTTGGGTTTGGTCATGGTGGGGGAGGGGGAAGTGTGGGGATTGGGTTGAGCTGGGTACTCGTGCATGCGTGTGTGCGTGTTGGTGGAGATAGGTACGCGTGCGTGCGTGTGTGCGGGTGGGGTTAGGGTGTGTGCGTGCGTTGTTAAAAACATGTGCGTGCTTGCGTATAATACATAAAAATATGCCATGATACTCTCTCCGAATCATATAACATATAAGAATATGCCATCATACTCTATTATTGCTATACTTGCATGTCATGCCATGTTGTTTTATAATTTGTTACTTTACTGCAAAATTCAGTTTTTGATGATGTACGTATTGCTCTATAACGTTTTATTTATATTTTTAGGCTGGGACTTCTCGACAAGGTAGAGCTGGTGATGAGGATGATGATGATCGGGACTGATTTTATTTGTTTTAACATTGAAAACAATGGGTGTGCTGTATAAATAACATTTATAATGTTGGGATATTTATTATGTTTTTAGTGAAATGTATGTTATATATGCGTGAGAATGAAATATGTGTTATATGTGCTTGTGCTGTGTAAATTTATTGTACATGTTTTATTGTGAAATATATTGTACAGGGATTTTTAATTTTCAAAAAAAAATTTATAAAAAATTCTGCTGACTTTTAGAGACGGATTTTTTGTCGCCAAAAAGACTTATGGCGACGGAAAACTGGTACGGTACACGTGAACTGATACATGCTTTTGGCGACGGATATTCCGTCGCTAAAAAATATAGCGACGGAAATTACCGTCGCCAAAAATCAAATATTAACGACGGATTTTCCGTTGCTATAAATCCGTCGCTGATAATTAACGACGGAAAATCCATCGCTAAAAATTGATTTACCTACCCTCGTAATATTGATGGAGTTTTAGCGACGGAATTCTTATTTTTCCATCGCTAAAACTATTAGTGACGGATTTTCAACTTTTGGCAACGGATTTGTCTGTCGCTAATAGTCCACTATGCAGTAGTGTTTAACTCAAGGTGGTTAAATCTCAAATCAAAGAGCACCAAGCTCTGATACCAATTGAAAACTTCCTAGAGGGGGGTGAATAGGGTTATTGCTAATCTTATTAGATATTAATATCGATTAAAACTTACTAACAAGTACATCCTACCAAAAATGATATTCAATGAAATATATGCAAGGATATAAACACAAGAGAAAATAAACAAGAGTGATAGTGTATACAAATAGTGGACATAAATAGCAATCCAAACACAATAATATGATCACGGAGTTCGGACCTTCCGTCCTACGTCTCTGCTCCCCACTATTAGGGAAAATCCACTATCATGACACACCCGGTTTAGAAGCTGCAACTTCTATACACACTCGGTTTTTTAGCTCACCGAAAACTCTATAAGTCACCCACAATGTACATATACAAACTACAACCTCAAGTGTTGGTCCCCACGTATCGCCTCCCTCAAGTGCTCGGTTTTAATACCTCTCTCTAGGCTTTACTACCAACACCACTCCTCTTAGTATCGACTACGTACTCACCACACACTCCTCTCGGTTTGTTTAAGTTTGTTTAAGTTTCTAAGTTTTAGTTTACAAAGAGGAGTCTTGCATTTTCAATTGAGGAATTCATCCTCAATCTTCTTCATTCTCTATTGTATTAACAGAGAAGTTTTTCTAACTCTTTTCTCTAGCAATTTTATTATTGATTTTCATATTTTTATTATTTCTAGTTTGCTAATTGAGTTAGATTTTATTTATACTCATTTTATCACACACCCTATTTAAGCTCTGATACCAATTAAAAACACCCTAGAGAGGGGTGAATAGAGTTATTGCTAATCTTACTAAATATTAATTCCAGTTTAAACTTACTAACAAGTATATCCTAACAAAAATAATATTCAATGAAATAAATGCAAGGATATAAATACAAGAGAATATAAACAAGAGTAATAGTGTAAACAAATAGTGGATACAAAGAGCAATCCAAACACAATAATATGTTCACAGAGTTTGGACCTTCCGTCCTACGTCTCTACTCCCCACTTCCGGGGAGAATCCACTATCATGACACACCCAGTTTGGAAGCCGGAACTTCTCTACACACTTGGTTTTCTAGCTCATCAAAAACACTACAAGTCCTTCACAATGTACATACACAAACCACAACCTCAAGTGTTGGTCCTCATGTATCACCTCCCTCAAGTGCTCAGCTTTACTACCTCTCTCTAGGCTTTACTATAAACGCCACTCCTCTTAGTAGCGACTACGTCCTCACCACACACTCCTCTTGGTTTGTTTAAGTTTTTTTAAGTTTCTAAGTTTGAGTTTACAAAGAGGAGGCTTGCATTTTCAATTGAGGAATTCATCCTTAATCTTCTTCATCCTCTATTGTGTTTACATAGAAGTTTTTCTAACTTTTTTTTTCTAGCAATTTTATTATTGATTTCTATATTTTTATTATTGCTAGTTTGCTAATTGAGTTAGATTTTATTTATACTCATTTTATCACACACACGCTATTTAAACTCTGATACTAATTGAAAGCACCCTAGAGGGGGTGAATAGGGTTATTGCTAATCTTATTAGATATTAATGCCGATTAAAACTTACTAACAAGTATAATCTAAAAAAATGATATTCAATGAAATATATGCAATGATATAAACATAAGATAAAATAAACAAGAGTGATAGTGTAAACAAATAGTGGGAACAAAGAGCACCCCAAACACAATAATATGATCACAAAGTTCGGACATTCTGTCCTACGTCTCCGCTCCCCACTCCTGGGGAGAATCCACTATCATGACACACCCGGTTTGGAAGCCGGAACTTCTCTACACACTCGGTTTTTTAGCTCACCGAAAACTCTACAAGTCACTCACAATATACATACACAAACTACAACCTCAAGTGTTGGTCTTCATGTATCGCCTCCCTCAAGTGCTCGGCTTTACTACCTCTGTCTAAGGTTTACTACCGACGTCACTCCTCTTGGTATCGACTACGTCTTCACCACACAGTCCTCTCGGTGTAAATGTGTATTATAAAGTGATAATCTCACAATAAGGCTCAATTACAAGATTTGTTCTCTATAATAGATAAGAACACTATTTAGGCTCACTCTCAAGGTTACATTCACCACAACCCCAAATGATACAATATGTGAGAATACTTAAGCTCAATGGTGTGCAAGCAATGAGAAAATAAAATCAAACTCAATTAAATTCTAGCAAATATAAACATGACAATGTAAATGTAAACAAGCTATATAAAAGAGTTGAGAAAACTTCTCTAGAACAAGAGATATGGAGATGTGAAACGGAAAGCTCAAACCAAAGATGATCTCCTCTTATTGCGAAACAATCTTCACAAAACCAATTTCGTAAACACTTAAACAAACTTAAACCACCCTTAAAACTTGTTTTTAAACTCTCTTTTTCTTAGTTCAGAAATAAAATAGAATGGGGTATATATAGGATGAAGAAACAAAGCCCAAAACCTAAGTGAAACCAAGCAAAAAGATAAAAAACGGAAACTGAAAATATAGCCGTTACAGGCCATCAGTCGACTGGCGAGTTGGATCAGTCGACTCATAAGCTGACCATTATAGGTAGCTACTAGCTCATCAGTCGACTGATGAGCATGGTCAGTCAACTGATGACCTCATCAGTCGACTGGTCAGTCGACCAAAAAGAAACAAAAACTTTTGATGATTGCAGGCAGTTTTATCAGTCGGCTGATAAAAACCATCAGTCGACTAATAACATGTTATCAGCCTGGATTGAATAGTAAAAACGAAATTCAAACCTCTTTTAAAAATATCAAATAAATTCAGAAAAATATAAAACTTTGGAAAATGATTGTAAATATGATAATGAACCTGTTACAAAAAGATTTTTTCAATTTGTATTCTCCATATGTAAAATCTCATCATTTTTGCATGATCACATAAGTATGAACATGTTGAAAACTTGATTTTGCCAGAATGACTTAACAAAACTATGAAACACTTTAGAATGAATTTATAGACTTATACAAGATATGAAAATAGTATAAATAAGTCTTCAATCCATAAACATAATATTTTGCAAATTCAAAAGAATATGAAACATATAAACGTGAAAATGAAGATATATATTACTTTCATATCTATATAGCTAAACCAAAACAACTTATCCACATAGAAAACAAATAAGTATTATATATCTATTTGTTTGAAAAAACTTTTGTAGATAAAACACATAAATCATTAAATTATGTGTGTATAATATCGATCTTAAGGTATTAACACACAAAGTATAAACCTTAAACTAATTTACCCAAGCTACTTGATCTTCAATGAGCTCTTCTTGGTAAACTTAGATGAAGCATGAACTTGGATCTTGACTTGAATTTCATTGCTCCACACCAATATTTCTGCCAACCTCCATTTGATATGATTGTTGTGACGCAATTCCTTCCATCCTACAAATTGGATCTTATGTAGAATACCTAACAAAAACAAATGCAACACTCGACACACACTGGTAGGAATTGTTTGTAATCATCAAAACAAGATTAGGGAGTAGGTTCATAACCATGAGGCCAACAATCTCCCCCTTTTTGATGATGACAAACAATCTACACAAAGGATAATATAAACATGCATGAACACGGGAAATATACACAATATGATTCTCATGCACGAAACCAATAAAATGAAATACTCACAATATACATGTTTCTCCCCCTTTGGCAACATCAAAAATGGGGAAAACACTAATAATAGAGAGCAAAAGCTCCCCCTACGAATAAGCATGAGTTAGTATAAATCAAATAATAGGGAATTGCCCCCCCTATAAAAAAGCCATAAAGAATATATGCAATATGAGTATGGCAAAAATATGTGAGTAAGCATAGATGGAAAAGTATGCTAAATGCCACTCACGGGAAATAAGACTATGTGAACACACATATGTGTATCATGAATACAAAGTGTCACAAAGATCTAAAAACACAAATACATATTAACAAGATATATATCAAAAACAAAAAAAATTTAAAAAAAATTAAAAATCAAGAATCAAGAATCAAATGAATTATCAATGAATCCAAAAAGCCACAAATGAGACAAAAGGAAGTATGCTTAGGATTAAAACAATTTTTTTCATATTTGACAAGAAAACATGAGAGACAACTATATCAAGCTTTTGAGCTTGTTTCAACCCATACAAAAACTTTTAGCACCCGGTAAACATAATTTGAAAATAACCAATAAACCTGGGGGGGGGGGGGGTTGCTCAAACATAAACCTCTCAAAAAAAATCAAAGTCAATATGAAAAACAAAAGTCTTGACTTTAAAAATTTGTTTTATTTTTCAAAAAATTTCAAAACATGTTTTTCAAAACAAATAAAATAAAAAATAAAAATAAATAAATCTTGGTTTAAAAATAAAAAAGGTCTTGGCACCCAAACACTATTGTTGCCGAAAAGGGACATGACCCCGATCATTTAAGTTCAAGGCCCTTGGGTTATGAACCCATTTGGGCGTGTATGGTGCATGGATACGGTCAAAACAAAATTCATATACGTGACCTTTTTGATTGTAATGTGTGCCATAAAAGGGTCTAAAAGGTTTGTATTGACCAAGTAGTGGTGAACGAAAATCATTTACAAAAATAGATTTATCTTAAAAATTATTTTGCAATCAAGAAACCTTATTAAAGTCAAAACAAAACTTGGTCAAATGACCCAAACGACCACAAAAATCACACTTGTACACATGTGAATGTTTAAGATGTACAATAGGTGCATGTACATGTGTGTGTGATGATGAAGCTTGATGAAATGCACAAGGATCGATATTTTTAGGCATGGTGGATTTTTGTGAATCATAACAAAATTTAGCAATATGGCCTTTTCGGCCGCAAATAGAGCATTTGTAAATTTTGTTATACATGTGTGAATAGTGAATAGGTTTCTTAGAAATATTTTCACGGGACTTTGCACACAAGTCCATTAGCTTATTGTTATTAATAATGCAAGTCTTTAATGTTGAATCTAAAGATGATATACTTTTATTTATTTGATTCAACTCATCATTTGAAATATGTTCATTGTTATTAGAAGTGGAACATGCATGATCATTTTTAAATGAATTAAACTCCTTTCTAATGTTCTCAACTTCTAATATGATATCATATTTTTCATGAAGCAAACTAGCATTTTCCAATTTTAATTTTCCATTGCTTTCTTTAAGATTAACATTTTCATTAGCAATGATATCAAACTTAGTAGCTAATGCTTCATAAGTGGATTTCAAATCAACATGCTTGCTTTTTTAACTTTTAAAATTATGTTGTAGCTTTTTATGTTCATGCAATAATTTTTCATATTCATGTGCGAGTTCATAAAAAGTAAAATCATCATTGTTATCGAACTCGCTTACCACACTAGGGCTATCGCCTAGTGGACGTGTACATGAAGATGAAGCTCCTTAAGAACTTGAAACGGAATCCTCCAAAGCTTGTCGGATTGCCTCTAAGTCCCTTTGATGTGCTTCTATAAATTTCCACAACATATAAGCACTATCAAAAGAATCAAGTTTGTTAGCGAAAGATAAGCCAAAGGCATCAATTAAAAATTCTAACAAAGACTTGTTCATAGCAAACATTCTATTATCATTACTACTCCACTTGGAATTCTCCGTAGTTGGTACAATATAGGCGCATTCAATAATTTCCCACATATTGATATTCGTAGATCTAGAAAAAAGGTTAAATCTAGCATACCATTGTTCATAGGGGAAATTACTAATTCTAGGAGCAATGTTAATAGCATAACCAAGACTAAGTGTACCGTGCATGTCTATAAAATTATGCAAGCAAGAAGAAAATATCAAAACAAGATTAGCAACAATAAAAAAAACAAGGGATCTTTAACTCAAGGTGGTTAAACCTCAAATCAAAAAGCACCAAGCTCTGATACCAATTGAAAACTTCCTAGAGTGGGGGGGGAGTGAATAGGGTTATTGCTAATCTTATTAGATATTAATGCCGATTAAAACTTACTAACAAGTATATCCTAACAAAAATGATATTCAATGAAATATATGCAAGGATATAAACACAAGAGAAAATAAATTAGAGTGATAGTGTAAACAAATAGTGGACACAAAGAGCAATCCAAACATAATAATATGATCACGGAGTTTGGACCTTCCATCCTACGTCTCCGCTTCCCACTCTCGGGGAGAATCTACTATCATGACACACCCGGTTTGGAAGCAAAAACATCTATACACACTCAGTTTTCTAGATCACCGAAAACTCTACAAGTCACTCATAATGTACATACACAAACTACAATCTCAAGTTTTGGTCCTCATGTATCGCCTCCCTCAAGTGCTCGACTTTACTACCTCTCTCTAAGCTTTACTACCGATGCCACTCCTCTTAGTATCGACTCCGTCCTTGTCACACACTCCTCTCGGTTTGTTTAAGTTTGTTTAAGTTTCTAAGTTTAAGTCTACAAAGAGGAGGCTTGCATTTTCAATCGAGAAATTCATCCTCAATCTTCTCCATCCTCTATTATGTTTATAGAGAAGTTTTTCTAACTCTTTTCTCTAGCAATTTTATTATTGATTTTCATATTCTTATTATTGCTAGTTTGCTAATTGAGTTAGATTTTATTTATACTTATTTTATTCATATTCTTATTATTGCTAGTTTGCTAATTGAGTTAGATTTTATTTATACTTATTTTATCACACACACACCCTATTTAAGCTCTGATACCAATTAAAAACACCCTGGGGGGGTGAATAGAGTTATTGCTAATCTTATTAGATATCAATTCTGATTAAAACTTACTAACAAGTATATCCTAACAAAAATGATATTAAATGAAATATATGCAAGTTTAAAACATAAGAGAAAATAAACGAGAGTGATAGTGTAAACAAATAGTGGACACAAAGAGCAATCCAAACACAATAATATGATAATGGAGTTCGGACCTTCCGTCCTACATCTATTTTCCCCACTCCTGGGGAGAATCCACTATCACAACACACCCGATTTGAAAGCCGAAACTTCTCTACACACTCGGTTTTCTAGCTCACCAAAAACTCTACAAGTCACTCATAATGTGCATACACAAACTACAACCTCAAGTGTTGGTCCTCACGTATCGCCTCCCTCAAGTGTTCGGCTTAACTATCTCTCTCTAGGCTTTACTACCGATGCCACTCCTTTTGGTATCGACTACATCCTCACTATACACTCCTCTAGGTTTGTTAAAGTTTGTTTAAGTTTTTAAGTTTGAGTTTACGAAGAGGAGGCTTGCATTTTCAATTGAGGAATTTATCCTCAATCTTCTTCATCCTCTATTGTGTTTATAGAGAAGTTTTTCTAACTCTTTTATCTAGTAATTTTATTATTGATTTTCATATTTTTATTATTGCTAGTTTGCTAATTGAGTTAGATTTTATTTATACTCATTTTATCACACACACCCTATTTAAGCTCTGATACCAATTGAAAGCACCCTAGAGGGGGTGAATAGGGTTATTGCTAATCTTATTAGATATTATTGCTGATTAAAACTTACTAACAAGTATAATCTAACAAAAATGATATTCAATTAAATATATGCAATGATATAAATACAAGAAAAAATAAATAAGAGTGATATTGTAAACAAATAATGGACACAAAGAGCAATCCAAACACAATAATATGATCACAAAGTTCAGACCTTCCATCCTACGTCTCCGCTCCCCACTCCTGGGGAGAATCCACTATCATGACATACCCGGTTTGGAACCCGGAACTTCTCTACACACTCGGTTTTCTAGCTCACCGAAAACTCTACAAGTCACTCACAATGTACATACACAAACTACAACCTCAAGTGTTGGTCTTCACGTATCGCCTCCCTCAAGTGTTCGGCTTTACTACCTTTCTCTAGGCTTTACTACCGACGCCACTCCTCTTGGTATCGACTACGTCCTTACCACACAGTCCTCTCGGTGTAAATGTGTATTACAAAGTGATAATCTCACAATAAGGCTCAATTACAAGATTTGTTCTCTATAATAGATGAGAACACTATTTAGGCTCACTCTTAAGGTTACATTCACCACAACCCTAAATGATACAAGATGTGAGAATACTTAAGCTTAATGGTTGTGTGTGCAAGCAATGAGAAAATAAAATCAAACTCAATTAAATTCTAGCAAATATAAATATGACAATGTAAATGTAAACAAGCTAGATAAAAAAATTGAGAAAACTTCTCTACAACAAGAGAGATGGAGATGTGAAACGGAAAGCTCAAACCAAAGATAATCTCCTCTTTTTGTGAAACAATCTTCACAAAACCAATTTTATAAACACTTAAACAAACTTAAATCACCCTTAAAACTTGTTTTCAAGCTCTCTTTTTCTTAGTTCAGAAATGAAAAAGAATGAGGTATATATACAATGAAGAAACATAGCCCAAAACTAAGTGAAACCAAGCAAAAAGATGCAAAAACGAAAATTGGAAATATAGCCGTTACAGGCCATCAATCGACTGATGAGTTGGATCAGTCGACTGATGAGCTGACATGGTCCGTAGAGCTCTGGTAGAAGAGGATCTGTTTGGCTGCTATGAGCGGGCTTGCATCTCTTTCATTAAGCTTCAGGGAGAGCTAGAGTCCCCGAAGGCTAATCTGGAGATGACCTTCTTGTCACTAGATACCAAAAAGGATGAGCTAGTCATCTGGAGGAGAGGAAATATAAAAGGCACTTGGAGATAGAGATGCGGGAGAAGATGGTTGACAGCCTGAAGACTTTAAACAGTAAGAAGTCGGCCGAGATCAACAAGCTCAAGGAAGACCTCAGCCATCTTAAGCATGAGCTCCTTGAATGGAATAATAGAATAAAATATCTATCTGAGGAGGCCATGGCTAAGAAACGGGAGAGGAATGATGCCCATGAGAGAGCTTGATCGGATCATCTGGCCACCCAGAGTCTGCTAGTTGAGCTAAAAGAGGAGGAGATAGCTCTCTAGAATCTTAGGGAGGAGAGCACTGATACTACGCTGGAGGTCGAGCGCCAGCATGAGTCATCCCTTGCTGAGATACAGGCTTTGTAGGGCCACCTTGCTTATCTAGAGACTGAAGCCCATCGATTCGAGGTGATTGAGAGCTATCACCATAGTGCTCTCGGAAAGGTGGAGGTAGCACTGGCTTGGTAAGCTAGATACAAGTATCTTGAGGCATAGCTTCTAGCTGAGATAAAAAATGATCCCGACCACTTCCACTATCCTTCATGAGTGGCCAACTGCCTTGGTGCACTTTAGGAGATAGGGAAGTGGGGAGGGGGACTTATGCTTGATAGTAGAGATGGCAATGAGGATGGAGAAGAGTTTGCCGGGGAGGCAAGTAAGGGCTCAGCTCGTAATAGCTAAGTGAGTCCGCTCGGTGGGAGTGAAAGTGAAGAGGTTGAGGCTGATTTCCAGTCGACTCCTCTACTAACTTCCCTTGTTGTTGTTCCTCTGAGGTCAACTCCTGCTCCTAGCTCTGGTGTCAATATGCCCACACCTTATAGTCCTACTCGTCTCCCGAGTCCGACCCATTAGGGCCCCAATGTACCTCTTCCTTTTTTTTTTCTTTTGCAGCACCTTTTGTACTATAAATACTTTCAAGTATATGAATAAAAGATAATTTTGTCAATTTGAACCGACTACTTTTGAGATTGTGTTCTTATGTTTTAGAGTTTGCAATCTATTTTTAGTATTGTTGATGTCATTTATCCAACAAGGGGGTTTATTTGTGGATTATATTAGTGTTAGGGTTCTCAAACTCCTTCAGATGGTTAGTTATGGAGCCTGATGTTCTCTCCTCCACATGAAAAGCTCGTGAGAGGCCGGAGTTAGGATCTCCGGTTGTTCCTCCGACGATCATGTCAACGTCTGAACTTGAGTGAGAAAATATAAGATAAATAGTGAGAGGAATTGTTCAGAGTTGCATGAAAGAAGAAGAAGTTACTTTAGTTTGGATAGCTTCCTTTTATAGTAAATCAGAAGGGCAGATAAGTATTTGTGGCCAAGTCCAGACAGGCAGTTGAATCAGTAGTCATATTACAGGTGTGGGCCGCTGAAAAACATGAGTCATCCAGACATTTAATGTGAGAGCGACAGCAGGTCCTTAGTACTGACTATGTTTGATTAGTCGTAAAGGCTATGGAGGCTAGAGTAATAATGATTTTGATAGCATATTTAACACAAGGTAGTTGGTTTTCAGCAATATGTCCGAGGACACACCACCTCTATAATCGTCTAGCTGAAGGCCAACAAACACCACCTTCTATCTCTTAGGACCGAGAAATTCTTTCTTTTGTTGAATTATCTTGGTGTGTCGATTGACACAGAGCTCATGGATCGCTACTTCGGTGGGAATTCGCGGCATGTCTTTAGGCCCCCAAGCAAATACATCAGCATTCTCATGTAGGAACGTGATCATTATCCCTCGTTAGGGTTCAATGAGGCTCAACCCAATCTTGACCTTCTTCATCCCATCTAGGTCAATCAGTATCACATGAAGTTCTTCGACGGGGGTCGTCTACTCCCGCTCCAACTCTTTCTCCACTTGGAGGTGGGCATTTTCGATTGACAGGGTCTTCAGTACTCCTTTTCCTTTCATCGAGAGCAAATAGTAGGTTTTGTCCTATCGTTAGTTAATTGTAGCAATTCTGACTCCTTCTAGAGTTGGGAACTTCACCATCTAGTGGTAAGTGAATGGGATAGACTGCAATTATTAAAGGTAAATAGCATTATTACCCAACTTGAGGTTCATCACTAGAAACTGGGTTTGTACATTGTATTGATGAGGCTATTCACCAACCGTTAAAGGGAGAGTGATCATTTCTTTCGACAAAAGCGAATGTCCTATGAATCCGATGAGTGGACCCTAACAAGGTTACAGCTTAAACTTATCGATACCCATCTGGTTACAGGCGTCTATGAATAGGATATCAGTTAAGCTCCCTGTGTCAACCAAAATCCTCTTGACCTGGAAGCTGTCGATTTCGGCTAAGATGATAAGAGAGTCATCATGAGGTGTCTCAACACTTTTCAAGTCAAAATCACCGAAAGAGATGGATTGATCTGTCCTCGGCTTCTAGTCGCCCAAGTTGACCTATGATGCTTGTCTAGCATACTTCTTACGAGCATTGTTAGACATCCCTCCTGCCATAGGACTACCACTGATAGTGCTGATGATGCCTCTATTGATGGTCTTAGCAGGTCGGGTGTCAGGTGGCTGCTGGGGATGATGTGATCTAGAGCGAGACCTCCTATCAAATCTCTAGGAGTGGTTCCTCTCCTATCCTACTAAGAGACAAGCTTCTTTAAGAATCCCCTATGTATTAAGTCCTTAATATCTCTCTGGAGAACTCAGGAATCATTGGTATGATGATCTTGATCTCGATGGTACCAACAATATAGCATGGTGTCTTGAGATTGAGAATCTAATTTCATGCGAGGAGGAGCGGATAGAGGTACCCCTCTCTCTGGACCATATAAAGGGTTTCCACGAGAGAAGTGTTGAAGGCAGTGAGAGTCAGCTTGGTATCCTTCCTTCGATCCCACTTGTCGTCCCTACCTGGCCTGGGGTTGACTCCAAAGGGATCCTTTGCACCTCCTCTCTTAAAGAGGGGTCGGCCTCTGCTGCTGGTTCTAACGTCGATGTTGTCGTCACTGTCACTATTGCTGCCACCTTCACTTTAGCTACCCTGGCTACCTTCTTATAGGCTCGAGCATCTTCCATATCTATGTACTCATGTGCCTTGGATATTAACTGCTCATAGATGGTGACTCATTTCTTAATGAATGAATCAGCCAACTCGTTGTTCTCCAACCCAGCCATGATAGTAGACATGGCGACTGCACTATCAAGATCATTGAATTCTAGTCTTTTGGCATAGAACCTCTTGAAGTAATCCATAATTCTTTCTCCAGGCTCTTGTCTCATCTGAATAAATGGGAGGCAGCTTCTACTTGGTGTTGGTTAAGAAGTGATGCATAAATTTCTGGCTGAGCTACTCGAAGCTATTGATAGACTTTTTCTCCAAGGAGTTCCTCCATAGCTTGGCTTTTCTTGACAAGGTGATGGGGAAACACCTAAAAATGATTAGTTCTAACGCTCGTAACATGGTCATCATATCATAATAATTTTGAGCATGCTCTACTGGATCTCCTTTGCCCTTATGCTTCTCCACATGAGGCATCTTGAATTTATCACAAGTAGCATTCATGATCCAGTCGACATGGGGAGTGTGGCCCCTAATGTCATCAGTGATTGGCTAGAGGGTCCGGTCATAACTAGATGAAAGGTTGGTGGTTAAGGGGCCTGGAGCGGCATGAGGATGCCGAGGGCCGTGTGATGCTGCCCTCGAAGCGTGCTCTCAGCCATCATGACCAAAGCTTAGGGTCTCCCCTGTTGCTTCCATATACTATTAATGTGGCTGAGGAGGAGCTGCAAACTGAGTTTATTGGCGAGGTGAGGGAGACACGTACTTGCGTAATCTCCTTATTGTCTGACCTATATAGTACGTGCAGACAGAGGAGGGATGAATGGATAACCCATAATGGGTGGAGTAACAAATGAGTGTTTGCCTACCGAAGGTGGAGGAGAAAAAAATAATAAGGAGGGTTGTTAGGGAGTAATCGGGCTGAGGAGCTCATTGATGAAGGCAACAAACAGTTGCTAGAAAGACTGAGAGATACTCTGAGTATATTCTTCTAACTAGGCCTGAGTGACATAGCCCACACGTTGCTCTTCAGGGAGTGGGTTGAAAGTTCATCCATGGTGTTTAGAACCAAACATTTCATGTGAAGAAGGATGATAGGCCCCATGGTCGGTGCCAAACTATTAATATTAGTTATCGAACATGAGGCTTACCCGTGGATTATAGTGGTGTTAGGATTCTCAAACTCCTTCAGATGGCTAGTTCTGGAACCCAACGTTCTATCATGCACATGAAAACCTCGTGAAAGGTCAGAGTTGGAGTCTTCGATTGTTCCTCTGACGTTCAAGTCAGCGTTTGAACTTGAGTGGAAAAATATAAGATAAATAGTGAGAGGAATTGTTCAAAGTTGCATGAAAGTAGAAAAAGTTACCTTAGGCTGCACATCTTTCTTTTATAGTAGATCAAAAGGGTAAATAGGTAATTTTGGTCAAGTTTAGATAGGCAGCAGAATCGGTAGGCAGCTTACAGGTGTCGGTCGCTAAAGAAGGTGAGTCATCAAGACGTTTAATGTGAGGGTGAATCAAGCACTTAGTGCTAACTATGTCTGATGAGTTACAAAGACTATGGAGGCTAGAATAATGATGACTTTGATAGCGTATTTAAGGCAAGGGTAGTTAGTTGTTAGTGGGGTTCGTGGACAAACCGCCTCTCTAGTCGTCTAGCTGAAGGCTGATAAACACTACCTTTTTAGTCAGCTATGTAAGTTGTTGACTAGAATGGTAGGCCAGGTGTGGGTGCCCATAGCATTGATCTGATGGGTAGGCCAACAGACACTGCCTTTTTAGTTAGCTATGCAAGTTTTCGATCTATAAGGTTGACCAAAGGAGTAGCTCGAGTTGTCCGTCACTAAATATGTCTCATTTGGAGTGGAGTGGGACATGTGTCGGTCTCCGAATGAAGATTAACGCTTAATTATTTATAGGTTGTAACAAGTATCGATTTGCTTTTGTGTTGAGATGATTTGGCTTCGTGCCTTATGTTAGGAATTACTCGACCTTGTGCCTTGAGCTTACTCGCGATGACACTAAGGTCTTAGCCTTGAACTTAATGAAGATGCTAAGGTTTTTTTGTTAGAGTCGAGCGAGTTGACGTGCCTTGTGCTTATCTTGAATAGGTACAAAGGATTTTTTGTCGATTGCATGTCTTGGTTTTACTCATGAAAATAATACCAAGGGCTATCGAGTCGGAGTTGAACAAGTTAATAGTGTGCCTTGGTTTTACCCTAGATAGGTACCAATGGCTTTTCTGTGGATGACATACCTTAGTTTTACTCATGAAAATGATACCAAGGGCTTGGTGTCAGAGTCGACCGAGTGGATGACGTGCCTTGATTTTACCCTGAATAAGTACCAATGTCTTTTCTATCAATGACATGTCTTTTTTACTCATGAAAATTATACCAAGGGCTTGGTGCTAGAGTCGACCGAGTTGGTGGCATGCCTTGGTTTTACCCTGAATAGGTACGAAGGGCTTTCCTATAGATGACATGTCTTGGTTGTACTAATGAAAATGATAGCAAGGGTTTAGTGTCGAAGTCGATCGAGTGGCGTACCTTGGTTTTACCCTGAATAGTTACCTAAATCTTTTTTATGGATGATGTGCCTTGGTTTCACACATGAAAACGATACCAAGGGCTCGGTATCGGAGTCGACCAAGTGAATGGCATGCCTTGGTTTTACCCTAAATAGGTACCAAGGTCTCTTTTCTATCATTGACGTGCCTTGGTTTTACTCATAAAAATGATACCAAGGGCTTAGTGCCGGATTCCATCAAGTTAATTACGATTGAGCACCAACAACTGCATGTACGTACACAGCACAAAAATGTCTCATTTTAATAAAGAATCCTTAATTTGATTACCTTGGATAGTGTTAATGTCAGTTATCGAACATGTGGTTTATCTATGGATAATAGTAGTGTTATGGTTCTCAAACTTCCTCAGATGATTGGTTCTAGAGCCTAACCTTTTTTCCTACATATGAAAGCTTATGAGAGGCCAGAGTTGGGTTCTCCAGTTGTTCCTCCGATGATCAAGTTAGTGGTTGAACTTGAGTGGAAAAATGAGAGGTGGGTGATGAAAAGTTTCTCAGAATTGTAGGGGAAAATAGAGAGGTTAGCTTAGGTAGCACAACTTTCTTTTATAGTAGATTAAAAAGGTAGATAGGTAACTTTGATTGAGTCCAGATAAGTAGCTGGATTGGCAGTTACCTTGTAGGTGTTGACCGCTAAAGAAGGTCAGTCATCCAGGCATTTAATGTGAGAGTGATAGCAAGTACTTAGTGTTGACTATGTACGATGAGTCATAAAGACTATGGGGGCTAGAGCAATGATGACTCTGATAACACATTTAAGGTGAGGGTAGTCATCTGTTGGCTGTCAGCGGGGGGTTTGAGGACACACTACCTCTTTAGTCGTCTGGCAGAATGCTAACAAACACCACCTTTTTAGTCAGCTATGCAAGTTGTCAGCTAGAAAGACAGATCGACTGTGGGTGCCTGTAGCGTCAATCTAATGGATAGGCTAATAAACATTGCCTTTTTAGTCGGCTACACAAGTTGTCAGTCTATTGGGTCAACCGTAGGAGTAGCTCGAGTCGTTTGTCTTTGGATATGTCTGATTAGATGTGGAGGTGGCCCATGTCGACCTCCCGATAAGGATAAGTACTTAGTTGTTTGCAAGCTATAATAGAGAGTTTAGTGAAGCTATATACACTTTGTGGCCAAACTACCACCAGAGCCTTACGACGAGACCTCTTGACTATCGTGAAGCTTAGAACGAGATGTCAACTTCTTATTCTAATTTTTGAGTATAGGGGATGGTCCATCGAAGAGAGAGATGAAGAGGCTGTTGGATATTCGTGCAAAATACATGTAAAATACATAACGAAAGATTATATGTATAATAATACTTAGCATGTAAAGAGCATGAAAAACAAGCTAGGACCATCCTAATTAAATCTAAACATGATCCCTATAAAAAAGAGAGCAACCAAGAGCTTTGAAGGCTTACTTTCGTAGTGTGATAAAAAAGAGACAATCCTTGTTGTTGCAAACCTCCTTGTAGTGGATCTCCAAGTCTTCAAGTGAGCCAGATAAAATCAGAGTCTTCTTGAGACACAAGCAAGATATCTACGCCGGGGTACTTTAAAATCCTACTACTTCCTATTACTCAAAGATTGCTAGAGTTTAGTAAGAGGTAGAGCTTTCTTTTATTCTCTTATGGAAAAAATCACTTAGCCAATTTTTCATTAACCTTTCCATAAGAGAGAGAGAGAGAGAGAGCTCATATATATAGAGTGAGATATGTCATGACTCATCTCATGAGTCAAGTCATGAGTCATCTAAATGTAATGATTCATTTCATGATGTCATGCAATGACTCATCTCATGAGTCATGCAAAAAGTCATGAAGAATCAAAACTATGTGCTAAAACCATGTGCCCAAACCATACCACCTTAATGACTCATCTCATGACTCATTAATCAAGGTATAATAAAGTGTGTATTTTATAAATGAAATTACCACATCAATATTGTGTTACATAAATACGGTATTGCGTAATTTTTCCAATCATTAACTAATAAGTTATCATATGACCAAAAAATCAACGAGTTGACCAAAAGTCAACTGTTGACAAAAAAGTCAAGTAGTTGACTAAAAGTTAACTTTATAGGAAAAATACTAGAATTTATTTCTTAAGCACATAGCAATTTGATTTTACCGATACATATAACTGTTTATGTATATCCGGTGAATATCATATATGCGTATCAATCATACGCATTTAGCTCTATACATTGTATTTCATAGGATTCAAGTATGCGCTTGGTGTGACTCTAGGGCCCAACTTAAGACTCGGTAGTGGATCATATCCACAAGTATAACAGAGGTGCTAGCTACACATGAAGACTACCCGGGTGTAAGTTATGATAAATAGAGTTCTGTAACTCTTGCTCCAGTTCCCATAAATGGAGTCTTGGTTATTTTACCTTTAAGACAAGACTTGTAAGTATCATAAGACTTAAAGTCAAATGGATCTAAATATCCATGCTTATGTAGCTCGCCAAGTCATTCTTTATTATTATGACCAAGTCTACAATGCCATAAGAAAGCGTCATTCATAACTAAGTGCTTTCTTTTATTATTGTGATGAGTATTCAGAATTGTGTTTTGATTAAGAATATAGATGCCATTACATAATATTCTATAAGCAATCAACTTTTGATTATATACGATATTCATAACATTGTTCTCTAACTTGAACATATATCCATCTTTGTCTAATAAAGATATGGATATTATATTACACATCATAGTTGGTACAAAATAGCAGCTATTCAAAATCAAAATGTTTTTATTTAGTAAATCTAGATGAAAATCCTCAACCGCAACTGCTGCAACTATTGCACCATACCAACTTGTAGGGTCATCTCTCTAGCACCAAGCTTTCTATAACTCTCAGCCCCTGTAATAAATTACAGATGTGAGATTTTGATCCGGTATCTAATACCCTAGATGTAGGATTTATAGAAAAACAATTCTGACTAACCAACATACCTGAAGATGAAGCAACAACTTGCTTCTTCTTGTTGAGTGAGGCTAGAAATTCAGGATAGTTCCTTTTCCAGTGTCCTGACTTGTGACAATGGAAGCATTCTGCAGTAATCATTTTTACCTTCCCTTTGTCTTTCTGGATGGCCTTCTTAACACCTTTCTTTGATTTAGAAGTGTTCTTCATTCCTTTTTTCTTAGCAACCAGTTTGCTAGAAGTGGAAGAAGATTTCCCTATAACTAAGGCTGGTGTTTGTCCCTTTTTCATAGAACTTTCCTCATGTCTTAACAAATTAAGCAGGACAGGAAGTTCAGATCTATCATCAAGAACTATAATATGAATCGGGAGTAGGCTAGTGTCAAGGACTACAGAACGATATCTGTATATCTATTTGCATCTAGGCCTGCGTTCAAAAGTTCAAGCTCATTGACATAGGTGATCATTTTGAGGACACGGTCCCCAATAGAAGATCCCACGGTCATTTTTGTTTGGAACAAATTCCTAGACACCACATACTTTATTTATCACGATTGCTCACCATACAGTTCTTTTGTATTACGAAATATAGATCTGACATCCATATTCTCATGTTGCCTCTGATGGACCAAATCCATAGAGGCAATTGTGAGGCATTGAGCAAGTGAACAATCTCTATTCCACTTTATGCGGATTTCATTGTCCGCTATAGTGGGTTCTGAGCCTAGAACGGGTTCTGGTGTTGTGAGGACATATGCTACTTTGTCATAAGTTAGGGCAATTTTAACATTCCTTAACCAGTCTTTGTAGTTAGGACCAGTTAACTTGTTCTATTCTAGTATGAGTTTTACGCTAGACATAATAGCCTGAAAGAGAGAGAAAAAAATATTTTAGCAGATGTTCAATACATAAAATAGATTTGGTTCATTTTTTTATCTAAGTTATGTCTCCCACTATTTTTTGAGTCCCTTAAAACCTTTATAAGAGGTGATTGGAAAACAAACCCTTGTTTTTAAGTGGGATCAAGATCCAATTATCATTGAATGTATCAACCTTGACGATGACCAACAAATCGATATATTCAATAATTAGTAGACAATTTTTATCTTTTACATTCTTGTAATTCTTGATATGATTTTGCCCCTAGTCTTTTATAACATTGACGATGGCCAACAAATTATAAAATGCTAGTTAAGTTTGGACCCATTATTTCTTGACCGGCTTAAATTTAACTTATGCATACTCTTGACGAATGCCAACAAAGTTACATAATCAACTTAAGCTATCATTATATCTTATATACAGATGAATACTACTTAGCCATAGAATAGTATTGCATTGACGATAGCCAACAAACAAAGTATTTATAAGCTTAGTAGTATTCAACTGAAATGATGGAGGGCTACGGACGATTTCATAAATCTTTTACCGTAACCAAACTTGATATAGTTTAAAGATCCTCTATATTTATACTTGCAACAATTAAACTAGCCAGGTAAGTGCAAGATTGTTGGGAGGGTTCTGAGATATTCACCGGGAATATTCATCGGACCTTAATTAAGTAACCACCGCTCTTTAAGACTATAGCGCGAAAGATTGGGCATCACACCTAATCTTAAGTTGGACATAACCCATGAGCTATATCTCATAATTACTTTCCTTGACACTAGTTAAAAGTTCGTTCTAAATACATTTCTTTTAACTGCTTTAGTTTTATTTATCTTTCACACTAACGCTATGTTAATGTCGGTCCCACCACTCTATGGTCAATAAACTCTTATTGCCATGTCTCACAAAGTTTAAAATGAATTTTTTTTAATAATAAAAAAACTATTTCTCTAGTGAGATAGAGATATTAACTTTGTAGAAAATAGCACCCAATTGTATTGATATCTACAATTAGGGCACAACCAATATTAATATATATGTAAAAGCAATATGGAATGGTAGTGGACAACTTAAAGAATAAAATACAACTACACTAATTACATTTTGGCAAGCAATTTGCAACTCCTTGTAGTGCAAGCTCTCTTACAAATCATGTATTATTACAATCACATATTTATAGAACGTGCATGCCCTATTTATTATGGAAAAACCATCTTGTAGGATAGATAATAAGATTGCATTTAATGTAAAATAAAATCTATACATAAAATAAATTAACTAAACAACAATACCCCCCACACTCGAACAAGGGCCTATACCTGTAGGCCTAGCCCATGATCGGTGAGCAAGTGCCTAAACCTGTAGGCGTAGCCCATGCTCGGGAGGGAAGAGGTCATAAAGAATATTATATTTCTAGCTATATTACATAAATACAATAAATGTAAAAGAATCATTGTCCACTACTATCCATAAACATAAGATCTACGCAAGATAATATAAAATATATAACTTAATCAACATTAAAAAATATGCATCTATCTAGTTATACAACAAATAGAAAAACTAGATAACATAGAGATTATCCTAACTCAAATAGGACTATCATGCTTCTAACATACAACTACACTTATCCTAACTCAAATAGGACTATCATGCTTCTAACATACAACTACACTAGTTGTAAATAAGTGTTTTACAATTTATACAAGTGTTTTTACTCTTAAAAACTTATGAACCAAAAATAACATTGAATCAACAACTAGTATAACTAATTACAAAACAACTTGTATTAATTAACTAGTTTCATTAAAACATCTTTTAATTAAACTAGTAATTAGAAGCAAGTACAAATTCCTCTATGAGTTAGATATGCATGTAAAGATTCAATTAGATGGAACCATTACTCTGATACCATGTTGGAAATTCGTGCTAAATACATGCAAAATACGCAACAGAAGACTATATGTATAATAATACTAAGCATGTGGGGAACATAAAAAGCAAGCTAGGACCATCCTAATTAAATCTAACATGATCCCTATAAAAAAGAGAGCAACCAAGAGCTTTGAAGGCTTACTTTCGTAGTGTGATTCGATGGTAAATAGAACAACCCCCAGCTCTTTCTCCTTGTTGTTGTAAATCTCCTTGTAGTGGATCTCAAAGTCTTTAAGTGAGATTGATAAAATCGGAGTCTTCTTAAGACACAAGACAAGATATCTACCCCGGGGTACTTTAAAATCCTACTACTTCCTCTTACTCAAAGATTGCTAGAGTTTAGTAAGAGGTAGAGCTTTCTTTTATTCTCTTATGAAAAAAACCACTTAGGCGATTTTTTATTAACCTTTCTATAAGAGAGAGAGCTCATATATATAGAGTGAGATATGTCATGACTCATCTCATAAGTCATACCATGAGTTATCTAAATGTAATAATTTATTTCATGACTCATGCAATGACTCATCTCATGAGTCATGCAAAGAGTCATGAAGAATCAAAACTATGTGCTAAAACTATGTGCTCAAACCATACCACCTTAATGACTCATCTCATGACTCATTAATCAAGGTATAATAAAGTATATATTTTATAAATGAAAATACCACATCAATACTATGTTACATAAATACGGTATTGCGTAATTTTTCCAATCATTAACTAATAAGTCATTACATGACCAAAAAAATCAACGAGTTGACCAAAAATCAACTATTGACCAAAAAGTCAACCAGTTGACTAAAAGTTAACTTTATGTGAAAAATACTGGAATTCATTTCTTAAGCACATAACAATCTGATTTTACTGATACATATAAACGTTTATGTGTATCCTATGAAAATTATATATGTGTATCAATCATACGCATTTAACTCTATACATTATATTTCATAGGATTCAAGTATGCGCTTGTGACTCTAGGGCCCAACTTAAGACTCGATAGTGGATCATATCCACAAGTACAACAGAGGTGCTAGCTACACATGAAGACTACCCGGGTATAAGTTGTGATAAATATCTGCAAAATGCTTACATAATTTTATCAGGACCACTCAGTGATAATATTATACAGTCCAGTCTCTTCGTCAAATAATATCAAACTATCGAGCCTAGGGTATAGTAAACTGTCAAACTCTAATAGCTTGATTAGTGTTTGTTGATATTAAACTCATAACCTTTAAGATCAAACTAATACTCAGTTTGTCTTATTTACCTTGGCTAAGGATTTTTAGGTTATAGTTATATCAAACAATCTTATAACATCAACCACCTATACTGGGAGATATGAATCCCATCTTGGCATCTCAATATCTACTTATGTCTCGGGATGCACCTAATAAGAACAGTTATACACAACTCAATGAGAACTATGGTTCGGTAAAAGTCTAAGTACACCTATACTGACATGTAAGATATTCCACTTATGCCTTAGGTCAAGAGACTACTTCGTACTATATCACTTTAGAACTTCTATTTGATAGTTAAGTATAATTACCAACTAGACGTTCTTAGTGAGTCGTTCAGTCAACTCATTCATTAATGAGTCACCTGTATACTATATCTTGTTGTCTCACATCAATGATCCAAGAGATGGACCATCATCCTACCAAATGAGAGATAGAGTATACACTAGTTTTTCCAAAGTGATGATGTCTCATTTCTACACTTCATCGACTAGGAACATTTTAGAATATACGTTAGAGACAAATTAGATCTCTTCATTACGATCATATCTGAAATGTCTGATAGTCTAGTATTATTCTAAGGACTTTATCTGTATTCAAATACCAGATAAATCTGACCAAAATAGCATACTATCATTTTGAACAAGGATGTTATATTCATATAGGTAAGATAAATCTGACCAAAATAGCATACTATCATTTTGAACAAGGATGTTATATTCATATAGGTCCTGTTATAATATACATAGCATACTATCATTTTGAACAAGGATGTTATATTCATATAGGTCCTGTTATAATATACAATTATTACCTGTAGGGCATCTATATCTAACAGAGATCCCGTGGTGGGCACCAGTGTTGATGTCCTGAGACTTACCAACGAGATCAGTGGATGGTCTCGAGTTAGCGATAGGGCTCGGGGTTGATACAGACCTTGTCGGGTCCCCTCATCCATTAGATGGTTGATCCCCTATCTAGAATAAGAGAACTGCAAAACAAACACATCAGAGGACCAGAGTTGGGTTCTCCGGTGATTTCTCCGACAATGAAGTCAGCATAGAGCTTGAGTGGGGAAACAATGAACTGTGTAAGTTCAGAAAGTGCATATAATGAAATTAGTCGGCCAGAAATGGCATACTTGTGGCCCCGAAGGGTCCCTAAAGACCAGTCCCTCTATAATAGGCGCTGACCTAATATTTATACTTTACTAAGAGGGGTAAATGCATAACTATCCGAGTCTAGGCAGATAGCTAGATTAGCAGATAGCTTTACAGGTTTTAACTGGTTGTGTGATGAGTCACCCTTGATTTGACAAGATGGTGATTGAGGGGGCGTGGCGCTGACGATGGGTGGTGAGTCATGGAGGCTAGGGGCACTATCCATGATGATGATGGATGGCTATTGGTGTGGAGTTCAAGGACAAACCGCCTCTCAAATCGGCTCTGTGAGTAGGACGACAAATATTGCCACTTTTGTCGGCCTTGCAAGTTATCAACCA
>NC_033797.1:88820733-88826335 GCF_001876935.1 Asparagus officinalis | reverse complement strand
GGAAAATTGAAAGAAGACAATGGAGAATTGAATTTATAATATTCTCTCTTATAGACTTAGAAAAAGAATGGATTACAATTCTCTCAATATAATTTCTCTCTAACAAATTTTGAAAAAGAAATTACAAATCTTCTCAATCAGATTCCCAATTTACAAAAGAGAGAAAGATCGATGGAGATCCTTCCCTTTGTTTAACATATGTTCTTCTTGGTGTTGATGGGAGTTCAGATCCTTTATATCCCGTTGATGATCCGAACACTTCACCTTGTTGGAACACGGTATTTTCCTCTTGACTTGAGGTTGAGGAGAACTTGCGTGGCAAGTTTAAAACTCTTAACGAGTTTGAGAACGCAAAACGAGTTTTGAAAGAACTCTTTGAAAGATTTGATTGATTTAACCAAAATTAGTTTGTAAGCCAAGGTTGATGAAAGCTTCAAGAACAACTCCGAGGGTCTGAAGATTGCCGAGATCCTTCTTCTGCCAAGAAGCCTTGTGCCGATCTTAATTCTCCAGAAATTCCCCTCCAAAGGAATGACCTTAATTAAGCTGAAATTTTAGCCATTTATAGGACATTAAGGGGTGTAACCACCCCCTTAATCCACTCCTAAGTGGGGCAGAAATCCCTCAAATTATGGGGAGAACATGATTTCTAGAACGGTTCAACTCGTATTTGAATGAGTCAAACACAGGTCCTGCGTTGCTAGGCACGAATTATGCGTTTGAACACAGCGTTGGGAAGCTACATTTACACCATTTGGAAACTACGTTTGGAGCATTTGGAAGTTGCGTTTGCAGCATTTGGAAGTTACATTTGCGGTGTCTCGAAGCTGCATCTACGGCGTTTGGAAGCTGTGTTAGCAACTAGATTTGAGCTGCATTTGCGGTTGGGTTTGAGCTACGTTTGCGGCTAGGTTTGAGTTGCATTTGCGGCTAGATTACATAATGGGTGCATCATTTTAACTCTGGAACACAGAAGCGAGCCTCAAGGAAGCTTGGCGAGCTTTAGGCGAAGTCCAGCCTTATAGATGGACTTCAGAACATAACTTGATACGAAGAACATGTCATAACTTTTAAACCTGTAAGTCAGAATTTGACTAATTATATATGAAAATTGACTATCTCAATGAGAAAGAGCTGACCAAACTAACTCAAAGGGTTTAGTTTGCTCCCGTCTATTTCGGCAAATTACTTACGGTTTAAGAGATATCTACGTTTTGATTTGAAGAGACCATCAATTTATAGTCTCTTTTGCTAGAGCGTTGCAAATATCATTATCTTGTAACCTTCATCTTAGCTTCTTGAAAATATGAGAGTCTTCAGATTGTAACTCCCGATATTGATTATGAAGGCTGTTGAATTAGAGCTTTCATCGATTGTTGTGAAGGTCGTCAGATTGTAACCTTCATCGATCTACGTGAAATTTTTTAAATTGTAGGAAGCCGTCAAATTGTAACTTCCATTATCAGTGTTTAATGGTGATCTACTATCTATAGTAATTTTTAGACAGCCTACAGAACCCCCTCCAAAGTTTTTAATAGTTCGCGGTTGACTGGGATAAAATTTTAAAATATTTTGGATCTCAGCTCTGATCTTGAAACTGTTGATTCCTTATCATAAAGGAGTTGTACTCTGTACCCGCTTCGAAGGATCTTGGTTGAAGGTATTTACCACACAGGACCTGTGTGAGTATGAGCTTTAAAGAGAAACTGTAGCGACGGTACAAGCTACTCATCAGCAAAAGCTCTCAAACGTCACGTCACGGCTCACATCCATTCAGCTGATGGGCCCACAAACATTCATAGAGTTTTGGCAAACCCTCAGTCATCAATAGATTTTATAAGCCTTTACCGACTACCATTTGAGTCAGGGTAGTATGTGGATTATCTAAGTCTATTCCACATATAACGTTGTGCTAAAAGAATGAACTCTTTTAGACTTAGTGCTATAATACCAAATACATATACTTTGTCAATTTCACGAGAATGGATTACCCAGCAATGAGTGTTAGGCGTAGGCTTATCTCTAATTAGGGATTGAGATAAAGTCCCCCATGTGTGAAATGCATGGATTTTTGGTGCTACGATGTTGAATACGTAGACTTTGCCATTATTACGGGAATGAGCCACCCGGCAGCATGTGTTAGATGCAGACTTATCTTTAATTAGGGATCAAGATAAAGTCCCCCATACGTGTAAGGTATAGATTCAAAGATTATTAATTTAATAATAATTATTGGCTACGATATTGAATACGTAGGTTTTGCTACTGTTTCTTTCTGTGTTATGTTTTCACTTGAAATACTGAAAAAAGTTAGAAGTGCCAGAGGTGTAGTATTAACTTGGCATGAATTTTCACTTAGAGTAAAATTCAAAAAATTTCTTCATTATCACTAGGACAATTCTAGAAAATATTTAATCTGCTGGGAATTTTATAATAAAAACTTGCTATTCTTGTTGAAAAAGGATTAACAAGTTTATTGGGAGGTTTGACTGTTAGATGTATGATGTTAACCTAACAGCATTTTATGGGTCTATCACTTTATTGAAGAGAGTCGATAAGTTAATTTGGTCGTCAGATGTGTGATGTTAACTTGACGGGCTTGTGGACCTATCGCTCTATTGAAGAGAGTTGATAAGTTGATTTGGTCGTCAGAGGTGTTTTGTTAACGTGACAAGATTGTGGACCTATCGCTCTATTGATGAGAGTCGATAAGTTGATTGTCAGAGGTGTAATATTAACATGACGTAATTAGATGTGTAATATTAACGTGATAAAAGAATTGGTTGTCAGAGGTGTGATGTTAACGTGACAGGAATTTGTTGCGAGTCGGAGCAACTTCATGGACTTATCATCCTATTGAAGAGGATTGATAAGTGGATTGTCAGAAGTGTGATGTTAACGTAACAGGAATTTGTCGCGATTGGAGCAACTTTAAGGACCTATCATGCTATTAAAGAGGGTTGATAATAGATTTTTGGAGGAATTAACTATCAGAAGTGTATTGTTAACTTAATAGTTTTGTGAATTTATTATTCTGTTTGAAAAATAATAAATAACCAACCCCCAGTGTTGACTAGGGGAGGAATTTTGCAGTTGACAGAGGTGACTTGTTGAACATGATAACTTAGAAAATTTATTACTCATAATCCAGTGGACCACAAATAAACCAACCCCCAATCTTGAACAAGTGCAGGGGGAAAATGGGTAGAGATAGCACATTGCCTAGTGGGCCACTATCCGTCAAGTCGTTCAGTGACATTGGAGTATAACGACTATGATTGGAATACATCACACAATAGGCCGTCATCTGAAGAATTTGACTATCAGAGGTAACTGTTAAAAATATGATATATTTGTGGACCCGCCATCCTATTGAAAAGGATTGGTTCAGTGGCTGTAATATCTTCCCCTTCTGACTAAGAAGATTGGGCTTGGTCTCATTGCTCAGGTTGATTCTGCTTACTTTGTTCTTCGACTTTGACCCTGATAATAATTTTTTGAGCCTGTTCACCTTAAGGTACCGTTTGGCAAAGGGTTAAGTGAGAGGTTAAGGAGACTTAACCCCTTCTTAACCTGCCAAATACAACAAATCTATATAAGGGTTAAAGTGAGTTAATCCTCCATAATTTGCCAAACATAAAAAATATAGAAGGGCTAAGTTAACCCCTCTAGAGGGGTTAAAATGAGTTAACCCCTCAAAATGAGGGGTTTACTAATACTCCTATTAAGATGGAATAAGAGTTAACCCTTCTAATTATAAAGAAAATAATCAAAATCATTCTTATTCCCAAACACTAAAATTGATCATAAGGGCTAAAATAAAACTTATTTAACGGGTTAATAATTTAGTCATTCGGATTATCAAATGGGCTAAGTACATTAATCCTTCTCTTTAACCCATCTTCATTAACCCTTTGCCAAACGGGGCCTAAGAGATTAGTTGTCTCTAGGAATGGTATTTTGTAACCCTCATTTGTGCTAGAAGGTTGGTCTGAAAGTTGTGTCGATAGGCCTCCACTAAGGTAGATTGTGTCATACCCGACGAACATAGAAGAGCCATGCTTTGGAACCTCTTGATGAAGGCTTTGATGGGCTCCCACTTCTTCTACTTAATAGCGAGAAGAGTATGGATGAAGACTTTTATATCCTCTTCAAAGAACCTTGACAGGAATAGTCTCTCTAGATCCACCCCCTATTGGATACATCCGACAGGCAGTTTCCTGAACCATTCAAAGGCAACTCCCTTGAGGGTGCTAAAGAACAATGGAGTCAGTATGGCATCGTTTGATATCACATTCTAAGTCTGTGACTTGAAATAATAGATATGTTGATTCGGTGATCTCGTGTCGTGAAAAGTTTGTACTGTCGGGACCTTAAATTTTGGAGGATCAGGGGTTGCATTCCATTCGGTAGGATAGGACCTAGCAACTCCCTCGTCTTAGAGCTCGCTTCTATTATCAATGGCATTAAGGTGGGCTTCCAATTCTTTCATTTTGGCAGATTGGATATTATGCTCGTTCTCAGCCTCTCTTCCTTCATCAGAGGAAGATTCCAGGTTGTGGGCTTCTTGGTCAGAAACAGCATCATCAACCACTTTTTTCTTCCCTTTGCTTGTGTGAGGTCGGGATGAAGACGTTCTTCCTCTTCGGGGAGTTTCTTGCCTTGACGGTGAATTTAACTTCTGAGATTTGGGCCTGTCTAGGACATATTGAGTCATCAGGATCCAGACTTCATTGAGGGTCTCCTGCTATGATTTGAGCATGACCTCCTGCTAGGTGTGTTATCGGAGCAGATACGGTTCGGATATGACACTTACCATATCCATATCCGCTTTTTATAAACAGAAATAGATTCTGATATGGATCATCTTTAGTAAGAAAAAACCTTAACCATGTCCACACTTATCGGTAACAGATATGGTTCGAATATTTGAGAATCGAATCAGATATGGTTACGGATATAAACGGATATTCAACAAATGGATAGTTATTGTAATTTCTGTTTTAAATTGGTAGCTCTTAAAACCAACTCTTTCATTCTAAACACAAGTATGAAGCAAGTTAAAAAAGGCTTATATGCAGTTTAATAGCCCAAAGTTTCATTTGTTTAAACTTTGATTCCTTGAAGTTCTATCTTGATAATTTGGTATCCCCAAAATTGACGATAATCTGACCATTTGATTCCCCCAAAGCTCTAGCCTTGTTCCCCACGAGCCCCCCAAAAGAAAAAAAGGACTGAAAGTGGTAGGAAATGTTGATGTTTTCGAACAAAATCAAGGTCAAATTATCATAATATATCAGGCGAAATCAGAGCGTAAAAAAAAGAGGCCAAAAGAAACTCACACATCCAACTTGACGCTCCATTGCTCCAGGCCTCAAGGTCCCGGTACGGCATTCTGTCAAACACCCTACGTGCGTCCCCCTCACACCCCACTACAGCATAGAAGCCCACCAAGCTCGTCTCCACGAAAGGGTCTGACCCCACACCCACCTTAATCAGGGCCCCATGAATCTCCCTCCCAACCCTGCTCCCCACCCTCGCAGTCGCCCGCAGAACCGGAGGGAAGCAGTAGTGATCGAGGCCGAGGTCGTGTCATCGGAAG
>NC_033797.1:88758000-88820723 GCF_001876935.1 Asparagus officinalis | reverse complement strand
GCGGGCGTAGAAGAGGAGGGCTCTGGATGGGCTGACGACATCGTTTGACCCGGAGAGGAGGCGTAGGATGCGAGACGAGAGGGGAGGGGAGGGGAGATGAGGAAGGCGGAGGTGGTGTAGTCGAGGGCGGAGAGGGAGAGGAGCTTGGTGAGGAGAGGGGAGGCTAGGGTTTGGATGAGGAGGGGGGATTTGAGGAGGTGGGTGTGGATCTGCTTTAGTTAGGGGATGCAGGCGGCGGATACGGATTTGAGGAGGGTAGGGTTTTTAGTTGTAGTTGGATTTTAGGTTAGCGGTTACGGATTTGTAAATTTGGACCCAAATCCTTATTACATTGCGGATATCCGTATCCGCAACCTTCATATCCGTATCCGACTCTGTATCTGAAAAAAATCCAAAACCGAATCCGTATCCAAAACCGTATCCGCCCAGTTTTAAAATTAGCTTACTATATCCGTATCCGTTCGGATATGGATGCGGATCGGTTCGGATATATCCGAACTGTTTGGCACCCCTACCTCCTGCTCATCAACCCTCTTTGAGAGATCTTCAGAATTTTCTGCTATGTGGGTCCAATGAAAGAACTTGATGATTGAGACTTCGCGATGGCTGAACGTTCATCATTGGAATTGGTTCCTGGCTAGCCTCCGATAGTTGACAGGGGGAATGGCTCATGTTCGCGTCCAAGTTTGTTGATAGATTCCTTCAAATTTGTTAGTGATTTCTCTGATGCTTGAAGAACGATCCGTCTCTAACTCATTAGAACTAGGGACGACTTCCCTCTACCGATCACATTGATAGTGACCCCAGGATACTTGGTATCTGAAGACTTCTTCTTGTAATGATGTCGTCGCTTGCTTGGTCGAGCAACGCTCATCAATCAGTCGAACACTGATCACCTAGGCATAGAAGCACAACACTGGCATTCTGAGAGGACCGCAGAAATAAGCCACTCATATTGACATGAATAAGTGGCTTGTTACACCGGTCTTTCTCTTGATAAAAGTTCACTTAAGTCAGAGACTAGGAAAGCATTTCTCACTGAACGTGAGGTTAAAGCTGAAACCCCCTTGTCCATCAGTTGATGGAACTGGTTCTTGGAGAACATGAATCTTAAATCCATGTTGGTTTTTTTTGACACGACGAATCACATCGTGTCCTAAAGAAGGAACACGAGGGTTGTGTTTAGTTTGAGTAACACAGGACTGAGGTTTGTGTTTTACTAATGAAACGCGTCCTTGAGGGTTGTGTTTTAGTGGATCCATGTAGTCTAGAGACTTGCGTTTGGATTCTGGAACGCTCTCCTGAGAACTGTATTCAGGCTGATTAACGTGGTCTGGAGACCTGTGTTTTGGTTCTGGAACGCACTCCTAAGAGTTACATTTTGTTTGGGAAACACATCCCAGAGAACTGTATTTTGGTGTTGGAATGCATCCTTAGGGACTATAGTTTGATTTTAGAACGCTCCCTTGAGGGTTGCATTTTAGTTGGATCATGTGAGGCTTGTATTTGGGCTCATCATCGTAAGGCTTGCGTCCTGGAGCAGAAACACAGAGCTCTTGTTGAGGTTGTAGGCGTATAAAACTGCTTATAGGTCCCTTAACACAGCTCGACAACGCCGATTCGACAAACCAACCATCGGGCGACGTATGCAGACACGATTGTTAGTCCACAACGCCGAAGCCAAGCGATACGCGACGAAGCGGATTAACGAGGCTACGAAGCTAATGAACCGCACGCAAACAACGGAATAAATCCACTCGCGTGCGGAATCAAGCTAACGGGTTGAAGAGTCAACGAGTCATCCAACCAAGGGCGGACTCGGACGAATCACGATCGAATCAAGATCAGTTTCGGACTCAAACTCAGAAGTGGATTTACTGCTAAATCAGGAATCAGATTTACTGCCAAATCAGGTCAACGAATCAGAGTCTAAATCAACCACACAACCAAATCACGGACAGAACCACGAGACCGAAAAACGACGGAACCCAAATACCTATAGGGGCTCGGCCAAAACCTAGCCACCTATAGGTGGCCGGCCCAGAGCCGAGCCATCTATAGGTGGCCGGCCAGATCTGTGCCCGGGCACAGTTCAGAGTGCCTATAAATAGGGGGCTTGGTTCATTTGTTCAAGGGTTGGATTTTTTGGAGGCGAAGCCCTGCTGGATTCGAAGCTCAGATCTAAAAAAGATTCAAGCTTTGGGACTTTGAAGACTTGCTCATCCAGATCCGTTGCTCGGCGATCGTCAACGCCAAATAAGGCAAGAGTTCGAGAGGAACCGGATCTCAAATCGGATCTCAGATCTACGCATGCATACTCTGGATCAAAGCTTGGTCTTTGATCCAGAGAACTAAAGGCTACTATTTCCTTGGCGAAATAGTACCCTCGGCTATTATTTCCTTGGCGAAATAATACCCGTCATACTGCGTAGATCCGACCGGATCTATATCTCGTGGTGGTCCACGGATAAACCCCGGCGCAGGTGAAGAACCCACAAAACGAGCGACCGCAAAACAGGAGCTCGTGATTTGTTCGACAAACAAGGATAAAAAGTTGTAATCTTTCTTTTCTTTTATTTGATTTTCATTGTAACCGGATCTTATAAAAAGACCGGATCTTTGTAATCGAAAAATAGTTATTCAAGATAGCAATGGAATCAGTGAAGAAAGACACGATTTTTCCCGCGAACAGAGGCTCACAAACGCATAGCTCACATTGATTAGAGGATCGGCTCTCTCAGAGTTGTGTCCGTCATCGGGATATTCTCTTTCATCGAGCAGTGTTTTTCTTGGCCTGTTTCAAGGCATTTGCAGTGATGTCAGCTGTGTTGATCGAGCTTGACACCGTAATAGGCCTTTTATGACCCGATACCCGTTATTTTGGCGCGGGTGTGGAACCTTCAATTCGATTGATGAGTTTGGTTAAAGCAGAGCCTACTCCTTCAGAGGAGAGGCTGTCTGAGAGATCTGGTCCAAAGGAGATAACTTCCTTTGGTGGTTTGGTAGCGGTTGAAACTTTAGTCTCCTTGGAGACATTGCAGATCTTACGCATAGCCTTAGGGCTAAGGGATCCGAAGGAGAGTAACTCCTCATACTTAGCTTGATCAAACTCCACAATGATAGTTTCAAATATTGTTCCAGTTAGCTTGGTGTCGAATTGCGCAACCACTTTTTCATCGGTAAAAACTCTACTCCCTATGGAGTCGTCATCTTTTGTTTGTAGGGAAATTACATAAGAATTAAATTTATAATATTCTCTCTAACAGACTTAGAAAAAGAATGGATTACAATTCTCTCAATATAATTTCTCTCTAACAAACTTAGAAAAAGAAATTACAAATCTTCTTAATCGGATTCCTGATTTACAAAAGAGAGAAAGATCGACGGAGATGCTTCCCTTTGTTTAACATGGGTTCTTCATGGTGTCGATGGGAGTTCATATTTTTGTATCCCGTTGACGATCCAAACACTTCACCTCGTTAGAACATGATATTTTCCTCTTGACTTAGGGTTGAGGAGAACTTGTGTGATAAGTTTGAAACTCTTAACGAGTTTGAGAACTCAGAATGAGTTTTGAAAGAACTCTTTGAAAGAGTTGATTGATTTAACTGAAATCGATTTGTAAGCCAAGGTTGATGAAAGCTCCAAGAACAACTCCGAGGGTCTAAAGATTGTCGAGATCCTTCTTCTGCCAAGAAGCCTTGTGTCGATCTTAATTCTCTAGAAATTCCCCTCAAAAGGACTAGCCTTAATTAAGCTAGAATTTTAGCTATTTATAGGAGATTAAGGGGTGTAACTGAAAGTACCCTAGAGGGGGGTGAATAGGGTTTATGCTAACATAATCTGATTTAATACCAATTAAAACTTATTAACAATATATCCTAGCCAATTAGATATACTACAAGATATATATGCAAGGATATACAAATATCACAAGGGTAAACAATCTAAACTAGATAGTGGGTAATATAAACAACAACCAATATACAAAGGAGATACAAGATATGAACATAAAAAAGTGCGCTAATGCAATCACAAACAAACGATATGTTCACGGAGTTTGGTCCCCACGACCTACGTCTCCGCTCCTCACCTCGAGGAGATCTCCACTATAACAACCGGGTTTTTTATACTCACCCGAATAACATTTACACCACATAATGTCGGTTTTCAATGCTCACCGATCAACGTTCACAAATCACTCACAATGTAACTATACTAACTACCACCTCAAGTGTTGGTCTCTAGTCCGTGTCTCTCTTAATTGTTAGGAATTACGACCTCTCTCTAGGCATTATCACCTACCCCACTCCTCTTGGGACGACCTCATCTCTCACCACACACTCCTCTTGGTGTACTAGTGTATTACAAGTGAACCTCATAATTTTAGCTCACAACAAATGATTTGTTCTCTAATACAAGGCGAGAACTCAATTAGAAAAAACTCAAAGTTAGAATCTATCACAACCCCAATTATACTATGTATGAAAATACTAAAAGCTCAAGTGGGTGTGTGTAACAATGAGATTTGATAAAACAAAATCAAACTAAACTCAATATAGATTCTACCTTATGAAAATGAAAATCAAACATATAAAATAGCTAGATTGAGTTTAGAAAAACTTCTCTATAGATAACAAGAGAGAGGGAGAAGAGTTGAATGCTCAAACACCAATAGATTATCTCCACTTGCTCTTGTGAAAGCTTCTTCACAAACAAACTCTTGAAACAAATTTAAACAAAACTTAAACACCCTTTAAAACTTGTTTAAAACTTCTCTTCTTGGTAAATAAAACAGAGGGTATGTGGGGGTATTTATAGGAACCCCAAATTCAAGAGAAACCAAGTTAAAAATGTTGGCCTTCTTGTTTTGATGATGTTTAACAAACAATTTACAACTAATGTTGTTTGTCTAGTGTTTGTGTTTTCATATTTATTCTAGGCAAACAACGAGTTAGAGGATGAATGGAATAGTGCTTTAACGATGATATCAAACGGAGGTTGGAGGAATTGTGGAGTGAAGCAACATACAATTCAAGTTAAAGATCAAGTTCAAGCTTCTTCCACAAAGTGTACCAAGTCAAGCTTATTGAAGATCAAGATCGACTTAGGTAATCTAGTTTAGATTTTATATTATGTGTGTTAAGTACCTTAAGCTCAATATCATATACACACACGTATTTGGTTTCTATGTATATATATAGTTATATATATACATGCATGGTTTTGGATTTTTATGTTTTGCACATACTTGAAAAATACATGAGTTTTCACAAATGGAAATTCAATTTGAGAAATTCTTTTTCTAACATGTTTGTTTTCATGTTTATAAACATTTCGCAAAGTTTCATCAAGTTTGGAATTGATTTGTTATGTTTAATGGAATTTACAAAATCATGTTTTTTGTTCGTGCATGTTCGTGCATGTTTTACAAAACAGATGAGTTTTCATAAATGGGAAGTGATATTTAAGAAATTCATTATTTGAAATTTTTACATACATGTTTAGAAACTTTCCTCAAAATTTTACCATTTTTGGAGTTGATTTACTGTGTCCAATTGATTTTACAAAATCATGTATGTCAGCAGATTTTTAGAAACTGTATATCTGTGTTAACAAATTTATTTCTCTCAAATAAGAAATGATTTTTCAGAAATTATTTCTCTAACATGTTTTTATACATGTCTAAAACATTCGCTCAAAATTTCATAATTTTTGGAGTTGATTTACTATTTTTAATTGATTTTAAAAAGTCGGATACGTAAATTTCCAGAATGCTGGAATTTGGGGTATTTTGGTCTTTTTAGCCTATAACGGCTTGTAACGGCTAGTTTTTGATATTTTCGGTTTTTGGGGGTTTGTGGATGGTTTAAGAGGCTATAAAAAGCCCTCAACTTTCATTGTTTCTTATGGATGTTTAAGAGAGTTTTAAAAAGAGTTTTACAAGTTTGTTGAAGGGTTTTTAAGTTTGTTTCAAGAGTTTGTTTGTGAAGAAAATTCCACAAGAGCTTGAGGAGATTATCTATTGACGTTTGAGCTTCCAACTATTCTCCCTCCACCTCTTGATCTATTGAGAAGTTTTCTAAACTCTTATCTAGTTAACTATTCTCCCTCCACCTCTTGATCTATTGAGAAGTTTTCTAAACTCTTATCTAGTTTTACATTTGCTAAGTTATTTGATTATTTTTCTTTAAAGCTAGTTTTTATATTGACTTTAGATTTGATTTTAATCTCATTGTTACACACACCCACATGAGCTTATTGTATTTGCATACATAGTATATTAGGGTTGTGAGATATTATAACATTGAGTTGTGCTTCATTGTGTTCTAATCTATTATAGAGAACAAATTTATATTTGTTACATTATGAGTGTTGTAAGGTTTTCGGTGAGCTAGAAACAGAGTGTGTAGTGAAGTTTTCGGTAAACTAGAAAACCGAGTGTGAGGAGTGAACGTTGTTCGGTGAGCGTTGAAAACCGACACTGTGAGGTGTAAACGTTATTCGGGTGAACGTAGAAAACCCGGTTCAACACTTAGTGGGTGTAGAGTGTGATTGCAAGAGTGTGAGTTGTAGAGTTTTCGGTTAGCTAGAAAACCGAGTGTGTAGAAGAAGTTCCGGCTTCCAAACCGGATTGTGTTAGTGGATTTCTCCCCGGGAGTGGGGAGCGGAGACATAGGACGGAAGGTCCGAACTCCGTGATCATTTGAGTGTGTTTGAGTTTGTCATTAGCGTATTTGCTTTTGCATTTATCTTATATCAGCAATTGTGCATTGCTCATTTATTTTATCCACTATCTAGTTCATTTTGTTTACCCTTGTGTTAGTTTATATATCCTTGCACATACATTGCCTATATCTCTTTGTTAGGATATATCTCGTTATTCATATTGTTTATCCTAGCTCATATATTATTGTATTTAATACTTGCTAGGATAACTTATTAATTAATTTTAATTGGCATAAAATTGGATTAGATTAGCATAAGTAACAATTGGTATCAGAGCTTGGTGCTCTTTGATTTAAGGTCTAATCGCCTTGAGTTAAAGATCCAAGTTAGCTTATTGTGCTAATCTATTTTTGAGCTTTAATTGTATCTTGCTTGCCTTTTATATTATGGATGTGAATGGCTAAGGTTATGCCATCAATATTGCTCCTAGATTAGATAATTTCCCCTATGCGCAATGGTGTGTTAGATTTAAACTTTGTGTTCAATCTAAACACTTTGATTTATGGGAAATTATAGATGATGCTTATATTGTACCCACTTTGGAGAAATCCAAGTGGAATAAAAATGATCATCGTATGTTTAGATGAACTTGCTTGTGCTAGTGAAAAATTATTACATGCCTTTAACAAATTGCAAAATGATTTCATTAATTTACAAAGCAAGCATGTAGAACTTATATCCGATCATGAGAAGCTAGCTTCCAATTTTGATATCATTTCCAAAGAAAATGTTGCTCTTAAAGAAAGTAATGATATGTTAAAATTGGAAAATGAGAAATTATCATCATCCATTTCTAGCTTATCTCATGCTAAGATTGATGCCATGTTAGAAGTAGAGAACATAAAGAATGATACAGCTTCTTTTATAAATAACTATTTATGTTCTACTTCTAAAAATGCATATGTGCCTAAAAATGAAGATTTGAATCTTATGAAAAATAGTATTTCATCTTTAGATTCAACTTTGAAAATATGCATTAATAATCATAAGAGGCTTATGGACATGTGTGCCAAGACTAAGTCAAAATCATCCACTCATTATGCACACATGTATAGCAAAACTTATATGTGTTCTATTTGCGGCCGTCAAGGTCATTTAGCTAAGTTTTGTTATGATGCACACAACATAAGAATTCTAATTTTCCTTGTGCATCTCATGTAGCTTCTTCATCTTGTACACTTACACATTCACATGCTCATTCTCACAAAGTTCATCATAAGCATGCTAGTGTGTTCAAGTGTGATCATTGTGATCATTTTGGTCATTTGGCCAAATATTGCTTTGATTTGAAAAGAAAATCTCATTTGACAAATGCTTCCAATAGACCACATGTTTTTAAATGTGATGTTTGTGGTAGGTTTGGACATCTTGCTAAATTTTGTTTTGATATACAAAAAGCTTCTAAATTGTAATATGTTCCAAATAGATCATTGTTTAAGAATGTTTCTCATTTGCAAAATAATTTTAAAAAAAATCTTTATTTGAAAATAATTCCCGTGCACGAGCTAATGGTCCACAAAAATAAATGGATCTCTTTCATTGCACAAATTGCAATCGGAAGGGTCATTTGAATGAATATTGTTTTGACCATGTTAGTGCACCATATATGCCTAAGAGGGTTCATAACCCTAAGGCTTTGAGCTTAAATGATAGGGGTCATGTCCCTAAATCTTTTGGTACCAAGAGTTCTTGGGTACCAAAACAAATTTGATTTTCAAACTAAGAATTTTAATGTTTTTATCCTTCTTTATCTTGGTTTTGAAAATTATGCTTTGAAATCTTTTTATATGAAATTTGATGAGAGGTTTGTATTTATATAACCCCCCGGATTATTAGGTGTTTATTCCCAAATCTTGTTTACCAGGTGCTAAAATATTTATATGGGTTGTTACTAGCTCAAGAGCTAGATATGGTTACCTCTCTTGATTTTTTATAAAATCAATGATGTTTTGGTTTTATGATTTAAATTTTGATTTATGATTTCATTTGATTGAATCGTTTTCAATTTTGATTTATGATTTCATTTGATTGAATCGTTTTCATTTGAAAACATTTTGCATGATTCTCATGCTCTTTTTCTTTTGATTTCATAAATCTACTATTATACATGTTTTTATGTTCTTTATGAGACACTATTTTCATATATGTTCTCATTATCTTCATGTATGTGAGTAAATTTTTTAGCATGCTCTTATCTATGCTTGCTCACATATGTTTGCCATGATCTTTTAATGCTTATATTCTATATAGCATTTTGATAGGGGGAGCAATCCATATATCTTTCTATGTGTTATACTCACCCATGCATATTGATAGGGGGAGCTTTCGCTCTCTTCATACATTTGTCCCCTTTTTAATGTTGTCAAAGGGGGAGAAATATTGTGAGTATATTCTTTCTTGTTTATATGCATGTGAATTATAATATTGTATATTCATTTCCTTTCATGCATATATCCTTTTTGTAAATTGTTTGTCATCATCAAAAAGGGGGAGATTGTTGGCCTTCTTGTTTTGATGATGTTTAACAAATAATTTACAACTAATATTATTTGTCTAGTGTTTGTGTTTTCGTATTTATTCTAGGCAAACAACGAGTTAGAGGATGGATGGAATAGCGCTTCAACGACGATATCAAACAGAGGTTGGAGGAATTGTGGAGTGAAGCAACATACAATTCAAGTTAAAGATCAAGTTCAAGCTTCTTCCGTAAAGTGCACCAAGTCAAGCTTATTGAAGATCAAGATCGACTTAGGTAATCTAGTTTAGGTTTTATATTATGTGTGTTAAGTACATTAAGCTCAATATCATATACACACACGTATTTGGTTTCTATGTATATATATAGTTATATATATACATGCATGGTTTTGGATTTTCATGTTTTGAACATACTTGAAAAATACATGAGTTTTCACAAATGGAAATTCAATTTGAGAAATTCTTTTTCTAACATGTTTGTTTTCATGTTTATAAACATTTCGCAAAGTTTCATCAAGTTTGGAATTGATTTGTTATGTTTAATGGAATTTACAAAATCATGTTTTTTGTTCGTGCATGTTCGTGCATGTTTTACAAAACAGATGATTTTTCATAAATGGGAAGTGATATTTAAGAAATTCTTTCTTTGAAATTTTTACATACATGTTTAGAAACTTTCCTCAAAATTTTACCATTTTTGGAGTTGATTTACTGTGTCCAATTGATTTTACAAAATCGTGTATGTCAGTAGATTTTTAGAAACTGTATATCGGTGTTAAAAAATTTATTTCTCTCAAATAAGAAATGATTTTTCAGAAATTATTTCTCTAACATGTTTTTATACATGTCTAAAACCTTTCCTCAATATTTCATAATTTTTGGAGTTGATTTACTATTTTTAATTGATTTTAAAAAGTCAGATACGCAAATTTCCAGAATGCTGGAATTTGGGGTATTTTGGTCTTTTTAGCCTATAACGGCTAGTAACGGCTAGTTTTTGATATTTTCGGTTTTTGGGGGTTTGTGACTGGTTTAAGAGGCTATAGAAAGCCCTCAACTTTCATTGTTTCTTATGGATGTTTAAGAGAGTTTTAAAAAGAGTTTTACAAGTTTGTTGAAGGGTTTTTAAGTTTGTTTCAAGAGTTTGTTTGTGAAGAAAATTCCAAAAGAGCTTGAGGAGATCATCTATTGACGTTTGAGCTTCCAACTATTCTTCCTCCACCTCTTGATCTATTGAGAAGTTTTCTAAACTCTTATCTAGTTTTATATTTGCTTCGTTATTTGATTATCTTTCTTTAAAGCTAGTTTTTATATTGAGTTTAGATTTGATTTTAATCTTATTGTTACACACACCCACATGAGCTTATTGTATTTGCATACATAGTATATTAGGGTTGTGAGAGATTGTAACATTGAGTTGTGCTTCATTGTGTTCTCATCTATTATAGAGAACAAATTTATATTTTTTACATTGTGAGTGTTGTATGGTTTTCGGTGAGCTAGAAACCGAGTGTGTAGTGAAGTTTTCGGTGAACTAGAAAACCGAGTGTGAGGAGTGAACGTTGTTCGGTGAGCGTTGAAAACCGACACTGTGAGGTGTAAATGTTATTCGGGTGAGCGTAGAAAACCCGGTTGTGATAGTGGATTTCTCCCCGGGAGTGGGGAGCGGAGACGTAGGACGGAAGGTCCGAACTCCGTGATCACTTGAGTGTGTTTGAGTTTGTCATTGGCATATTTGCTTTTGCATTTATCTTATATCGGTAATTGTGCATTGCTCATTTATTTCATCCACTATCTAGTTCATTTTGTTTACCCTTGTGTTAGTTTATATATTTCATCCACTATCTAGTTCATTTTGTTTACCCTTGTGTTAGTTTATATATCCTTGCACATACATTGCTTATATCTCTTTGTTAGGATAATATCCTTGCACATACATTGCTTATATCTCTTTGTTAGGATATATCTCGTTATTCATATTGTTTATCCTATCTCATATATTATTATATTTCATACTTGCTAGGATAACTTGTTAATTAATTTTAATTAGCATATAATCGGATTAGATTAGCATATGACCCTAATCACCCTCCTCTAGGGTCTAACAATTGGTATCAGAGCTTGGTGCTCTTTGATTTAAGGTCTAATCGCCTTGAGTTAAAGATCCAAGTTAGCTTATTGTGCTAATCTATTTTTGAGCTTTAATTGTATCTTACTTGCCTTTTATATTATGGATATGCATGGTTTAGATTATGCCATCAATATTGCTCCTAGATTAGATAATTTCCCCTATGCCCAATGGTGTGTTAGATTTAAACTTTTTGTTCAATCCAAACACTTTGATTTATGGGAAATTATAGATGATGCTTATATTGTACCCACTTTGGAGAAATCCAAGTGGAATAAGAATGATCATCGTATGTTTACAATGAACAATATTTTGTTAGAATATTTGCTAAATGCTTTTAATTCATCTATGTCTAACAAGTTTGTTCATTTTGATAGTGCTTACAAACTTTGAAAATTTATAGAAGCACATCAAGGGGACTTGGAGGCGATCCGACAAGCTTTGGAGGATCCGGCTTCAAGTTCATATGGAGCATCATGCACACGGTCACTAGGCAATAGCCCTAGTGAGGTTTGCGAGTTCGAACCCGATAATGATTTATCTAGTGATGAACTTGCTTGTGCTAGTGAAAAAATATTGCATGCCTATAACAAATTACAAAATGATTTTAATGATTTAAAAATCAGGCATGATGTTTTAAAATCTGATCATGAGAAGCTAGTGTCCAAATTTGATGTCATTGAAAATGAAAATACTATGCTTAATGAAAGCAATGACTTATTAAATTTGGAAAATGGAAATTTGATCTCATATATTGCTAGCCTATCTCATGCTAAGATTGATGTCATGTTAAAAGTAGAGAACATAAAGAATGATACAGCTTCTTTTATAAATAACTATTTATGTTCTACTTCTAAAAATGCATATGTACCTAAAAATAAAGATTTGAATCTTATAAAAAATAGTATTTCATCTTTAGATTCAACTTTAAAAATATGCATTAATAATCATAAGAGGCTTATGGACATGTGCGCCAAGACTAAGTCAAAATCATCCACTCATTATGCACACATGTATAGCAAAACTTATAAGTGTTCTATTTGCGGCCGTCAAGGTCATTTAGCTAAGTTTTGTTATGATGCACACAAACATAAGAATTCTAATGTTCCTTGTGCATCTCATGTAGCTTCTTCATCTTGTACACTTACACATTCACATGCTCATTCTCACAAAGTTCATAATAAGCATGCTAGTGTGTTCAAGTGTGATCATTGTGGTCGTTTTGGTAATTTGGCCAAATATTGCTTTGATTTGAAAAGAAAATCTCATTTGACAAATGCTTCCAATAGACCACATGTTTTTAAATGTGATGTTTGTGGTAGGTTTGGACATCTTGCTGATTTTGTTTTGATATACAAAAAGCTTCTAAATTGTAATATGTTCCAAATAGACCATTGTTTAAGAATGTTTCTCATTTGCAAAATAATTTAAAAAAAAATCTTTATTTGCAAATAATTCACGTGCACGAGCTAATGGTCCACAAAAACAAATGGATCTCTTTCATTGCACAAATTGCAATCGGAAGGGTCATTTGAATGAATATTGTTTTGACCATGTTAGTGCACCATATGTGCCCAAGAGGGTTCATAACCCTATGGCTTTGAGCTTTAATGATAGGGGTCATGTCCCTAAATCTTTCTCATGCTCTTTTTCTTTTGATTTCATAAATCTACTATTATACATGTTTTTATGTTCTTTATGAGACACTATTTTCATATATGTTCTCATTATCTTCATGTATGTGAGTAAATTTTTTAGCTGCTCTTATCTATGCTTGCTCACATATGTTTGCCATGATCTTTTATTGCTTATATTCTATATGGCATTTTGATAGGGGGAGCAATCCCTATATCTTTCTATATGTTATACTCACCCATGCATATTGATAGAGGGAGCTTTCGCTCTCTTCATACCTTTGTCCCCTTTTTGATGTTGTCAAAGGGGGAGAAATATTGTGAGTATATTCTTTCTTGTTTATATGCATGTGAATTATAATTTATATATTCATTTCCTTTCATGCATATATCCTTTTTGTAAATCGTTTGTCATCATCAAAAATATATTCATTTCCTTTCATGCATATATCCTTTTTGTAAATCGTTTGTCATCATCAAAAAGGGGGAGATTATTGGCCTTCTTGTTTTGATGATGTTTAACAAATAATTTATAACTAATGTTATTTGTCTAGTGTTTGTGTTTTTGTATTTATTCTAGGCAAATAACGAGTTGGAGGATGGATGGAATAGCGCTTCAACGACGATATCAAACGGAGGTTGGAGGAATTGTGGAGTGAAGCAACATACAATTCAAGTTAAAGATCAAGTTCAAGCTTCTTCCGCAAAGTGTACCAAGTCAAGCTTATTGAAGATCAAGATCGACTTAGGTAATCTAGTTTAGGTTTTATATTATGTGTGTTAAGTACATTAAGCTCAATATCATATACACACACGTATTTGGTTTCTATGTATATATATAGTTATATATATACATGCATGGTTTTGGATTTTCATGTTTTGGACATACTTGAAAAATACATGAGTTTTCACAAATGGAAATTCAATTTAAGAAATTCTTTTTCTAACATGTTTGTTTTCATGTTTATAAACATTTCGCAAAGTTTTATCAAGTTTGGAATTGATTTGTTATGTTTAATGGAATTTACAAAATCATGTTTTTTGTTCGTGCATGTTCGTGCATGTTTTACAAAACAGATGAGTTTTCATAAATGGGAAGTGATATTTAAGAAATTCTTTCTTTGAAATGTTTATATACATGTTTAGAAATTTTTCTCAAAATTTTACCATTTTTGTAGTTGATTTACTGTGTTCAATTGATTTTACAAAATCGTGTATGTCAGCAGATTTTTAGAAACTGTATATCTGTGTTCAAAAATTTATTTCTCTCAAATAAGAAATGCTTTTTCAGAAATTATTTCTCTAACATGTTTTTATACATGACTAAAACCTTCTCTCTAAATTTCATAATTTTTGGAATTGATTTACTATTTTTAATTGATTTTATAAAGTCAGATACGCAAATTTCCAGAATGCTGGAATTTGGGGTATTTTGGTCTTTTTAGCCTATAACGGCTAGTAACGGCTAGTTTTTGATATTTTCGGTTTTTGGGGGTTTGTGGCTGGTTTAAGAGGCTATAAAAAGCCCTCAACTTTCATTATTTCTTATGGATGTTTAAGAGAGTTTTAAAAAGAGTTTTACAAGTTTGTTGAAGGGTTTTTAAGTTTGTTTCAAGAGTTTGTTTGTGAAGAAAATTCCACAAGAGCTTGAGGAGATCATCTATTGAAGTTTGAGCTTCTAACTATTCTCCCTCCACCTCTTGATCTATTGAGAAGTTTTCTAAACCCTTATCTAGTTTTACATTTGCTTAGTTATTTGATTATCTTTCTTTAAAGCTAGTTTTTATATTGAGTTTAGATTTGATTTTAATCTCATTGTTACACACACCCACATGAGCTTATTGTATTTGCATATATAGTATATTAGGGTTGTGAGAGATTGTAACATTGAGTTGTGCTTCATTGTGTTCTCATCTATTATAGAGAAAAAATTTATATTTGTTACATTGTTAGTGTTGTAAGGTTTTCGGTGAGCTAGAAACCGAGTGTGTAGTAAAGTTTTCGGTGAACTAGAAAACTGAGTGTGAGGAGTGAACGTTGTTCGGTGAGCGTTGAAAACCGACACTGTGAGGTGTAAACGTTATTCGGGTGAGCGTAGAAAACCCGGTTGTGATAGTGGATTTCTCCCCGGGAGTGGGGAGCGGAGACGTAGGACGGAAGGTCCGAACTCCGTGATCACTTGAGTGTGTTTGAGTTTGTCATTGGCGTATTTGCTTTTGCATTTATCTTATATCGGCAATTGTGCATTGCTCATTTATTTCATCCACTATCTAGTTCATTTTGTTTACCCTTGTGTTAGTTTATATATCCTTGCACATACATTGCCTATATCTCTTTGTTAGGATATGTTATTCATATTGTTTATCCTAGCTCATATATTATTGTATTTCATACTTGCTAGGATAACTTGTTAATTAATTTTAATTAGCATATAATCGGATTAGATTAGCATAAGACCCTAATCAACCCCTCTCTAGGGTCTAACAAAAAAGACCAAAAACCCAAATTTATAAAAGGCTAAAAATACTAGCAGTTATAGCATCAGTCGACTGATGAGCTGACCGTTAGAGGCATTTTCCAGCTCATCGGTCGACTGACGGACCTTATCATTCGACTGATGGATCATCAGTCGACTGGTCAATCAACCAAAATAAAACATAAACTTTTTGTTATTCTAGGCAATTTCTTCAGTCGACATATCAGTCGACTGATAACAGGTTATCAGCCTGTTTTGAAACAAAAATCTGATTTTCAAATCTCTTTTAAAAATAGCAAATAAAATTAGAAAAATATAAAACTTTGAGAAATGATTATAAACATGATATAATACACATGTTACAAAAACTGGTTTTCAAAAATCACCTCTTATTTGTAAAAGATTATCATTTTGTAAATATGTCCAAAACATAAAAATACAAAACATATGTTTTTGATATTTTAGCTAAACCATGTTTTAAAACTTCTTGTATGGCTTTATTGACTTGAGAAAAAGTATAAACTATAGTTGTTAAGTCTATAAACCAAAAACATAATATTTTTCCAAATACAATAGAATATAAAACATATAAAAATGTATATGAAGATATATATATTGTTTCATATTTATATAGCTAAACCAAAACATATATGTATATATATAACTATATATATACAAAAACCAGTAAGTATGTGTGCATATGATTGAGCTTAAAGTACTAACACATATATATAAAACCTAAACTATGTATACCCAAGCTTGTGATCTTCAACGAAGCTCTATCTTGGTACACTTGCGGATGGAGCTTGAACTTGGATCTTCAACTTAAATTGCATTGCTTCACACTGATATTTTCGCCAAGCTCTATTGGATATGATCGTGAATGCTTGATTCCATCCATCCTCCAACACATTGTTTGCCTAGAATAAATACAAAAACACAAACACTAGACAAATAACATTAGTGATAAATTATTTGTTAAACATCATCAAAACAAAAGGACCCAACAGTAACCGCCCCTTAATCCGCTCCTATGCGGGGTGAAAATTCCTCAAATCGTATGGAGAAAACGGTTTCTGAAATCGTTCAACTCGTGTTTGAACGAGTCAAACGCAGGTCTTGTGTTGCTAGGCACGAATGCTGCATTCGAACGCAGCATTGGAAAACTAAATTTGTAGCATTTGGAAACTGTGTTTGCAGCATTTAGAAGCTACGTCTGTGGTGTTTGGAAGCTGCATCTGTGGCGTTTGGAAGCTGCGTCTGCGACATCTGGAAGCTGCGTTAGCAGCGTTTGGAAAATGCATTTGCAGCCTCTGGAAGATGCGTTTGTAGCATCTAGAAGATGCATTAGCAACATCTGGAAGCTGCGTTAGCAGCTTTTGAAAGCTGCATTAGAAGCTAGATTTGAGCTGCGTTTGCGGCTGGGTTTGAGCTGCGCTTGCGGCTGGGTTTGAGCTACGTTTGTGGCTAAGATTGAGTTACGTTTACAGCTAGATTACGTAGTGGTTACGTCATTTTGACTCTGGAACACGGAATCGATCCTTAGGCGAGCTTGGTGAGCTTCAGACAAAGTCCAATGTTCAGGCGAAGTCCAATCTTGTAGACGGATTTCAGAAAATAATTTGCTGCGAAGAACATGTCATAACTTTCAAAGCGTAAGTCAGAATTAGACGAATTATATATAAAAATTGACTATATCGACAAGACGGAGCCGACCAAACCGACCCAAAGGGTTTAGTTTGCTCCTGTCCGTTTCGCCAAATTCTTTACGATTTGAGAGATATCTGCATTTTGATTTGAAGAGACTATCAATTTGTATTTTTTTTTGCTAGAGCGTTACAAAGATCGTCATCTTGTAACCTTCATCTTGGCTTCTTAAAATTATGAGAGTCATTAGATCGTAACTCTCGATATTGATTGTGAAGGTTGTTGAATTAGGGCTTTCATTGGTTATTGTGAAGGTCGTTAGATTGTAACCTTCATCGATCTACATAAAAGTTTTTAAATTGTAGCCTTCTAGAAGCTGTTAAATTATAACCTCCATCATCGGTGTTTGATGGAGATCCGCTATCTGCAGTAATTTTTAGACAGCCTACACCAACAGAGAGCTCGACTCAACTCGGCCTGGCTGGGAAGGGTCAAGTGCCCTGGTGACCCGAGTCGCCCCTGGCTGGGGTGAGCTGGCATGACTAGTTAATCCTGATATGGAATACGTGTCAGCTTCATGAGTGTTAATGCTTAGGTTAATTATTGCCATAACACTTCTATTAATCCGTGTAGTCAATTTTGTTTGATGAATAACAAACCTTCATATTGGTCTAGTGTATGTTTGAGACATTTTATACATGTTATAAGAAGTTAGAATCAAGTTTGATATTGAAAAGATTAAGACAACAAGTTAATTGTAGCTGATTCTGGAACATTATCAAGAGTTTGATCACATGGGAGTGTTTGTCTCATTATTATGAATCCACAAGAACAAATAAAACTCAATTTAGAGATGTATAGCTCTAGATATAAATATTTTAGTTAAACAACATCAAAACAGTCAGTAGCAAGATTGAAATATAAACCAAGACTAAAACTCGCACGAGCCATAACTTTTGACTCAGTTGTCCAAATCACTATTATAATAGCTTCTCGGAAAACTCTCAATTTGATCTATCTAATCATTAGTGGTAGGTTGAGTCCACCAATGGTTTACAATGACTCATTGATGGTCTACAGTTTGTCTTTAGTTGCACATAGATGTTTTCCTGGAAGTTGAACAATAACCATTGCCACTGAACACTAACCATCGATGGTGTGAATACTATCATTGATGGTTTGAATAGATGGATAAGTCCGACCATGATGGTTTAGGGTCAGATTTGTAATCTTTAATCTTTTGTGGACTCAATCCCAATCAATTGTCATTCCTTTTGATCTCTAACTTCTACTATAATTTGGATATCTCTTTCGTAATTTATTAGGCTATATAAGTTTAAAAGAGATAATTTGTGGAGGGGGTTTCTAAGTTTTTTTAAAAAAAATAGAGAACTTTTTGAGAGAACTTGAAGGGAGAATTTGTAGGGGTTGTGAGAAGAAACTTGAATTGGAGATTTGAAACCCCAGAGCCTCAAGAAACTCTTTTTTGTTTCTTTCAACATCTTCGGATCATTTCAGTGAGGAGAGTTACTCTTAGATTTGTCATCATCATCACTTTTTCATTGAGCTTTGTTTCAATTCTTTTAAAGAACAATTTGCTTAAAAAAGGGCTGTAAGATCCTTTTAATATGTGCTTAATTGTTTTGGTTGGTTTGCTTTATCTAATGTTTACGGCGTACTCAAGCCGGTAATAATTGGGGGTTGATATTAGTTAGGGCTAGGTGTTACTCATATGTGAGGAGTTAGGTTAGACGACTGGTTTTGGGTAAGATTCTAGGGTGCTATCTTTGTAAGCCTATTGAATCAGGTTCTGATTCAGGTGAACTCTAGTTATAGTAAGGAAGCCCCTTCGTGAGAAGAAAGAGTGGATGTAGGATTTGTACCTAAACCACTACAAAGTCTTGCGTATTCTCTAGTTTGTTATTGGTTTGATTTTTCACTTTTATTTTGATATTATTTCCGTTGTAAAATACGTGTCTTAGCGAAATTCTACAACAAACCTATTCACCCCCACCCCCTCTAGGCTCTCAGATACATATACCTCCTTCTTTCCCTATTTCTTCAACCGATCTCTTCGTATTCTTTAATTTCTCTCTCTCTTTTTCCCCCCCCCCCCCTCCCCCTCCTTCCTAATACTTTAGATAGAATGTCTGATGTTGGGTTTGAGAGAGGAAGAGGAGAAGAATATTCTATTTTTTTTATGACTAGATGGTGAAGAGAGACTGGATAGAGCAAGGAGGGAGAGGGAATGGGAGAGAGGAAAAAGAGGAGGAGTTTGGAATTTTGATAGAATGTTTGATGTTGGGGTCTAAGAGATGAAGAAGAGGTTTGACATTTTTTAAGATTGGAGGGCGAAGAGGGACTGAGAGGAGAATAGAGAGAGAGAGAGAGAGAGAGGGAGAGAGAGAGAGAGAGAGAGAGGGGGGGGGGGGGGGGGGGGGGGAGAGAGAGGGAGAGAGAGAGAGAGAGAGAGAGGAGGAGGAGGAGGAGGAGGAGGAGGAGGAACAATTAAGGACTGAGAGAAGAAGAGAATGGAGAAGATGGGGAAAAGAGAAGGTATGATTGAGTATATGGGAAAGGAGGGAGAATGAGTGAGAGAGACAGGAAAGTTGGGGATGTGGAGGAGAAGCCAATGAAGATGAGGTGAAGTAAGGGTGCGTTCAGTCCGGATACGACTCTTACCATATCCATATCTGCTTACCCATCATAAATATGAATATGAATATGGATATACCTTGGTAAGGAAAATTCACATCCATATCCGCTAAAATCAGATACGGATACAAATATATATGTGGATATATAAGAGGATATGCATGCAGATTTAAAATGGATATGAGAAAACTAGATAATATTTAAAAAATATAGTTCATGTAGTACGAAAAGAGTTCATTATATGTTTATTATATCTAAAAACCTAAGATTCGACATCTTGATCATCAAAATAACCACAAATCAATTAATCTATGGATTAAAACTATTACAACAGTATGGCCAATATGTATTAGGATATTTCGAATACGGATCCGAATATCTCACTACAAAATCATATCAATAACCTTATGCGTATCCTAATGGTACGGTTATAGATATTTCTTCGGATACAGATATGGTTTAGTACCCCTAGTAGGAAGGGAGATGTTGTTTTAATTTTTTTTATTACAAATTTTAGAATTTGGGAGGGGAGGGGGTTCATCCAAAAAAATATGAGAGATTGAAGGGTCTATATACAAAAATTCCTTAATGTTTCGTTTAAAAATTACCTCCGGCTATCAAAAAGGCCTATGTGTCGTCAATTTATTAAAATTTAGATCAAAGTGTTGCTAGTATCACTTTTAGACGAAAGTGGTAACTAGGTGAAACTTTTTAGGCGAACATCATAATTTAGCTCTTTTTATACTTAACCTCTTTGCCATTATTACTTTGGCATGTATGTGTGATCCTATTAGTTTTAAGTCAGTACAATAAGCATAGAATATTATTAACAGTTCAATCATCAATTTTAAAATATTTTATGGACAATCATCGTGATTTACTTGCTCCACAAATAATTTTACACTCCCGAGCCCTCCATAGGATTTTAATTTTTTAATTTTTATTTCTTTTCCCGCATGATGGCTCTGAAAATGTTACACGGAGTACATCCAACTGTCTGCACAACGACCGCTAGAGATGAAGAATTGGGACCCGTTTCAACCACAAGCACTTCCGTAGAACAAATTTAAGGCATCTTACGACTTCTTTGGGTCCCTACCTCAATTATGCTCTCATCACACAGACAAATAATATTCTGTTAATAAACATAGCACGCTTCAATTATGGCCCTATATATTCCTTTAACACCTTGAGGGGGGCACCGGTCGAATATTGTTTACACTGTTTATGCGTAAAATAAAAATTTGATTAGCTTGCGACATCTATTTTGAGCTGCTTTCTGTTGTTTTTGGTATTGTATATGTGGCTCGAGACTATAATAATAAATATAGATTTAAATGTATAGTTTACCGATAGTTGTACTTGTACGTATAAAAAAAATTAAAGTTAAGAATGGTGGAGGTGAGATTCCTATGTGCTTAGTGGAAAATAATGCGTTTATTATGGTTTATCATAATAATAAGTAAAACGAAGGAAAGAGACGTCAGCTTTAAGTTGTGGCTCCCCTTTACAGATCCTCTGCACGTGTAGGAGGGCCCTCGCTTATTGAGGACAAAACTACAACAAGGACTCCTTTGTACTTATGTGGGTGCTTGAGTAAACAATGGCAATGTGCCAAAGCCGGTAATTATAATTAAAGCGAACTTTAGTTACTAAGGGGGTGTTTGTTTCACCTTTTTTATGGAATAGGAATAGGAATCGTATTTGACAGGGGTAAAATCGTAAATAAATGATTCTTCATTGTTATAAATAGCAGTAAATAGCCCCGTAACAGCGGCGCTAATAGCGTTAGTTGTCCCTTCCCGCGACGCTATCGCCCGCTACGCTATCGTGCAATAGCAGTGACATATTGCGAAATATGTCTGTTCGCAAAAGCGGCCAATAGTGTGTCATAACAGTAAATAGTGAGCGATTGTATTCGAAATTTGCTTTTTAACTGCTATTTAAAAGCCGTTTGAGGCTTTTTAAAAAAAATTAAACTCAACCCTTGACCATTGCATTCCACCGTCTTCTGTGATTTTCAGCATACTCTCGTCACCTCTCATAGCCTTTGGCACCTACCTTGATACTTCCTCTCACCTCCTTCACCGTGAGCTCCTCTTAGGACAGTCCTGTCACCGCTAAGCTCTTCTTCTCGAAGACGACGACTTTTTAACTCCTCCAGTCATCTTCGGTATTACGTGATGGTTACATGTCTATTTCATGTTTAGGATCTCTTTAAATCATCCAATATATACTTTTAGATTTCTTAGATTTTTCTTTAATTTTTTTTAGTATTTATACATATCTAAATTAGATCGCTATTTGACTTTACGCTTTTTGCAGCTATTTTGCCAATAGCCCAAAATAGCCTTAGCGATGCCTCACCGCTACGCGACGCTATCCGCTATCGATAACCTTGGGATTCTTTATGAATCCTATTCCTGAGTTTGATTCACAACAAATTTATAGATTTCGAAATCTATAAAATTAAAAAAGTATGGTGATTTTATAGAAACCAAAATCCTAATGATTTGGGAGGATTTGGGGCAAAAAGCTGACACACTCGTACTATTCTCCCTCTTTTTTTTCGGATTTCGTTTCTTCACAAACCTTATATTATTATGAGATCGAATTCTATTCTCATTCCAAACCAAACTAAAGAATAGGAATTGGAGGATTTCTATAAAGTTGGATTCTATTTTTTCATGTTATGAAACAAAAATAGAAAGGAAAAAAAAAGGGATTCCATGAATGCATAAACTTGACTTAAATTTTTTTATGGATTTGGTAGAAATCCATAAAAAAATCGAATTTCTATTCCTATTCTTGTCCACTATTGAATGAAACACCCCCTAAACAAACATTATCAGGTAAACCAAAATGAGGTTTCAAAAGCACATGGTGCCAGGTCAGAGGGCAAAGAGAGAGTTCAGGTAACTAACCTCCTATGCTTTCTAAGGTTAGATCAAACTTCAAAAACAATTGAAATCATGTATATATCTAACATATAATGAGTAAAAAAAATCATGTCAGAGCTTACAACATATGAACAATATATTTTGAGGAGAGGTTAAGATAGATTGAAGATTCAATTTCACTGTTTGGTTCTGGAAATCATGCTCTCCTTTTGATTGTGGGACATTTTGTATTGGTTACATATCAAAACCTCAGCCNACTTGTTACCAAAAAGGCTGTTAATTTTAAGGCCCTGTTTGGCAACCAAAAAAAGTGGCTTATCTAAGAGCTTGTGGCTTATTGAGTTGGTCAATAAGCTAGTAGAGTTGTTTGGTGACAAAAAATAAGAGGAGATTATTTTGAAGATTGTGGCTTTTGCAAGTAGCTTTTGAAAAGCTATCTCAAGTAGCGTTTGGGATTGGGAAGAAGCTGTCAATTATAATTCTTCCATTTTTGCCCCTTTAAATAGGCCAACCGAACCCAAAAAAAAAACCCTCTTTCTTTTCCAGCGTGAAAAACTTCTGCCGTCGATTCTTCTTCTCTATTTCGCTCTTTGATCCGCCTAGGAGAAGAAGGGTTTGGATTCTTGCTCCCTGCTCAAATTCAACTAATTTACTGATTGTGAGTTTCCTTCTCGATCTATTTTTCGATTTGTTTTTGTTCATTAGGTTAGGGTTCTGTTCCTTTGATGTTTGATTGTTGTGGGGATGATGGCATGCGATTTGGATTTGGTTGGTACTTTAATTTTCTGTATTATCTTTGTTTCTAGATCTAGCCATGTCTATCATTAGCCAATTCCCAGGAAATACTAATTAACAGAAACCTTACTAATGCTGGCAGTACGCACGTATACATCCATGATCTCTCTAGCCCTTCAATGAAAAAACCTGAACAGCATAATTTATGCTCTCATTCAACTTGAAATTTATCACTTGTTTTGTTTTAAAGAAATCATAGAAACATGTAAGTTCCAACTTACATGCACACAACTGAGATCAACGGTTTGAACAGAAAAAAAAAATTTACCAACATCCTTATCATCCGAAATTCTGAACATGATGTGTACGGATTTTGAAACAAAATAGGCAGAATGAATTGTAATTATGAAATAATCATCTGCAATAAACACAGGAAAATAAACCAATAACTGCAGAGGAAAGCTGTTTTGGATTCCTCCATGGAAACTGAAAATTATAGAGTTTAAGAAGAGCAGCATGACGTCTTTTGAGCTACTGGCTGTCCCCTGATTTGAACTGTAGGAGGCCTTGCATTGTTCATTGCAGGTTGGCTTGCCATCCTGAAACCAGCAGATACAGATAATTAGACTGATACAATATATATAATATAGGCAAATGTTAATTATGCTACTTTATTTTGTCCTATTCTTGTACTCGAATAAAATGCACTAGGCGAGTTGATCTAGGCGAGTTGATCTTTTGTGAAAATAAAATTATATCAAGCTAATTGTAGACATTGTAGTGCTATGGGAGACAATTTCTTGTGTAAATGACATTACAGTAAAGTAATAATATTTGTATTATGCTAATATGCTAGCTTTGATTGTCTTATGTCATTGTTCGCTAATACAGAATTCATCTCCACTCATGTGTTTTATATTCATGTGTGTTTTTTCTATATTATAGATGGAATCAAGTAATGATAATGTGGACAATCAGAAAAACAAAGGTACTGATGATGCGGAGGGAAAGACATTTAACTGGACAAATGATTTCATGATTGTATTATTGGAGCTATGTTTGGCATTCGTTGCTAAGAATGGCCGCAATCAACTATTCAAATGGAGAGACATTGCTAAAGACTTTGAGGCAAGAACTAATCGGAAAGTTAACAATTATAAAAGTTTAAAAAACAAGTATGATCAAATGAAGAGAGATTGGAGAATTTGGAAAGGTTTGAAGCAATCTGAAACTGGCCTAGGTTGGGATTACATAACTGGAAAGCTTGATTGTTCCAATGAGTGGTGGGAGATAAAAATCAAGGTTAGTTGTTTTCTCACATAGTCATAATTGGTAAATTAAAGAAAAGTTAATATTTTGTTTGATTTAATATTTTATGATATTGTGTAGGAAAAACCTGAAGCTAAAAAATTTCGTAACAAAGGGGTACCATGCGCCATTGAAGAGCTATGGGATCAGCTATACTCGGATGTAGTAGCTAACGGGTTAGAATGCGTTACTCCCGGCATGAATCCTTCAAGTGTGGTTGTGAATGATGTACAATCTGGAAATGTTGAGAGGGTTCAAGCAGGTGTTGAAGAAGAGGAAACCAATAGTGAAGAAAGAGTACTTGGTGAGTATGAGGATTCTCAAGATCATGTTTACTCAGAATATAGTCAATACTCATCTCGCTTGGAAAACCTAGAAAGAAGTGAGGGTACTTTTTGGCATGAGTTTTCAAATGAAGTGCTTAATGCTGATAATCAACAACCTAACCAAAGCCAAGGTGTTACCCAAGTACCAACTAGTGATAGGAGGACTTCTAAAGAACCACAAAAAACTGCCACAAAAACAGTGAAGTCTGTGCCAATGAAGCGTAAAAGGAGACAATCTACAGGATCAGCAATGATGAACCATCATCTTGAAAACATGGTTGCATTTTGTGGTCGTGTAGTCCAAGCACTTGAGTCAGATACTAGTGCTCCTGATAGTGTGACAAATACTCAAACACCAGTGAATTGTGCTGTAATGGTGATGAATGTTCTTAAAAATATGGATGGGTTGGAAAATGGTAGTGCTTTGTGGTGTTATGCTGTTTATTTACTTGAGGATGCTATGAGAAGGGATTTTTTCTTTGCTATGGAGGATGATGCTTCTAGGTTGGCTTGGTTAAAGTTTATGTATGATATGAAGGACAAGTAAACGTTTGAACTATTATTTATTTGTTTAATTAGGTGTGGTAATTTTAGATATTTCAGCCGTTGTTTGTGTTTTATTAAGTGTTGAAGTTGTGTTTAATTTGGTTGCATGAATTCTTAATCTTATGGTTGTATGGACTGTTAAACTTTGTGGTTGTGTTTAATTTGAATTTTACCTTGTTTAGACTTATCTTCATTTTTTTAAACTAATCATTGTTTAGGTGTATTATGGATATGAAGAAAAGGAGGAAGAAAAAGCAGAGAATATTTTGGCTTATAACTGCATGTACAACAAGTGCTATAGCTACATATTACTACAAATACATTTACAAAGAACCATGCATGACTTCACATCAAAGAGGGGAAGATTGGATGAGAGAAATTCTAAATGGACATCCTATTCGATGTGTGAATGCCTTTAGAATGGAATCAAGAGTATTTTTGCTACTATGTGAAGAGTTACAATCCAAATATGGATTAACACCTAGTAGGAACATGACAGTGGTTGAAAAAGTGGGTATATTTGTTTATACTATTGCGTTGGGTCTCTCTAATAGAGATGTTGGTGAGCGATTTCAACGTTCTGGTGAGACTATTAGTAGAACCATTACCCAAGTTTTAGAAGCGATTTGTGGTAGAAATAAAGGTTATATGGGTCTTGCACGGGATGTTATACAACCAAAGGATCGAAACTTTCAATTCATACCACCTCAAATCGCCAATGATACAAGATACATGCCTTATTTTAAGGTAAACATTATTGTAATTGATACTTAATTTGTAAATTTTGATACGTACCATTATTATAATGATGAAGTTTAAATTATAGGATTGTATTGGATGCATTGATGGTACTCATGTGGCAGCATGTATTCCCGAGGCTGATCAAATGCGTTATAGAGGGAGGAAAGACATCCCCACTTTCAATGTCATGGCTGTGTGTGACTTTGATATGTGTTTTACATTTTTGTCTGTTGGGTGGGAAGGATCAGCACATGATACACGTGTTTTTCTTCATGCGATTAACACGCCAACAATGAATTTTCCTCATCCTCTACAAGGTTTGTTTTTATTTTTTGTTTAAATTTATGTACTCCAATATATTATAGTCATAATATTTCCTTCATTTAATCTCACTTTTCTTAAATTTTAATATAGGTCGATATTATTTGGTTGATAAAGGATATCCGGATAGACTGGGATATTTAGTACCGTATCCCAAAATAAGGTACCATCAATCGCAGTTTCAAAGAGAGGCGCCAACCAATGCTAAAGAAACTTTTAATCGTGCGCATTCATCTCTTCGTAGTTGTATTGAGAGGTCATTTGGAGTCTTGAAGAAAAGATGGAAGATTCTTCACCAAATGCCACAGTATAGTGTGAAGACCCAAATTGATATTGTTATGGCCGCATTTGCATTGCATAATTATATTCGCATTAACTCAGTCGATGATCCGTTGTTTACAGTGTTAGAACAACAACCAAATTATGTACCCGAAGATGAAACTCAAGATGAACTCGAGGATCCTGATGAGAATAGTAATTCTTCAAGAGGGACAACTTCTGAAATGAGGGAAGTTCGTGATAACATTGCTCGCTTATTATGGGAGTCAATGTGATAATTGCCTACAGTATTAGATGTCGTATTTACTGTTTTCTTTCAATTGACCTCTCAATGTTTGTGTATTTTTCATAATGTTTTCCCTTATTATGTGATGATGGTTATTGTTTTTATCACGTGCATTGCATGTGCAATCTAACTAGTAAATAAATAAATAAATGAGTGTTGAGTAATTCTAATTTTATATCAATAATATTGCATGTCCTTTTTAGTCATTTACAAATTTAAGCTAGTTATACAGCTACTTTTGCCAAACAGCTCTACTTTAATCAGCTAGCTACACAGCTATAAGCTTTCAGCTATAATTTCACAGCTTTCAGCTAGCTTAACAGCTTTCAGCTATAATCTCGTAGCTTTCAGCTAGTTTTGCCAAACAGAGCCTTAGACATCCAAGGATATCTCTATTTCATGAAAATCCACTTGGGATTGAAGTTGTGTTTAATTTGGTTGCATGAATTCTTAATCTTATGGTTGTATGGACTGTTAAACTTTGTGGTTGTGTTTAATTTGCATTTTACCTTGTTTAGACTTATCTTCATTTTTTTAAACTAATCATTGTTTAGGTGTATTATGGATATGAAGAAAAGGAGGAAGAAAAAGCAGAGAATATTTTGGCTTATAACTGCATGTACAACAAGTGCTATAGCTACATATTACTACAAATACATTTACAAAGAACCATGCATGACTTCACATCAAAGAGGGGAAGATTGGATGAGAGAAATTCTAAATGGACATCCTATTCGATGTGTGAATGCCTTTAGAATGGAATCAAGAGTATTTTTGCTACTATGTGAAGAGTTACAATCCAAATATGGATTAACACCTAGTAGGAACATGACAGTGGTTGAAAAAGTGGGTATATTTGTTTATACTATTGCGTTGGGTCTCTCTAATAGAGATGTTGGTGAGCGATTTCAACGTTCTGGTGAGACTATTAGTAGAACCATTACCCAAGTTTTAGAAGCGATTTGTGGTAGAAATAAAGGTTATATGGGTCTTGCACGGGATGTTATACAACCAAAGGATCGAAACTTTCAATTCATACCACCTCAAATCGCCAATGATACAAGATACATGCCTTATTTTAAGGTAAACATTATTGTAATTGATACTTAATTTGTAAATTTTGATACGTACCATTATTATAATGATGAAGTTTAAATTATAGGATTGTATTGGATGCATTGATGGTACTCATGTGGCAGCATGTATTCCCGAGGCTGATCAATTGCGTTATAGAGGGAGAAAAGACATCCCCACTTTCAATGTCATGGCTGTGTGTGACTTTGATATGTGTTTTACATTTTTGTCTGTTGGGTGGGAAGGATCAGCACATGATACACGTGTTTTTCTTCATGCGATTAACACGCCAACAATGAATTTTCCTCATCCTCTACAAGGTTTGTTTTTATTTTTTGTTTAAATTTATGTACTCCAATATATTATAGTCATAATATTTCCTTCATTTAATCTCACTTTTCTTAAATTTTAATATAGGTCGATATTATTTGGTTGATAAAGGATATCCGGATAGGCTGGGATATTTAGTATCGTATCCTAAAATAAGGTACCATCAATCGCAGTTTCAAAGAGAGGCGCCAACCAATGCTAAAGAAACTTTTAATCGTGCGCATTCATCTCTTCGTAGTTGTATTGAGAGGTCATTTGGAGTCTTGAAGAAAAGATGGAAGATTCTTCACCAAATGCCACAGTATAGTGTGAAGACCCAAATTGATATTGTTATGGCCTCATTTGCATTGCATAATTATATTCGCATTAACTCAGTCGATGATCCGTTGTTTACAGTGTTAGAACGGCAACCAAATTATGTACCCGAAGATGAAACTCAAGATGAACTCGAGGATCCTGATGAGAATAGTAATTCTAAGATGAACTCGAGGATCCTGATGAGAATAGTAATTCTTCAAGAGGGACAACTTCTGAAATGAGGGAAGTTCGTGATAACATTGCTCGCTTATTATGGGAGTCAATGTGATAATTGCCTACAGTATTAGATGTCATATTTACTGTTTTCTTTCAATTGACCTCTCAATGTTTGTGTATTTTTCATAATATTTTCCCTTATTATGTGATGATGGTTATTGTTTTTATCACGTGCATTGCATGTGCAATCTAACTAGTAAATAAATAAATAAATGAGTGTTGAGTAATTCTAATTTTATATCAATAATATTGCATGTCCTTTTTAGTCATTTACAAATTTAAGCTAGTTATACAGCTACTTTTGCCAAACAGCTCTACTTTAATCAGCTAGCTACACAGCTATAAGCTATCAGCTACAATTTCACAGCTTTCAGCTAGCTTAACAGCTTTCAGCTATAATCTCGTAGCTTTCAGCTAGTTTTGCCAAACAGAGCCTAAGTCTAGCAGTTATAAAAAGCTCCCCCTTAATTTTGAGATTTTATAAATGAAAAAACCCCCTTTTATTTTGAGCTTTTAGGGGGATTTTCCAATAAAATCTCTAAGTTGAAAGGGGTTTTCTAATTAAAAATGTAAGTTTGGGGGGAGAGGGGGTTCCTAATAATCAATGTACTTAAAGGTGGTTTTTATGTTATTTTGAAAGTTATGGCGAGTTATCTGATAATCGTCCAAAGTAAACGGGGTTATTCTAATATTTAGCTTTTTGCATTATTATGATTAGAGTTGCCAAGATTCAGCTGGTTTTGGTTCCGGAGCTCCCACAAAAGATCCATCTTTACCTGATTAGGTAATGAAGAGTGCATTTTCTTTTTGGTTTTTTTCTGACGTACGTGTACCGGTTTAGAATATTAAAAAATCGATATTAATAATTTTCATCCATGCTTAGCATTGTCTCCGCACGCTAAATGTTAACCATTAAAGTTGAACGTACCGATCCTTATTTTAATTTTGAATGTTAAGCTCATTCTTAATATTTCAGTCTTTTTTTACTGCAAATGTTGCAATCATGTCTCAAATCAATTTAAAGCATTTTACACTATTTCTTTTGTAGCATGAAATATTTCTTGTAAAAAATCACGTGTTGCGTTTCAAACTAGACAATCGATAGATCAGTTGTCAACTGCACTATATTTCCAACAACACCAGATCAAATAGCTTAATCAAGCTTACTGCACTTCCTAATCTCACTTTGTCAGATAGCTGAGCTTGTCAACCATGCAAAGCTAAAACGATATAAAAGACACAGCGAAGCTCGTCAACAAGCTAGTTTGAGTAAATTCATACTCGAGATCAGCCCGCATCTTTTAAGCAAGAGAGGAAGAACTCCTGAAATGCACATAATATAACATTATACACGCGCACGCTATGATGCATGCTCAAATGCCTACAAACGTTTACAGCCTTGAAGCCAGCAAACAAGTAATCAGTGACACACTATTGGGGCCAGTAGAAATGTCATAATTCCCTGCAATACCTCAGCTGCATTCATGGAGGAGCTCCACCAGAGTGCAATCCTTGGCGCCTTGCTTAGAGACTAGCAGATTTAGCCATTCCTCAGATGTTATGCTGTCCATACATTCCACCTTGCTACAGAAATATATCATATCATTGCTATTTGCCATTATTTCTCGAAATTAAAGCAATAGATACATTATGCCATCTTCAGATAATAATAATAATAATAATAATAATAATAATAATAATAATAATAATAATAATAATAATAACAATAGTGCTCAAAAAAGATAATAATAACAATACCTGTCAACCCAGTGTCAATCCCATATTTGCCTACGCTTCTGAAGCAAAGCACTCAGCTCTCAGGTTAACCCACAACTTGGGCAACGGAGAGAAAGCTTTCTATGGGCACCAGCAAATTAGAAACCAAACATACATGAAATTCAGCAATTGAGACGTGACATCGAAATGCTTGTCATTGCTTCTTCGACTGCTGTCAACCAAGAGCCCAAATAATCTTTTGGAATGCATCATACCCAATTTATTCAAAAAGTGAGATGCCAATTAAGCCTTCATGGAACAGCAGTCAAGGTGACTATTGGATGATGCATTATTCATTTGCTGCACCCGAATATCGGGGATATTCCTGGTTTTTATCTCATTTTTTCTAATTCAGTATAAAGTTAAGGAATGTGTTTTGACTGTTACTTACACCCATGACTTAATGGACAGGTGGAAAAGCTCAATTACCAAAGATTAAGGCCACAGCCCTAAGCCACTGTGTTTCACTCCTCCACAAGTACCTGTATGGTCTCCATAAAGACCTGAAACACTTTTGACTCCTTGTGCTTGCGCCAACTCATGACAAATAATGTCTTGTTCATAGTTAATCAACTGCTGAAGACACCTAGGAACATCGACATTTTCCCTAGCCACTCAATTTGGTTTCTCCCATTGTCTTCAACTGCTGAAGACACCTAGGAACATCGACATTTTCCCTAGCCACTCAATTTGGTATTCTCCCAAGCCACTTTTTCTTCTTCTGAACGAATGTGAAGTTCCTCATAGGCCTTAAAAGAGTTGGCTGCAAAATTTTCCAAGGCTTCAAAGATCTGTTTCAGACCTAACTGCTGACTGTTCTCTTCAGAAGAGTAGTTTGGAAGTTCGCTCTGGCCAGAAACAAGGGCCAATTTCTTGTTGAGTGCATCTACTTCCTTGTTAACAATTTGGACCTCTCTTTCTCGAGCTCTAATCGATCTTTCCATATCCCCATTTGGCATCATCCTTTGCTTTGGATCAACACTGTTTTGCTCCCAGAGATGTCTCAAACGAGCGGCAAAAGCCTTCATAGCATTAATGACTTCCATCTCGGATATCCTATCCACTGCTTGTGACCATGAATTACAGATCACAAACACAGGAGGAGCACCTATTCTTCCAGGAGAATAAGGGGGAACCCCATCAGCTGTTACTTCAGGTTCATAGTGAAGACATAATACAAGCCATCCATTCAAAGCTCTCACATAGTTTTTCTGTGAGCTGATCCAAGACGCAAAATTGCCAGTCAACCTCAGTACCTCCAGTTCGAGATCCATCATTGCGCGCAGCTGAACATCATCGAGCTTGCCACCATTTGCAATTGAATCCAGACCTTTGGCTTTTGATATAGCTTGACACTGTATCCGATGACATTCTAACTTATTTTTCCACATTCTCAATGATCTGCAAATAATTATGTTCGTTAGATAAATAAAATTTCATCGTGAAACACAAGTAAAACCTCTAAGCTCCATCTTTTTTTTTTTTTTGAGAGAAAGGATGGATTATCACAAAGATAATCCAGCCAGCTCTAAGCTCCATCTTATACATTCAGAGGTCAACATCCACTATCTCAAATCTCGAGAAAGCAGCCATACGAAAGTAATGTTTTTAAGTTGAATACAAGTATCATATACACCAGAATCTACTACATTTTACTACAAAAGACAACTGCGTTAGAAACCATTTCTGCAAAACTGCAAATCAGGTCAGTTAATCTAACCGTGACTGAAAATCTAGGGTTTCCAATTACAAGATTTGAGGGAAATACATTCGTTTGGCTTGTCGTACCTATGGATTTTTCCAACAACGCTTACAGTGCAATTCAAAATTGTCAAGTTTATCGTTGTGGGTTCAACTTAGAAATTCTTTTCACGGAGATAGCATTTTGTTTTTGTGACTAGATATTACAATTAACTGAAGTTCTAACAGCATCCGACCAAACAAACAAGCAGGAATTCATGGAATCTTACATATGACTTTAAGTACCATAATAATGCAAGGTGACATGAACTTTTGTGATTCTCAACTCGGTGAATACCAAACGCCCTTAAACAACAATATAAGGAAGAAAATAAGGAAGAAAACAGCAGATAACACAGGAATAACTGAGGGTTCATGAATCATTATTAACCTAAAAACATAAATAATTTATTTGCAAGTATTTCAAAAAAATACGTTAGATAGAATGGAATTGTTCATGCAATAAACATCATCAAGTAATAATTGTTACAAAGACAACTATAATCATCATCCAAATTAATATTAATAACACTACAAAATAATAAAGAAGCACGGACACCTACAAAAAACATGTAAAAAGAAAAAGGGAAAATTAGCTCACAATTTTCTTTTTCCCTCTCAACTTTAGTTGTATCTAAATCAGGATTCATGCAACCAGAAACATACCCATGCTGAAGGCTAGCATCACAACATCAGACGTCCAAAATGGCTTACCAGCTCTAAAAGATGCATGATTATTGCACACAAAAATATATGCAAATGCATACTGATACTATTGTTACCCTGTGTATGAAGTTCTAGGCATCAAAAAGCAGTAACTAGATGCATACAGGCTATGTATGTATGTTTGAATTGACAAGAATCAACATATTTATTCACAGTGGAGAGAAATTAAGAGTTTGCATACCCCTGAATAAGTTCATCAATCTGCGGCCACAACTCTTCATCCCTTAGCTTATTTATCTTATTTGATATGGAATCAACAACTTGAATCCTTATTCTTATTTTGGTTGACAACTTCCTGATCAAATTTTGAACCTCTTCAAGCTTTTGGGCCTCAGCACCTCTTTCAGCCAGATGCCTCAGGCGTTTGCTGTTTCTTTCATGAAGTAGCCTCATTTTTTCTTCAGCCTGCAATAGTATCATTGCAAGAGCCAATGAAGCGGAGCATATAATATATTCATAAAGTTTTCCAAACTAAACAACCAAAATCAGTATGTACTAGAAATCTAAGATGGAGAAAAATATGACATGATTGCTTGGATTAAACGTTTAGATATGAAACCTGTGAAGTATTTATAGGACTAGAGAAGAAAGAAAGGAAGAAACTAATAAGATAGTGAAACAAGACACCAAGATCCAATCTCAAAACATTCGCAGAACTACATCATCTGATAGTTTCTACAACTTTACTTGTGAAGTTGACCATTAGTTAAATTATCATCCCATACAATTTCAATTATGAACTGACCACTAGTTCAATGATCCAAACTCCAAAGATAAGGGCATTGACAACCTATGAACATTAGACTACAACAGGGATTTGTTACTCAAGTGAAAAAACCAACAAAGATTGTGCAATGAACACAGATATTGATTTTCTTGCTAAAATGCTAATCAGTGTAAAAGATATATGGTTGGTATTGGTAATCCTCATAAATGCATAGTTAAAGTAATAAAGAAATTCAAGAGACCGTCTATCAAGTCCTGGCATAGGCACTAAACCTAGATGGTTTGCTCAAAGTCACTGTAAGATGCATCATTGATTCATAATGCTTACAGTAATTGAAATTACCTAACCCATAATGGAGGATGTAAAGCCTAAATACTCTTGGACCAAGCTGGCAGCATAATATTATACATTAATCCAACTATCTACAAGCATATAATAGAATAAATGGTGCCGGTCCCTCAGCACTTATTCCCTATGTATTATTGAGCACAATTTATGAGCATGACAGAGAACCAACAACAAAGAGAACATTCCACTTTTATGCACTGCACTTTTACGTCTAATGATTCTATAATATATAATGGACCTAAATCCCAGATAAATTATACATCTCACAGGAAGATGGATACTAAACAAAACCAGATTAAGAATGAAAGTGCAAAAATCCAGGGCAGGTTTCAGTACATTACCTTAACTTCATCCTGAAGCTTTTTCTCCCAAATATACAATTTTTGCAGTATCGAAGAGAGATTCTTTGAACTAGACACAATATCCTCCTCAAAGTTCAAGAAATCTTCCCCATTTGAAGTAGAGGGAGGCATCACACACATCATCCTCGAAGAAACTGCTCAAGAAATGTAATTAAAATCACACCGATCACTTCAACTAACAAACATAAACAAATTCAAGCTAACTTCACCTTCAATAACAGAACTCTTCCGGAAGCGATATGGATGCTTTCCAACCTCAAGCATCTTCGACAGTTCTGTAGCTGCATCCGATGCCCTATCGAACTGAACCCTAATCTCACTTCCAATCTCAGAAATATCCGAATACTTCCTCGGCTTACTAGAACTCGCTGCCACATTCTGCTGCTGAGAATCATCAGCAACCACTTTCTTCTCCACAACATTCTCCTCATTCTCCACCTCTACTGACCTCGAATTCTCTCCAACACCCCCAATCCGATCCTCGTTCCCATTATACTCTCTAGTAGTAGACCCCACAAACTTCTGCTCTCCATAGACCTCCTTAACAACCTCGTCAACATCATCATCCTCCTCCTCCAAGTCAGGGATCCCCTCTTCATCCCTTACCTCCCTCGAGCTCCGGCTAGCTCGACTCGGGGGATAAGAAGGGTAATAAGTTTCTTGAGCCCCAAAGGGATCCAAAAAGTCCCAAGTGGACACTCTTGGAGGCGACGGCGGCGGTGGAGGCGGCTTTGAGGTCGAAGGCGCCGAGCTGTCCGCCGCGGAACCGAACGCCGGAGGCGGAGCTAAATTTGGGGGAGAAAGGCCGAAGAATTCCCAAAAAACCATAGTAATTGTTGGTGGGATATGCGTGAGGATAAGAGTAAGGGTAGTTGCTATAATTAGGATATGCCGGCCGGAGGGGAAGCAGAGGATGAAGGATCGCCGCCGCTGACGGCCGCCGACGTTGGCGAAGTGAACAGTAGAAGGCTGAGGCTGATCGCGCGCGTAGTTGAAATTGACGGAGGTGGGAACCCAGGTTTCGTGTTCTTGATGAAAATGGTACCGATCGGGCGACAAATTCCCCGAGTGGAGCTGGGAATCGGGGTCGTCCGCACCAGAACCGCCGTCCTCCTCGTCATCAGAAGAGTGGAACTGGATGTGGGACCAGAGCCGGAGTGCGACCTCGAATGCTGCTGCTGCTGCTGCGGCGGCGGCGGCGGAGGCGAAGGATCGCCCTTTCGCCGAGCTGGCAGAGGAGGGCGGGAGAGGAGGAGGAGGGAGGGGGGCAAGGCCTCGTGGCTGCCGGCGCAGTCGATGAAGCGGTGGAAGGAGGAGCCGACGGAGCGGAGGAGAGAAGGCGTAGCGTTGTGGGCGTCGGCGAGGGCGTAGCGGTGGCGGACGCATGGCTAGGAGGTCGGTGCGGCCTCGCACAGCGCCACCGCCTCCAGCTCTCAGCTTCGACCCCGAACAACCCATTTAGAATGCTAGTTTTAAGGTACTAAAGGTTGTAGCTTTAAGGTCGCGGAGTTGATGGGTGAAAAGTTAGTTCTAGGGTTAGGTTAGATCTAGGTTTGAGGAGGAGGAGTATGAAGGCCGTCGATGGGGGTGAGCTTCCCACGCGGGAGGGGGGCGACAGTCGGTGGGGCTTTAAGAAAAGGTGGGGTGACGGTATCAAGGGGGGAAAAGATAGGGTGGAGTCATCGGGAATCGGGGTTACGCGGTCGGTGGGCGGGTGGGTGGGGTGCGTGCGGGATGAGGGTTGACGGGCGTCGTCGGCGTTGGACGTATCTGCGGGTTTGCAGGGAATCTTCCACCTTTTCTTAGCTGGTCGGTAACTACTAATCTCTTCTGCACTGAGGAACAGCTGTGGATGGTCGCGCTGCGCTGCGCCGAGGTATTGATAATGCTTTCTTGCCGTGTAATTTGTAATTTACACTTTAAACAGTATTATTAGAGAGATTAATGGGTATCCTTGTCATAGGAGGGGATTTTCTCCTTGACGCATCTAAAATCACATGATTGAGCGATATTATGGATGATCCGCTCCGTTGAACTTGATCTACATATTCTAAAACCCCAACACACCAAGTTTGGGGTGAATCCGTCGTCGTTTGACCCTCCATCGAGCCATGTGAAAAGTTCTATTCATTCAAAACCGTTAAAATTGATACGAGTGGATGAATGGTCAAACGACGACGGGTTCACCCCAAACTTGGTGTGTTGGGGTTTTAGAATATGTAGATCAAGTTTAACGGAACGGATCATCCACAATGTCGCTCAATCATGTGATTTTAGAGACGTCAAGGAGGAAATCCCCTCTTATGACAAGGATACACATTAATCTCATTTATTAATTGGGTAAATTGGAGATGACCCTTGTCATGTGTACATTGATCAGCACTCGTCAGTCGTAAATACAAACATTGAGAAGGTTAAATTGTATATAACCCCATGACCAATAGTCAAAAGTCAAATAATTGTTATTTGATAGAACTTTAAATAATGCATGACCTATGCGTGCGACCTATGCAAGATGATCCGATGGTCCCTTTTGTTTCTTCGACTTAGAAATAATCAATTTAGTAATCATTATGAAGCCAACCGATTGTCTACAACTTCTAAGCGCAGAAGGCGGGAGGTCACGGTCATATTTAAAATCTTTTTTGATTGAGACACTGCATCTTTTCCTCGAGCACTCAATGTACTAGAGCTCTATGATACACACTCGCTCGCTGCTACCTCACGTTTTACTGATTTACTGATAACATTTGAGGGGAAGACGTCAATATATGCATGTTTGCTTACTGGGACTAGCTCAGTCTGGTATTGCTTTTTTTTAGATGCTTCTACTTATTTTTTTTTTTAAAAGCAATTAATAATAATGTTTGGTTAATAAATAAATTTTCGCATACTAATTGAAAGTGTTCTTGCTTTTAAAGGGGTGTTTTTAGAAGTAATTTGATGTTAGTTTTTAAAATAACATCTCCTTTTTTAGTTTATATATAACTTATATACCTTTTATTTTTTACCAATGATCATTAAGTGCAGTTCAACAAAACATTTTAACTGTTAGATCTACATCATGAAACTTGAGATCTAAAACCATATAGCCATGATTAATTCAAAGAGATTAACAAATAATCAAAAGAGCGGAAGCTTATACCTAAATCCATTGTTTGATCTTGAGATGGGTTTTGATCTTCTAACCTTAGGGTTTCTCTAAATCCGAATTTCTCTAGCTAGATGGGGGTGTAGAGAATTAGAGAATGTAACCCTAGGTTAGGGACCATAACCCCTTATTTATAGATGTTGTACTTTTGTAATTTAGCCACTCAATAAATCATAATTACAACCTGGTATCTGCACATATAACCCCATGACTTATTTAAATACCAAATTAACCCAACTTAATTGATCACTTTAGTGGGTTATCCTGAAAGATAGCAATACACATTGATTAATCATATGTGCCCACAAATAGATTTATTAGATTAAATCCAACAATCTCCCACTTGGGCACCATATGATTCCTTAAATTGTGTATAACCTTATGAGCTCAAAAATTGCTATCACTGAAAAGGTATTTCCGAACAATCTCGTCCATTGACTATATCAATATAGGATCAAAGCGGCCTTCGTCACATTTATCGTGACTCGACCCATCAATGGTCACATATACCAATACAATCAAATGACATAGATCAATCATGGATGTGCAGCATGAAAATTACATGCAATGTGATCAGTACATGTCTATTTTTAACTGGTCCTCCTTAGTGAGGTCAAAACCAAACATAATGTAACAGAGTGTCTTAACTGAATACTTTATTCTGATCAGACAATACAACCAAACATAAAGCACCACAAATACAAACTCCCACTAAAACATAATATCCTCAAATAATACCACACCCATATGAGCAGTATGCTCATGAAAGACCTTAGGTGGCAATCCCTTAGTAAGAGGATCAGCTATCATGGAGTTTGTCCCAATGTGCTCTATGGATATCTGTCCACTCTGTACCCTTTCTTTCACAACCAGGAACTTAATGTCAATATGTTTTGACTTAGTTGAGCTCCTGTTGTTATTGGAATACATTACTGCAGATTTATTGTCACAATATAACCTTAGTGGTCTTTCAACATTTTCCAAAATGCGCAGTCCCGTGACAAAATTTCGCAGCCATATTCCCTGATTGGATGCCTCATAGCAAGCTACAAATTCTGCTGCCATAGTGGAGGAAGCTACTAGTGTTTGTTTGACACTTTTCCATGATATAGCTCCTCCTGCTAACATATAAATGTAGCCTGATGTAGACTTCCTGCTATCTTGGCATCCAGCAAAATCAGAGTCCGAATACCCAATGACCTCTAATTTCTCTGATTTTCTGTATGTGAGCATGTAATCTTTTGTTTTCTGAAGATACCTCATAACCCTTTTGACTGCTATCCAATGATCCATACCAGGGTTGCTTAAGTATCTGCCTAACATCCCAACAATGTACGCAATATCCGGACGCGTACATACCTGAGCATACATTAGACTTCCTACAGCCGAAGCATAAGGAATCTTCTGCATTTCCTGAATTTCAAGGTTACCTTTAGGGCACTGATTGAGACTAAACTTGTCTCCTTTAGCAACAGGGGTGTCACCTGGTCTGCAATCTTGCATGCCAAACCTTTTAAGTACCTTATCGATATAGCTCTTTTGTGATAATCCAAGAATACCCCGAGAGCGATCTCGATGTATCTGGATCCCTAATATAAAAGAGGCGTCCCCAAGATCTTTCATCTCAAAATTCTTTGATAGAAATCTCTTGGTTTCGTGCAACATGCCTATATCATTAGTGGCAAGCAAGATGTCATCCACATACAGAACCAGAAAAATATACTTACTCCCACTGAACTTGTGATATACACAGTCATCAACAATGTTCATCTCAAAACCGAACGAGATAACTATTTGTTGAAACTTATGATACCATTGACGAGGAGCTTGCTTGAGTCCATAGATGGATTTCCTTAATTTGCAAACCATATTCTTTGGGTCTCCTGACACAAAGTTTTCTGGTTGCACCATATAAATCATCTCATCAATGTCTCCATTGAGAAATGCAGTCTTAACATCCATCTGATGTAACTCAAGATCATAATGAGCAACAAGTGCCATGATTATTCTGAAAGAGTCTTTCGATGAAACCGGAGAGAAAGTCTCTGTATAATCAATGCCTTCCTTTTGAGTATAGCCTTTAGCCACAAGACGCGCCTTATACCTCTCCACATTACCGTTTGCATCCCGCTTGGTTTTAAAAATCCATTTACAACCAATTGGTTTTGCACCTTCTGGCAATGGGACAAGTTCCCAAACCTTATTGTCTTGCATAGACTTATACTCTTCATTCATGGCATCAATCCACTGTTGAGAGTTAGAACTTTTCATGGCCTGAGAGAAGTTGATTGGATCATCTTCTAACATTCCACTACTTTCCTCATGTTCTTGGAGAAATACAATATAATCATCCGGAATAGCATTTCTCCTTTCTCTCGTGGATCTCCTTAATGGCACTGGTTCTTGAGGTTGTTGAGTTTGTTCTTCTGGAACAGGGAGTTGTTCAACATTATCATCTTGAGGTTCCGGATTTACTTCTTGAGCAACAACAGGTATAGGAACCTGAATATTGTCAAAAGTAACTGTATGGATTGGATCTGAAGCCAATTCCTCCTCAAAACTAATGTCTCTAACCTTATTTCTCCCCCCAAACTCAACATCCTCAAAGAATGTTGCTGTTCCCGTCTCAAAAATATTCCTTATAGTGGGATCATAAAACTTATAGCCCCTAGAGCGATCAGGGTACCCAATAAAGTAGCTGCTAACTGTTTTGGAGTCCAATTTCTTTTCATTTGGCCTATAAGGCCTTGCCTCAGCTGGACATCCCCAAATATGTAAATGCTTTAAACTGGGCTTTCGACCAGTCCAAAGCTCATAAGGTGTTTTAGCAACTGCTTTACTTGGTACTCTATTCAGAATGTAAGCTGCTGTCTTAAGTGCTTCTCCCCAGAGTGACTCTGGTAAAGAAGAATGAGCAATCATACTTCTTACCATATCCTTAAGAGTCCTGTTTCGTCTTTCAGCTACACCATTCATGCTAGGTGAACCCGGCATAGTGTACTGTGGGACGATACCGCATTCCTCTAGGTATCTAGCAAATGGTCCTGGACGTTGTTCACCTGAACCATCATATCTACCGTAGTACTCACCACCACGATCAGATCTGACGGTTTTAATTCTTCTGTTGAGTTGATTCTCAACTTCAGCTTTATAGGCTTTGAACATGTCCAGAGACTCAGATTTTTCATGAATAAGATATAGGTGCCCATAACGTGAGTAATCGTCTATGAATGATATAAAATATTGTTGACCATTCCAGGATTCCGTAGGGAATGGCCCACAAATATCCGTATGTATCAATTCTAAGACATCCGAAGATCTGTTGGCACCTAATCTCTTCACTTTGGTCTGTTTTCCCTTGATACATTCAACACATACGTCGAAGTCCGAAAAATCAAGGGAATCCAAAATGCCATCAGACACAAGACGCTCAACTCTACCTTTTGAGATATGACCTAAGCGCTTATGCCATAATGTCGCCGAATTTTCCTTATTTAATTTACGCTTAGTACCACGTGATTCCACATGCAAGGATTCATTGTAAGAAGCAATTGTATCAAGCAAATATAGGTTGTCATAAATACTCAAGTAACCGGTTCCCACAACATTTGAATTAAAAGATAAACTGAATTGACTGTTTCCAAATGAACAAGAATAACCTGATTTGTCCAATACAGAAACAGAAACCAAATTCCGTCTAAAAGACGGTACTACAAAAGTATCTTTTAAATCCAAATAATAACCAGTTCCTAACAACAACCTAAAGTGCCCAATTGCTTCCACATCTACCGATTGTCCGTCGCCCACAAAGATGTGTCTTTCAACATCACTTGGCTTTCGGTAGCTCAGGCAACCCTGCATAGAAACACTTATGTGAGTAGTAGCACCAGAGTCTAACCACCAAGTGTTTCTAGGTACTGAAGCTAAATTAACCTCAGAACAGACCAAAGCAAGGAACGTACCCTTATTATCACGCCAGGCGTGATATTTTGTACAGTCCTTCTTTACATGTCCAGGCTTCTTACAGAAGAAACAACCCTGATTATCCTTATGTTGTTTCTTCTCAACTGGACCCTTAGCAGCTTCCTTATCATTCTTCCTTTTCTTGCCCTTATCCTTAGAGGCATAGGCCAAATGAGCACTTTCTGTCTTATCTTGCTTCAACCTGTCTTCTTCTTGCACACAGTATGAAATGAGCTCATTTAGAGTCCATTTCTCCTTTTGACAGTTATAACTGACCTTAAATTGGTTAAACTGTGCAGGAAGAGACAACAAAACCAGATGCACTAATAACTCGTCACAAAGATCGAGTTTAAGTGCCTTAAGCTTTGAAGCAATATGAGACATTTCCATAATGTACTCCCTGATATTTCCTTTGCCCTTATACTTCATTGAAATCAAGCGAGCTAAAAGCGTGCTTGTTTCTACCTTATCGTTTTTCGCAAAACGCTTCTCAATTTCGGCAAGGAAATCTTTAGCCTTAGTAATCCCTTCGGATTCTATGCCCCTGAAGGCTTCCGGAACGCCGCGCTTAATGATCATAAGACTCATGCGATTTGAACGCTCCCACTTCTCATGCTCCTTCTTTGCATCAGGAGTGCTATCCGCATTGAGAGGTTGGGGTTGTTCAGTTCTTAATGCATAGTCAAGATCCATGCAGCCAAGAACAATTAATATGTTCTCTTTCCAAACCTTGAAGTTTGTCCCATTTAGCATGGGAATTGAGTTGATGTTAGCAGAAATTGTTGCAGCAGATGCATTAGCTGAAATAAAACAAAAATGCTCACATCAATAACCATAATCAATAAAATTCAAATAATGACAATCCCCATCCAAGATACCGGCACAACATTAATATCAAGTCTTTGGACAGTAATATTAACTTGTAAGTGATACCTTGCTGCAATGATCAAACATTGACAATAACTCATGTCAAATAATGAAACTATCTTTGGATCGATTCATTATTCACATGTAAACCTTATAATTGTCACACGCTTATCATCGCAGATGTGTATACAGTCTAAATAAATATTAACCTTCCTTTGGGCCGATTAAATATTTACACGAAAGCATACACACAAACATCTCACATTCCTCATGAACAATCTACACAAGAGAGGTTACTTTGGCAACTTCTTGTTTCAATTAATCAATTGGAGTGAGAGACAACCTTAATACCTTAGTGTCATAATATTTGAATTAAATAATTGATTAAAAACCGAATTAGATTTAAATTAAAAAATTTAAATCAACTGAATTTCCAAAAACTTAATTGGGGTCTCACAGCTTAATTAGGGCTCATAACTTAATTGAATAAATTAAGTATACCAAAGTGGACCCATGAAAAGCCGAGGCTTAACCATAATGAACACGAAGTTCCCTTAACTTCGAACGCGAGGTTCGACTGTATTGAGTACGAGACTCACTTAAGCACGAACGCGAGGTTCGTCTGAAAATGAACGAACGCGAGGTTCGTTTGATAAAAGAACGCGAGGTTCAACTTGGGAACGAACACGAGGTTCGTTTAAAAAATGAACGCGAGGTTCAGCTGAAGTACGAACGCGAGGTTCGTCTGAAGTACGAACGCGGGGTTCGTCTGAAGTTCGAACGCGAGGCTCGACTGAAGCACGAACGCGAGGTTCGTCTGAAGCTCGAACGCGAGGCTCGACTGAAGTACGAACGCGAGGTTCGTCTGAAGTTCGAACGCGAGGCTCGACTGAAGCACAAACGCGAGGTTCGTCTGAAGTTCGAACGCGAGGCTCGACTGAAGCACGAACGCGAGGTTCGTCAAAATTGAGCTTGACACTCACCTGAATTGAACGCGAGGTTCACTTTAGAACGAACGCGAGGTTCGTTAAAATTGAGCTTGACGCTCATCTGAGTTGAACGCGAGGTTCACTTTAGAACGAACGCGAGGTTCGTTAAAATTGAGCTTGACGCTCACCTGAGTTGAACGCGAGGTTCACTTTAGAACGAACGCGAGGTTCGTTGAGCGCGAAGCTCGGTTAAAATTGAACGAACGCGAGGTTCGTTTGAGGTAACCACCTCCTTAATTTTCGCCACGTTTCACGCACGCACGAACCCTTAGGGTTTCAAATTGAAACCGCCGCCGACAAACCCAAAAATCTTTGATTTTTTATTTTCAAAACAGATCCAGAATTGGAAAAAATTGAAGAAAAAATCAAAGAAAAATCCAAAAAATTCCAAAAGGTACTGTTCACCAGCGATTTTTCAGTTACTATTCATCCGAAAAACTTTTCGTTACTGTTCATCCGAACAAAAATTTTACTGTTCATCCGAACCCAAAAAAATTACTGTTCATCCGAACCCAAAAAATTTTACTGTTCATCCGAACCCAAAAAATTGAATCTTTAACCAGAGGTCACCGCCAACATGACCAGCAAAGAGACATCGACACAGGTTAATCTCAAGTCGTTTCTGGAAGCATCCTGGCGTGTAACCCGTCTGCAGTCCGGAACCATCGTACGAGGAACTTATGGTAGGGTTCGGACAAGATTGCCTTTGGAAGATGAAGAATCGGATTCCTGCTCTGCTGTCGCATCGGACAATACAGTGTCCAGCGAAGGACAACCCCGCGAGTCATTTATGATAAGCGCGGAAGAAATGGCCAAGATGCTTGAAGACGCTTTGGCTAAGCAGAAAGAAATTTTCAAATTCGAGATGGAGATGGCCATGCAGCAGATGAGAGAGATGCATGAGCAACAAATCCAGACATTATAACCCCATGACTTATTTAAATACCAAATTAACCCAACTTAATTGATCACTTTAGTGGGTTATCCTGAAAGATAGCAATACACATTGATTAATCATATGTGCCCACAAATAGATTTATTAGATTAAATCCAACATTAACTACTTTTTAAGTAAATTTTAATATTTGATTACCAAACTTCAATTTCTAGCAGCTTATATAAGTTTCTTCCATATGCTTCTTTTATAAGCAACTTATTATAAACTCCCACAATACCAAATTGGCCCTAAGATTACTTGTTGTTGCCTCACGATTTACTAATCACGTTCAAGGGTAAATGTTTGAACTCAGGCGTGTTTGTTTATTGGAACTAAGACTATTGAAGCTCTTGTCTAGAATTCCATCACAATTTTCAAAGTTCTGGAATAGCGTTGTGGTTCTTTCATATGTTGTCATCAAAGTAATGTAAGTTCAAACACGTATTGACCAAGAATATAAATCGAATTAGGAAAATAAACAGCTAGCTGCTATATGAACCCAACTTTTATCTAGCTGCTATATGAACCCAACTTTTATCCATAAAGGAATTTAACACTGAAACATGTGATGACATATTAGAATATCAAATTACAACATCAATGTTCGCTGTAATTGTAGAGCTTCTGTTACAAAGTTTGACCCACTAAGGGGGTCCTTTGCTAAAAGGCAACCTTAATATCTCAACCAACTAAAAATTACGATGAACATATATTATAAAATTTTCTGATGGGGTTAATTAAATATGGTGATCATTGTTATAGTATTTTCTAAATTATTCTAGAGCTAAAGAATATGGGAGGGATGAGCCTCACATTTTTAGGGCATGAAATAGACACATGGTGCTTAGTTTGTGGTTTTAACTCTCATATCATCATTACTGACAATGTAGTAAATGTAGACCATAACACGCTATAGAGTAGGATTTTGTTTTCTAGCCCCAATGAAAGAAATACCAAAAGGATGATAAGATAAAAGTTGTTGAAGTAGTTACTATGATCTGAAGTACAAAAGATATGGAATTTGTTAATAGGTGCCCCCAGGCACTCATATCATGAAAGAATGTAGACGGTAAAAATTACCTTTGTAGATAAAACACGAAATCCGCCTGCGTATTCAAGCCACCCGCACAGCTTAGAAATTGGGTTCACCCATGGGCTTGGCTCGCTAGCACGAGCTAAGGCCACGCGATCACCAAATTCGCCTACATCGGGTGACCACAGACTCGCCTTTATGCTCGACTTGTCCGTACGAGTCAAGATCATCCAAGCGACTGAAACTCGCCTGCTGACTTGACTCACCTACACGAGTCAAGAGTTGAATTCGCCTACAAACGGTAAGCTCGCCAAACTCGCCAGAGTACTTAGCAACCGCTATACCACGTACAGGGATGAGCCTTCCCACTTCTCGTGACGTGAAGGGAAGGAGCATAGTACTCCAAGCCCATCAAGTGGCCGCTCACAGTACTAGTGGCTAGTCAAATCCTTACAGTTGTTGGACACCGTCGCACTACTTAACTCGCCTGCACGAGTCAAGTTCGATCAAGCAGCCAAGGTTCGCCTGAACGACCAAACAAACCGCCAAGCAATCTACAAACTTGCCAAACTCACTTGAGTATTAGGTAGCCGTAGTATTACGTACAGGAGTGGACCATCCCATTTCTCTCAACGTGAAGGGGGAAAGTACAGTGCTCCGAGCCCCTCAAACGGTCGCTCATTGTACAAGTGAGGAGCATGGTATCTCCCAACAGTACATGGTCATATCTCATGATTCAAGGAGTGACCACGCCGTCTCTCCTCTATTTAAGAACCTCTCCTAGATACAGAAAAAGGGTTCGGTTGGCTCATAGTTAATTGATTAAATTAATCAGTTAGCTGAACCACAGCTCTCAACTCTCGACGGAGTTGATGACAAGCTTTTTGCATGACCTTTGCACTGTAGCATCCTCTCCTAGCTTCGGGCCCTGACCACCATCGAACTCGGAAACTAGAACTCGACTAGCACGAGCTCCTACTGTGTACTGAAGCTCACCAGCAACCTCGGTCGAATCGTTCAAGGGAAGCAGACTCGGTGCGAGAACCGAGCGAGGCGTCCTATCGCTATCAAAGTCCCCACGTTAAACAAGGAGGGCATTCCCTCTGCTTCTGTTATAATTTTGATTCATTAGTTTGTAATAAGCTATTCTTATCAATACAAACGAAATCCCTGTATCGAGAGATCAAAATTTACACCTACAAAGAAAAAGAGAAAGTTAAGAAGAGTGTGACCTAATATTCCTAATTAATTTTCTCTCCTCTCAAATCTTTCTCTCTCTCTCTCTCTCTCTCTCTCTCTTGCTTCAAGAATGTCCTAGGGGCACTAGTTAATGGGTTTGAATTCTCTACACTTTTAATTATTGTGTCCTAAAATTATCGAGTCTAATGAACTCCTAAGAGCTAACCACGTGTCATAATTAACCAGCCGAGTCCTATAATCTGAAAACGCAACCTAGGTGAGAGCACCGTTGATTTCTTTGGAAGTCCCAGTCCAAGATTAATAGCGTTCTCAAGCCAGGAAGTGCTGAAGGGATCCTAGTTCTAGATGAAAGGCCTCTTTTAGTCGGACTTCTCGAACAACAACCTATCAGCTTCACTGCCCAGTTGTCATCGTATTTAATGCATGGCCACAGTCATTATGACTCTTCGGTCCAAAGTCATAATGATTCCTTAGACAATGCTAGCACTTTAACCATTCTATTGCTATCATATTAAATGCAAATGTGACTCATTCAAACTGACTGCCGACATGTGTAAAGTATAGTAGGACCAATTAAAGTGCTAGCATGAATTCACTTCAGCACTCTAAATATGTTACTTGTGCACGAATTCACTTCCTCTTGATTAAGCAGCCATCAATTAAAATCAAGGGGCTCTAAACTCCTCCAAATATCCACTCACCCATTGTTTGGTGGAAAATTTATAGTAAATAAAATGAAAGAAATTTGATTTGTATTCTCTCGATCTTAATTACAATTTGGATTTCCGATTACAAAAGAAAGGAGAATTGATCTGAATTCTCCCCTTTGTTTAAGTCTAGGTTCTTCACGGTAGCGATGAGATGCCTCCCTCGAATGCTCGCGTCGAGTTTGCTTCTCGTTAATGATCCAAACGTCTTATTTCACTGAAACGGTATCTTCTCCTCACGATTTGACGCTGTGGAGGACTTGCGTAGCAAGTTTGAAACTCTGAACGAGTTGATAACTCAAAGCGAGTTTAAACTCTTATAAAAGAGTTGATTGATCTTAACCGTAATTATTTAGACAAGCCAAGCACGAAGATAGCCCCAAGAATCTGTTGCCGAGAAGATGATCCGAAGAAGCCGATTCTCAAAGATCCAAAGATCTCTCCCCCTCTCCTCTTCTTCTTCTCAAAACTAAGCTAATCTTTCAGCTATTTATAGGCGATTAGGGGGTGTAACCGCCCCTAAAATCGCTCCTTTGTAGGGCTAATGGGATATAACCGCCCTTTAAATCACTCCTGAGTGGAGTTGTGATCCCCTCAGATCATGAGAAATGGTTTTGAAACCGTTCAGCTCATGTTTGAAATAGTCAAACGTAAAATCCGCATTCTGGCGTGAATTCTGCGTTCAAACGCAGCGTCTGGATGCTCGTTTGCAGCGTCTGGAAGCTGCGTTTGTAGCATTTGAAAGCTGCGTTTGCAACAATTTGGAAGCTACGTTTGGCAGCAAATGGAAGCTATGTTGGCAGCTTTCGGAGGCTGTGTTTATGGCCGAACATGAGCTGCGTCTGTGGGCTTGAGCTATGTCAGTGATGGCTGATAAGGAGCTGCATCCGCGGTTGAATTGGCGCCGCGTCTTGATACTAAAACGCGGGGAGGACTTCCGCGTCTTGGTTTAAGGAGATCATTAATTTGTAGTCTCTTTTTCTCAGAGCGTTACAAAGATCATCATTTTGAAATTTTTGTTTTAGCTCTTTGATATGTGAGAGTCGTCAGGTTGTAACTCTCGTTGTTGATTATGAAGGTTGTTGATTAGAGCTTTCATCAGTTGTTGTGAAGATCGTCAGATTGTAACCTTCATCGATCTACATGAAAATTTTTGAATTTTAACCTTCTGGAAGCCGTCAAATTGTAACTTCTATTATTTGTGTTTGATGGGGATCAGCTATCTGTAGTAATTTTTAGACAACCTACAGAACCCCCTCCAAAGTTTTCAAAAGTTTGCGGTTGACTGGGACGAATTTTTGGAATACTTTGGATCTCAACTCTGATTTTGGATCTGTTGATTCCTTATCATAAGGGGTTGTTCTTTGCACCCGCTTCGAAAGCATCTTGGTTGAAGGGATTTTCCACGTAGGACTTGCGTGATGTTGAGCTTCAAATAGAAACTGTAGTGACGGTACAAGCTACGCATGAGGAAAAGCTATCAAACGTCACGTCATGACTCACCTCTATTCAGCTGATTGGCCCACAAACATTCATAGGATTTTTAGCAAACCCTTAGCCATCAACATATTTGATAAGTCTTTACCAACTACTGTTTGAATCGGGCTAGTATGTGAATTATTTTAATCCGTTTCACATGTAACGTTGTGCTAAGAGAATGAACTCTCTTAGACTTGATGCTATGATTTTGAATACATAGACTTTGTCATTTTTACGGGAAAAGACTAACCGACAGCATGTGTTAGATGCAGACTTATCTCTATTTAGGGATCGAGATAAAGTCCCCCAGACGTGGATTCTGGTGTCTTTTTCACGGAGAAAGACTAACCGGCAATGCGTGTTAGGCGTAGATTTATCTTTAATTAGGGATTGAGATAAAGTACCCCAAACGTGGATTCTGGTGTTATTTTCGGAGTAAAAGACTAACCGATAATGCGTGTTAGGCATAGACTTATCTCTAATTAGGGATCAAGATAAAGTCCTCCAGATGTGAATTCTGGTGTCTTTTTCACGACAAAAGACTAACCGGCAACGCGTGTTAGGTGTAGGCTTTGTCGCTGTTTCTTCATGTGTCATGTTTTCACTTGAAACACTGAAAGAAAGTTAGAAGTACCAGAGGTGTAGTATTAACTTGGCATGAATTTTCACTTAGAGTAAAATTCAGAAATTTTCTTCATTATCACTAGGATAATTCCAGAAAATCTTTAATCCACGGGGATTTTATAATGAAAATTTGGTATTCTTGTTGAAAAATGATTAACAAGTTCATTGGGGAGTTTGACTGTTAGAGGTGTGATGTTAACCTAACAGTATTTTATGGACTTATCGTTCTATCGAAGAGAGTTGATAAGTTGGTTTGGTTGTCAGAGGTGTGATGTTAACTTGACTGGTTTTTTGACTGGTTTGTGGACCTATCGCTCTATTAAGGAGAGTCAATAAGTGGATTGTTTCGTCAGAGGTGTGATGTTAACTTGACGGGTTTGTAGACTCATCGCTCTATTGAAGAGAGTCGATAAGTTGATTTTGTCAGAGGTGTGATATTAACGTGACAAGAAGAATATTGCGATCGAGGTAATTTTGAGGACTTATCGCTCTATTGGGGAGAGTCGATAAGTGGATTTTATCAGAGGTGTAGGATTGACGTGACAATAATTTGTTGCGATCGGAACAACTTTGTGAACTTATCATCCTATTGAAGAGGATTGATAAATTTATTTGTTAGAGGTGTGATATTAACGTGACAGGAATTTTATTGCGATTGGAATAACTTTGAGGACTTATTATCATATTGAAGATGATTGATAAGTGGATTGTCAGAGGTGTAATATTAACGTGATAAGAGTTTTGTACTTGTGATTTGAACAAGATTTTGAAGACTTAACGTCTTGCTAGGGAAGATTGCGATTTGAGCAATTTTGAGGACGTATCATCCAATTGAAGAGGATTGATGATTGGTGGAAAATTTGAAGTAAGTAAAATGAAAGAAAATTGATTTGTATTCTCTTGATCTTAATTACAATTTGAATCCCGATTACAAAAGAGAGGAGAATGATCTGGACTCTCCTCTTTGTTTAATTCTGGGTTCTTGACGGTGGCGATGGAGTGCCTCCCCCGAATGCTCGCGTCGAGTTTGCTCTCCATTGATGATCCGAACGTCTTGATTCACTGGAACGGTATCTCCTCCTCATGATTTGACATTGTGGATAACTTACGTGGAAAGTTTGAAACTCTGAAAGAGTTGATAACTCAGAGCGAGTTTAAACTCTTGAAAAAGAGTTGATTTGAACCAAAAGTTCGGCTAATAAGCCAAGGGAATGCTCCAAGAACTTTGTTGCTGCAAGAAGCTCCAAGATGTCAGATCGAAGATCCCCCCAAAAAATCAGCCAAAGATCTCCTCATCGCTGCCAAGCTCTAAGGTCAATCCAAGCTAAGAAGTTCCAACCCTTAACTAGGTTGAGTTTCTTCTTATTTATAGGGGATTAATAGGTATAACCGCCCCTTTAAATCACTCCTAAGTGGGGTGTAACCACCCTCAAATCATGGGAAATAGTTTTGAAATTGTTCAATGCCTTCTTGTTTTGATGATGATTTACAAACAATTTATTACTAATATTGTTTGTCTAGTGTTTGTGCATTCCTATGTATTGTAGACAAACAACGTAGTTGGAGGATGGATGGATTGCGCCATAACGATCATATCCAATGAAGGTTGGAGGAATTATGGAGTGAAACAACATACAATTCAAGTTAAAGATCAAATTCAAGCTTCATCCGCAACGTGTACCAAGTTGAGCTACAATGAAGATCAAGATCATTGTTTGGGTAACTTTAGTTTAAGTGTTATATTATGTGTGTTAGATACTCTAAGCTCAATATAATATACACACACATTTATTGGTTTCTTTGTACATATATATATAGTTATATATATATACACAAGTTTTGGTTTCTATGCATATATAGTTTTATATATATACATACATATGTTTTGGGTTTTCATGTTTATAAGTATGAAATCACATATTTCATATTTACTATTGTGTTTTCGAAAACATTGCATAGAATATGTTTTGGACTTAACAGTAATCATATACATACTTTATTAAGTCTATATAATCATTGTGCAAAGTTTCAAAACATGGTTTAGCCAAAATGTCAAAATTCACATGTTTTCATTTTCGTGTTTTGGACTATTTTGCAAAATGATGATTTTTCACAAATAGGAAATGTAATTTGGAAAATTTCTTTTGTAACATGTTTGTTTTCATGTTTATATACATTTCCCAAAGTTTCATTATTTTTGGACTTTATTTGTTATTTTTAACATATTTTCTAAAGTCTCAAAATCAGCTTCTAAAACCTGTTTTTCTGCATATCAGTTTTCGGTCGACCGATCCGGTCGACCGCTCATTTGTTCCTTCGACAGCATGCAGCAGAGAGTTGGTCGGTCGACCGCCGTGGTCGACCGAGAGCTTCCTTCGGTCGACCGCACCGGTTGACCGGATAAGTCTATACCTGTTTTTCTCGTGTTTTTGCTTTTCCAACGGCTATTTCCTGAGCTGTTTGCTGGGGCTGTTTTTGTCTTTTGTTAAGGGTTTTGACTGAGATTTAGAGTGGGTATAAATACCCTATTGCTGCTCTCTTTCAATAGTAATCAAATAAGTTTTTAAACAAAGTGTTTAAACAAGGGTTTAGGGTTTTACTGTTTGTTTAAGTTTGTGTTTCTGTTTACAAAGGAGGAAGATTTTACTGCAGATTGAGGGATTCATTCTCAATCCCCTTCATCCTCTTCTTTGTGTTCATAGAGAAGTTTTCTAACTCTTTTCTCTAGCAATTTCATTATTGATTTTCATATTCTTATTATTGCTAGTTTGCTATTTGAGTTAGATTTTATTTTACTCATTGTTACACACACCCACATTGAGCTTTTAGTATTTACATACATAATATAGTTGGGTGGTGAGAGATGATAACTTTTAATTGTGCTTTCATTGTGTTCTCATCCATAGTTGAGAACAATCAAATTATTGTATTGAGCCTTATTGTGAGATTCACTTTGTAATACACTTGTACACCGAGTGAGGAGTGTGTGGTGAGAGTCGGGGATCGTTCCAAGAGGAGTGGCGTCGGTTGACGTGCCCAAGGAGAGGTTATAACCGAGCATTTAAGGGAGACACGGCTAGGTCCAACACTTAGTGGGTGTAGAGTGGGATTACAATAGTGTGTTGATTGTAAAGTTTTCGGTTAGCTAGAAAACCGAGTGTGAGGTGTAAACGTTATTCGGGTGAACGTAGAAAACCCGGTTGATAGTGGATTTCTCCCCGGGAGTGGGGAGCGGAGACGTAGGACGGAAGGTCCGAACTCCATGATCATTTGTATATCTCTTTGGTAGGATATATCACATTGTGTTAGTTTTATATCCTTGCATATACATTGCCTACCTATTTAGATTATTTACCCTTGTATTGTTTATATATCCTTGCATATATTTCTATCATTTAGGATATATATTGTTATTCATATTGCTTATCCTAGCTCATATATCTTGTTGTATTTTATACTTGCTAGGATAACTTATTAATTAATTTTTAATTGGCATTTCAATCGGATTAGATTAGCATAAGACCCTAATCACCCCCCCTCTAGGGTCTAACAATTGGTATCAGAGCTTGGTGCTCTTTGATTTATGGTCTAATCGCCTTGAGTTAAAGATCCAAGTTAGCTTGTTGTGCTAATCTAATTTTGAGCTTTATTTGTATCTTGCTTGCCTTTTATATTATGGATATGCATGGTTTAGGTTATGCCATCAATATTGCTCCTAGATTAGATAATTTTCCCTATGCCCAATGGTGTGTTAGATTTAAACTTTTTGTTCAATCTAAACACTTTGATTTATGGGAAATTATAGATGATGCTTATATTGTGCCCACTTTGGAGAAATCTAAGTGGAATAAGAATGATCATCGTATGTTTACAATGAATAATATTTTATTAGAATATTTGCTAAATGCTTTTAATTCATCTATGTCTAACAAGTTTGTTCATTTTGATAGTGCTTACAAACTTTGGAAATTTATAGAAGCACATCAAGGGGACTTGGAGGCGATCCGACAAGCTTTGGAGGATCCCGCTTCAAGTTCTAAAGGAGCTTCATGCACACGACCACTAAGCGATAGCCCTAGTGAGGTTTGCGAGTTCGAACCCGATAATGATTTATCTAGTGATGAACTTGCTTGTGCTAGTGAAAAATTATTGCATGCCTTTAACAAATTGCAAAATAATTTTAATGATTTAAAAAGCAAGCATGATGTTTTAAAATCCGATCATGAGAAGCTAGTGTCCAAATTTGATGTCATTGAAAATGAAAATACTATGCTTAAAGAAAGCAATGACTTATTAAATTTGGAAAATGGAAATTTGATTTCATCTATTGCTAGCCTATCTCATGCTAAGATTGATGCCATGTTAGAAGTAGAGAACATAAAGAATGATACAGCTTCTTTTATAAATAACTATTTATGTTCTACTTCTAAAAATGCATATGTGCCTAAAAATGAAGATTTGAATCTTATGAAAAATAGTATTTCATCTTTAGATTCAACTTTGAAAATATGCATTAATAATCATAAGAGGCTTATGGACATGTGTGCCAAGACTAAGTCAAAATCATCCACTCATTATGCACACATGTATAGCAAAACTTATAAGTGTTCTATTTGCGGCCGTCAAGGTCATTTAGCTAAGTTTTGTTGTGATGCACACAAACATAAGAATTCTAATGTTCCTTGTGCATCTCATGTAGCTTCTTCATCTTGTACACTTACACATTCACATGCTCATTCTCACAAAGTTCATCATAAGCATGCTAGTGTGTTCAAGTGTGATTATTGTGGTCGTTTTGGTCATTTGGCCAAATATTGCTTTGATTTGAAAAGAAAATCTCATTTGACAAATGCTTCCAATAGACCACATGTTTTTAAATGTGATGTTTGTGGTAGGTTTGGACATCTTGCTAAATTTTGTTTTGATATACAAAAAGCTTCTAAATTGCAATATGTTCCAAATAGACCATTGTTTAAGAATGTTTCTCATTTGCAAAATAATTTTAAAAGAAAATCTTTATTTGCAAATGATTCCCGTGCACGAGCTAATGGTCCACAAAAACAAATGGATCTCTTTCATTGCACAAATTGCAATCGGAAGGGTCATTTGAATGAATATTGTTTTGACCATGTTAGTGCTGGCAAAGTGAAGAATTACTGAAGCTTGGAAGTGAACACACACAAAAACCACAGAGAAAACAGATTTGAAAATTATCTCAGGAAGACAGCAGTCTCTCTGGTTTTTGCAAACGTTAGGGCAGCAGGAGGAAGAAGAAGTCTAGGGTTTAAATAGAAGCGATAAATCAATTTAAAAACAAAACCCAATCTTCCCAATTAAGAAAATAATCTCCTTTTCAGACCCTTACCTCAGACTGTGCCAAACACAATTAAGTGAAAGCACAATATTCCAGGTAAATGACCGTTTAAAAAAAAAGTCGCGGCTGACCGAAGGAAATTTCGGTCGACCGCCAGAAACTTCGGGCGACCGAAAAAATCATCCGGTCGACCGACCGAAAATCCGGTCGACCGCGATCAGCTTTGAAAACTTGGAAAACAAACAGAACCATCATCGGTCGACCGGCGCGGTCGACCGATATAAAAATCGAGATTTCTGTCGACCGCACCGGTCGACCGACGACCTCTCTGGAAAATACTGACGAATGATCATAGGTGCGGTCGACCGGTCCGGTCGACCGCATTCTGATACATTGTAGAAACTTGATTTTGACTAACTTAAAATATTTGCAAAATATTTGTTTGACCTCTGAAAATTATAAAACTTTGTAAAATGTTTTTAATACTAAAAACAAACTGTTTGGAAAAAGAATTTTGCAAATAGGTCCTCATACTTGTGAAAAATAGTATTTTGTGAAAAACGCTTAAAAAGTTAAGTATGAAGGCGTGTGTGTGATTCCCAATAGCTTCAAGTAAAATCAATAACTCTTTGCCTACATTCTAGCACTAGAGAGAAAATACAAAACAAGCTAATATCCTCACATAGAATACAATTCTTGAATGTTGATATAGCTTTAAGTTTGATGAAGCTTCTTTATGAATTTGTTGTTCTTGAATTAACTTTACTTCATCATTATGCCTCCTCCTCCTTTGGATATCATCGTTGTAGCGTATATTCCATCCAATCCTCCATCAATGGCACTAACAAGCTTGATAAATGAATTTTCTACATTTGCACTTAATAAGCCATTAATACCATTAATGGTGGTTGTAAACATCATCAAAACATAAGGGCTAACAATCTCCCCCTTTTTAATGATGACAACCAACCATTATAAGAGCAAAAATAAAATAGCTTATAGATAGGTGCTCCCCCTATCTATGAGCTCCACCTAAGTATATGCAACAAATGAGGAAATTTCTCTCCCCCTTTGTCACCATCAAAAATGGGGTAAAGAGAAAAAAATGCAAGATGCAACTAAACAAGCAAGCAATGTAGAACTTTCACATAGTGCATAAGCCCAAACCATTTCTTATGCGACAAAAATCATCCTCTCCAAGAGGCTTAGTAAATATATCCGCTAGTTGAGATTTTGTGTCAACAAATACTAGGGATACATCTTGTCTCTCTACATGATCACGTAAGAAATAATGGCGCACATCAATATGCTTAGTTCTAGAATGCAAAACCGAATTTTTGGAAATATTTATAGCACTTGTGTTATCACAAAAGATTTTAATATTTTGAAAGTTCAAATCATAGTCAACTAAGCTTTGTTTCATCCATAAAACCTGAGCACAACATAAGCCGGCGGCAATGTACTCCGCTTCCGTAGTGGACAATGCAACATAATTTTGTTTCTTGGAAGCCCAAGAAACAAGTGAATTTCCTAAGAATTGGCATGTTCCACTAGTACTCTTGCGATCTACCTTACATCCGGCAAAGTCGGCATCACAAAAACCATATAAATCAAAAGAGGTGCTTCTTGGATAAAATAAACCAAGGTTAAAAGTTCCATTAACATACTTAATGATCCTTTTAACCGCAATTAAATGAGATGCTTTTGGAGATGCTTGAAAACGTGCACATGCACACACACTAAACATGATATCGGGTCTACTAGCGGTGAGATAAAGAAGACTACCTATCATACCTCGGTATAGTTTTTGGTCCACATCTTCACCACTCTCATCCGCATCAAGCTTAACACTAGTACTCATGGGAGTAGGCGCATGCTTAGAATTCTCCAACTTGAATTTCTTCACCAATTCCTTCGCATACTTGCTTTGTGAAATGAAGATCCCATCCTTAGTTTGCTTGACTTGGAGCCCGAGAAAGAATGTAAGCTCTCCCATCATACTCATCTCAAAGTGATCCTGCATAACTTTAGAAAATTCCTTGCACAAGGATTCATTAGTAGCACCAAAAATAATGTCATCCACATATATTTGAACCAAAATGAAATCATTTTTCCTTTTTCTCACAAAAAGTGTGTTATCAATTGTTCCTTTTGAAAAACCATTTTCAATAAGAAAACTAGAGAGGCGAGCATACCAAGCCCTAGGAGCTTGTTTCAACCCATATAAAGCTTTTTGTACCCGGTAAACATGATTAGGAAAAGCATGATCTATAAAACCGGGGGGTTGCTCAACATACACTTCCTCTTCTATAAAACCATTTAAGAAAGCACTTTTGACATCCATTTGAAATAGTTTGAAATTTTTAAAACTAGCAAATGCCAAAAACATCCTAATAGATTCCAACCTTGCAACCGGTGCAAAGGTTTCATCATAGTCTATGCCCTCCTCTTGATTGTATCCTTGGGCAACCAAACGAGCTTTATTTCTAGTTACAATGCCATGTTCATCAAGTTTGTTTCTAAAAACCCATTTTGTACCAATAACACTAGCATTGTTAGGTCTAGGAACTAACTTCCAAACTTCATTTCTTTGAAAATTGTTTAATTCTTCATGCATAGCCAAAACCCAAAACTCATCATTTAAAGCATCATTAACCTTTTTAGGTTCTAGTTGAGATAGAAATGCAACATTACCACATTCACTCAAGGCTTTTGAGCGAGTTATAACTCCTTTTGAAGGGCTCCCAATGATTTGTTCCTTTGGATGATTTGATGTGAATTTCCAAGCTTTAGGTGGTTCAACTTGATCTTGAGCGTTTGTGCTATCCACATCCTTTTGAACTTCTATAGAGGGAGTGTCATTGATTTGCAACAAGTCCAATCCTCCCTCAATATCATCATCATCATCTTTCCTAGGCAACACAACTTGAGAGCCAACATTAGTCTCATCAAAAGTAACGTTTATAGACTCTTCAACAACGAGGCTTCGTTTATTGAAGACCCTATAAGCCTTACTTCGAGGTGCATAACCCAAGAAAATACCAACATCAATTTTGGAATCAAATTTATCATGGTGATCTTTTGTATTTAAAATAAAGCATTTGCAACCAAAGACACGAAAATAACCAATGAAAGGAGTTTTTCCATAATAAAGTTCATAAGGAGTTTTCTTAAGCTTTGGTCTAATCAAAACACGATTAAAAACATGGAAAGCCGTATTGACGGCTTCCGCCCAAAAATATTTTGGTAAATCAAATGAGTTTAACATAGTGCGTGCCATCTCTTGTATGGTACGATTTTTCCGTTCAACAACACCATTTTGTTGTGGTGTTCTAGGAGCGGAAAACATATGAGTTATACCATGATGAGCACAAAAATCATAGAAAAATTCATTTTGAAATTCACCACCATGATCACTTCTTATTTTAACAACTTTCAAATCCTTTTCATTTTCAATTCTTTTAACATGATTAGCAAATTCTTCAAAACAATCATTTTTCTTAGCAAGAAATATTGTCCATGTAAAACGAGAAAAATCATCAATAATCACAAAAACATAGTGTTTGCCTCCAAGAGAGGTAACACGCATAGGACCAAATAAATCAAGATGAAGTAATTGCAAGGGTTTAGAAGTCGATACCTCATGGATGGATTTGAAAGAAGACTTTGTTTGTTTACCTTTGGCACAATCCTCACAAATTGTATCTTTTATGAAGTGCAAGCTAGGTAGCCCTTTCACAAGATTCTTCTTAGACAATTTTGATATTAACTCCATATTTGCATGTCCAAGTCTCTTGTGCCAAATCCAAGGATTTTCATCAATTGCCGCAAGACACTTCACATCTTGATTCACTAACTCATTCATCTCAAAAATGTAAACATTAGACTTGCGATTTGCAATAAAAACAATTTTTCCATCCATACTAATGATGCATTTATCCGGTTTAAAAGAAATATCAAAACCTTTATCACTTAATTGGCTAATGCTAAGAAGATTATGATTCAAGCCATTTACTAAATAAACATCTTCAATAATGGGTGAGGGTTTCTTACCAATAGAACCGATACCAATGATTTTACCTTTCTCACCACCACCGAAGGAGACATTGCCTCCTTCAATCCTTGATAGGGTTGCAAATAACTCTTTGTTGCCCGTCATATGATGTGAGCAACCACTATCAAGGTACCACATCTCCTTACGTCGTTGCCGTGACGTTCCCTACAAAAGAAGAAGATGAAGGTGTAGTAGCTTTAGGTACCCATGTCTTGGGTCCTTGGTGGTTAGTAGTTTTGGTACCTTTGGGTACCCATATCAAACCATAAAAATCTTCATTGTCTTTAATTCTACAATGAGTAGAAATGTGTCCATGTCTCATACAATAGGTGCATACAAAATTTCTTTTGTATGTACGAATGTTAGAACCATGAAACCTATTTCTACCATGGTGATTGTAGTTGGCATAAGCATGAGTGGGTCTAGTCCTACAACCCTCAATTTCTAGTCTTTCAATCTTTGATCTTAATTGCTTGTTCTCAAAATCGAGATCTCCAAGCAATTCATCTTTTAGAGCAAGAGAGGTTGTTAGTTGTTCTAGCTTAATATCACAAGAGGCATGCAATTTTTTGAAAGAAGAGTATTCTTTAGACATTCTTTTAAATTCAAAGTTCAACTCTTCTAAAGCCATAGCTATGTCACATTGCATATAAAAAGATTCACTTTCGGCCTCGGATATTACCTCATGTTCATTTGCCATGAAACAAACATTTGGGTCATGAAGAGCAAGTTTGGCTCCTTCTTCATCACTATCCGAGTCACTTGGTTCGGATTCTTCCCATCCGGCATACATAGCCTTCTTCTTCTTGTACTTCATGTACTTTTCTTTGAGCTTGGGGCAATCCTTAGCGATGTGACCCGGTTCATTGCACTCAAAACATTTACCTACACGAGAGGAAAACTTGTTGTTAGATCGAGGGTTAAATTTTTTGTTCATTTTTATAAGTCTAGAGATTCTTCTAGAGAGATGAGCCACTTCTCTAGAAAAATCAACTTCACTCTCCGACGACGAAGATGAGTTGTCACTAGCTCCCTTGAGAGCTATGGTCTTCAACTTTGGTGACGGCTCCTCAACTTCTCGTGATGGCACTTCCTCCTTCTCCTTCCCCTTGAGCTTCTTCTCATGCACTTTGAGCTTTCCGATGAGACTATCAAGAGCTAAGATAGTGAGGTCATGAGCTTCCTCAATGGCCGAATACGAATTCGACCAAACCAAATTTGAGGAATATCTCTCATCATCCTCTTCAAGATCTTCATTGTCTCGTAAATACAAGAGGATCTCACAATTGAGGAAGACCTACATGCCAAAGAAGGCACAAAATGAAGACTCTCTTCGGATTGTTGCTAAGGATTTTACTCGCAACACCTCTGCTCATAATGACTCTTATCTAGTTAAAGAGTTATCGAATCAAAGCCCACCGGTACTGACGAAGAGGGCTCGTCAGAGACAGCGTCAGCGCCGTGCTCGCCAAATAGCTAAGGCATTTGAACAAACCGACGGAGTTTGTTATTATGCGGACTTAGAGTCGAAGAAACAACAAGTGGTTTGTTCAACGCAACGACAAACTACTCACGTTTCTGCACAATTCACGACGGAGGAATGGACACTCGTCAGAAGGGCTCGTTCGACCCTCAAAGAACGTATACAAAAGCGTCGTGCAAACGTAGCTCATGCTCGTGCTCTCTTACAACAAAGATGAGAAAGAAACAAAGAAACAGTGGTCAAAGAACCACCAAAACTCTGCAAAGTTTGGATTCCAAAATATGGAGTTGTGCAAAATCAGCATTCGGAGCCCGTTAAGATTCCATGCCCACAAGGGGGTGGTTCTAAACGTGTGACTCCCGACATAACCTTGGATCGTTCAAAGGTAACAATAAATTGTCCTGAGAATGCCAACAAGGTTTTACACCCTCAGAAGAAGACGCATTCACCAAAAGACATCGTCATACCTGGGAGGTCATGCCAACAAACGATACGATTTTTTGGCAATCATACCGATGAATCGTATTATCAAATTGGGGGTGTGAATAAATTTCGAAAAAGAATTATTTGCTCTCATTGTTCCTGTGCACGAATTATAAGATCAGCTGTCCAAGATGATGAATTCCCTGAAGTCACCATCAATGTGGCTGATAAAAGAAAGTCTAAACGGCATTCAAGTGACTCAAATCCTGACTTTTCCCCGAGAGGAAGAGTCAATCCAAGAATTACTCAAAGGATGTCTCGACTCCAATTAGGAGCCATCAGACGCAAAAATTACAAGAGAATGCAAGAAGGAATGTCCTCGGAGGATGAATTCTCGGACACTTATTCTGCAATCGCTTCTGATGATACAATGTCTAGCACGGGACAAACCAGAGAAGTACTCACGATCACCTCTGATCAATTTGCTCAAATACTTCAAGAAGCTCTAGCCAAACAACGTGAAGAAATTAGAGCTGAAGTGAAGACAGAAATGGAGTTAGCTATCCAACAAATGAGAGAATTGCTAGCTCAGCGGCCTCAACCCCCTGAGTCCAGTCAAAGAACTGAATCCAGTCGCCACACTCAGAAAGTTGTGGATGACAGTGATCCAGAAGTGGATGAAGTCATTATGGCTGATACACCTCCCAATAGCAATAACGCTGGGGATGGTTTAACACATTCTCCCAATAACGATATTGGGAGTGGTTCAATGGCACCTCTTATAGGGGTGGGTCTAACTCATTCTCCTCAACGTCATTCGAATGAAGACATAGACGATGACGGGAAAATGAAAGAGCTTGAAAACAAAGTCAACGCTTTGATGACGGCTCAAGAAGTGAAGAGGACGGGTATTCCATGTCCCTATACAAGAGAATGGAATTCAATACCGTATCCGACAAAGTTCAATCTGATTAACTTCACACCATTTGAGGGGAAGAGTTCGTCGATTCAACACTTGATTTATTTCAAGTCTCATTTGGGCATGATCTCTGGAAACGAGGCTTTAATGGTCCGGTCATTCGTTGGCACCCTTCGCGGGCCCGCCTTCGATTGGTACCGACGGCTCAAGCCAGGGAGCATCAATTGTTGGGATGACATGGAAAGTTTATTCCTCAGCAATTTCTTATGATGACACCGAAGTGTCAATCGGAACCCTTCTGGATGAGAAGCAAAATGACGGAGAATCAATTGACGATTTCGTCAAACGCTTCCGTAATAAAGCGATGAATTGCAGAGATCCTGTCACAGAGGAGTTCATCCTGCAGACATGCCACAACAATCTTTCCATCGACGTCCTGGAAGTCCTGGGGGTTGTGCCTTCAACCACTTGGAAAGAATTAAAACTACGTGGCGAATAAGCTGAACACTTTCTTAAAAGAAAGAAAGTTGAGAGAGGTCAACCGACGGCATCCACAATTCCTGTGAACGCAACTCTCGATCCGAGGTTCCAAAAGGAGTATTCTTTCGAAGATGATGAAGCTCCAGCCATATTGGAATACCTCCTCGCTAATGACAAAATCGAGCTACTACCTATTAAAGATCAGGATGGAGCTAAGAGGATTATGGATCCAAACTACTGTGCGTATCACAGAAGGGTTCTTCATCCCACCGAGATTTGCTTTGGACTCAAAAA
>NC_033797.1:88754984-88757000 GCF_001876935.1 Asparagus officinalis | reverse complement strand
CCGATATCGACTACGGTGGCGGAGGAGCCGACGCCCTCAGCGTCGCTGTGGTCAGAAGCAGAGGCCATGAAGGAGGGGAAGTTCTCTGCGGCAATCTACTTCTGGCGAATTCTTCTCGAAGCAGTAAGAACTCTGCTAAAGAGAAGCAAGTACTAATATGTGTTCGGAAAGAACTCAACGGCTGGGATTCATCACCCCAAGCGATCGAACGGTCCGAACGCCCTGCGACGCTTCGAACTCGACGCCATTAAAGGCTACTCTCGAGACCCCAAACCGACAGATCGGATTGGGCACGAGAGGCGAAGCGACCGGTCGCTTCACCATAAATAAGCATTAATGCGCCTGCAGAGTCTTGGCTGGCAAGCACTTGGGCCCGCCGACCGACACGTGGCGTGAGGTTCACCCGCGGTTGGATCTCCGGCTGTTGGACAAACTCGCTGACTACTCAATTTTCGCCTACAGTTCAAACTCGGCGGGCAAATCGAGTCGGGTTTCCAACACAAACCCATTATCATACTGGTTTCGCCCGCAGCATAAACTCGCCAGCCATCGAGTTCCGTTGCCGAGCGAAATTCGCCAGCAAATGAGCTTTGCCATTTACTTGAAATCGCCAACAGTTGAGTTCAGCTTCCAAGCGAAACTCGCCGCGATCAAGTATCGCCTGGAAACAAATTCGTCAATCAATTGAGTTCCACCAGCAATTCGAATTCGTCAGGAACCGAGTTTCACCATCTTAGCGAACTCGCCGTCGCCCTGGTTTCGCTGATTGCATAAACTCATCGGAGCAGAGTTTGGCTTCGAAAGTAGACTCGCTGTCGCACAAAGGACTTCGCCCGCGATACGAGATCGTCTGCAATTACAGAGCAAAACACTGGAAAGCGACATATCCAAAGAGAATACTCACAATGAGCGGGCACAAACCTCATTGAGACTTTAAGACAGTACATTTGAGCAAAGTTATGGTTTTTGCAATTGCGAAAAGTCATAATATCACGTTCAAAAGAAACAAAACATGCACCCAAGTGTTTAAGACAATACATTTGAACAAAGTTATGACTTCATAAACAAACAAGTCATAAGCAAAATGTATTAACACAAATCATAAAACAAAGGTCTCAGTCAAATACGCTAAAAGTGGAGATCTGTTCTTTGACTGCCTCCACCCGACTCGCGTGGTCCGCCCGAGCTTTGTCCTCAGCAGCCCGCCGAATCCGGTCTTCGCGGCTCGACCTGGCGGCAGCATCCGCCTGACGCAAAGCTTGTAGGCGTCGAGTTTCCGCCTCAGCATTTTTACTGACCTTTATAACGTCAGACTGGAGCCCCTTCCACTTCGCCTCCGCCTGTCCTAATTCGGCCCTCAGGCGAGCCATGGTGTGGTTGAGGTCAATAATTTGCTCCTCTAGTAAATGTTGTTGACTGACCCAGAAGTTGGTAACAGACTCCAAATCCGCTATTTCCTTAGAGCGGGTCTCCTGCTCCAGGGCGTCCTGACGCCTGACATGAGCCAGACAAGACTCCAGGGTGGCTTCTGGACCTTCCCGTAGCAAGGTCTCTAACTCTACCATGTGTGGCTCCAAGAGACGGAGTTCACGCACGCAACGGGTAGCAAGCTGATTTTCACCCGATCGCCGTAAATCAGCCACGCGATCATAGAAGGACTGCCTGAAGCTGTCGAAACTGCCCATACCGAGTTCGACGAGGGAAATCGCCTGTCTCACAGCGCTCTCGAACTCTTCGATACGAGCCTGCCAGGACAAGGACTCGGAGGGAACAGGCCCTTGGCCCGGAGCGAGCGCCGTGATGGGCGGAATTTCGAGGCAAGGTTCGGCTCCCGGCTGGGGAGCAGGGTCTGGAGCGACAGAGTTCTCAGAACCTTCAGACTCGTCGTCCGAAATCAAGATGGGCTCAGCCTCATGCTTCTCTGCAGCCGGCGTTTCCCCTCGATCTGTAAAACACAACAACGACATAGAGAGAAGTCAAGGGAGGAATACCTACTAAGCTCACGCGAAAGTCGAA
>NC_033797.1:88703533-88754254 GCF_001876935.1 Asparagus officinalis | reverse complement strand
GGCCAGGCGCGTCCTCAAGCGCCAAATCCTCTTCCTCACTGGACAATGCCTCGTGAACCGAGACATTGTCATCCTCCCCAGATTCGCCCGCCTCTTCAGATGAGCGATTCGCCCAAGAGTGAGGATCCTCCTCACCTGCGACTTCGCGGTTAGGGTCAACTACAAATGCACAGAAAGAGGTTAACAAAGACCCCTCGAAAGGGACCCTACTAACAGTCGGGTACGGGAAGAAAAGTAATGCTAAAACACACGCTTACCCGAGCCGGTGGGCCCCTCCTCATCTCTAGCCTCCCCTTCCTCGTCGGAAGGAATGGGGATCACCTCCTCAATCGCACCTGCATAGGTCCAATACCAATGTCAAAAGGTATGAGATCATCGTTGCGATCAAAGACGCTATTGCAAAAGAAAAATTACCTCCTGATGCGGACACAGAAGCCGCTGGAGCTCCCGTCGGTAGCCTCTCGCTAGATCGCGGAGGAGCGTCTCTCGTAGTCGCCAGAGCCGCCCCCGATGCAGCAGAAGAGACGGGCAGCACAACTCCAGACGTCGCCGCTCCGGGGATACCCACCTGGGGAACATCATCCTGACCTTCCGCCGCTCGGACGGTTTCCGCCATCTCATCACGACGGACCTTCTTAGCCGCCCCCGCTCGGGAACTCTCGGCCGCTGCCTCCCGTTGACGCTTCGAGAGAAGCGAGCTACTTGGAGACAGAAGCGGCGCCCCCATTTGTCCAATGGTCGGACTCTGGACCGGTTCTGGGCGCCCGGATTCCCTTGGGGCCTTCTTAGCCGCCCCCGCTCGGGAACTCTCGGCCGCTGCCTCCCGTTGACGCTTCGAGAGAAGCGAGCTACTTGGAGACAGAAGCGGCGCCCCCATTTGTCCAATGGTCGGACTCTGGACCGGTTCTGGGCGCCCGGATTCCCTTGGGAGACAGAAGCGGCGCCCCCATTTGTCCGATTGTCGGACTCTGGACTGGAGCTCGAATCTCGGGAACCTCAGATTCGTCCAAACCAGCATCAAAACCCTCGGAATCCTCAACTGGATCCTCCGAGAACAACTCCCTAGCAGTTTGGTGGCCCCTTCGCCTCGAAGAACGGAGAGGACCCCTGACAGGACGATCGCGTTCCACCAGACATGAGTTCTGGAACCAGAAATTAGCAGGATTAGCACTAGCGCCCCGATACCAGCGGCAGTATAAGAGCGTGTGGTGTAAATCGCGGTCCTTCGCGGGAAACTCAAAGCAAGCCTGGGTGCCTCCAGCATGGGTCCAGAACCATCCCCGAGCTCCGTCAACCAGTCCTCCTTCGAAGTTTAGGTGGGGATTGGCATTGCCCACATACAATTGATCGTACCCAAACTGGCGGGCGAACCTACAGGGAATGTATGGCTCGAGATAGCATGTAGGGCCCGTTCTCAGAATGTGATACCCCGGTCGGATATTCACCAACCAGCGAAAGGCACCACGAGTAAGGACCGTGTAGTGATCCGCCGTCGGAGCATCCCTGAGAGATTCTCCATATCCGCCCCCGCTGAAATAAGGGAAGAAGCGGCGGAAATTATAATGCCCGAAGTGGGAGAGCGTCTTCCTGGCATCAGGGATGTCCTTGCATTTCCAAGAGCACCTCTCCAAGCGCTGGACGAAGGGGACAAACTTATCGCCCTGAAGCGCCGCCGGGGCGCTCATCAAACATTCGCAGTGGTATACGAACCACGCCATCAAGTAGGTGTACGGTAGCCCCACCCTAGGATTGGGAGTTTTGATAACTACTCCTTCCCCCTCATCAAGGACCGACACACGGCAGAATTAGGGAAGAAGCGGCGGAAATTATAATGCCCGAAGTGGGAGAGCGTCTTCCTTGCATCAGGGATGTCCTTGCATTTCCAAGAGCACCTCTCCAAGCGCTGGACGAAGGGGACAAACTTATCGCCCTGGAGCGCCGTCGGGGCGCTCATCAAACATTCGCAGTGGTATACGAACCACGCCATCAAATAGGTGTACGGTAACCCCACCCTAGGATTGGGAGTTTTGATAACTACTCCTTCCCCCTCATCAAGGACCGACACACGGCAGAATTGGGCCGTCAGAGTACGGAGTCCCCGGTGAATGCACGCTATCGTCGCCGATACAAGGGAATAAGACTTCCCGTGAGCTAGGCAAACCACCGGATACACGACCTCCACAGGAAGAGCCTCAAAGGAGTGAGTGGGGATTACGCACCTCTTCAGCCATAACATGAGGTACCCCGCGAGCAGCGCCTTCCCCGAGATGAGAAACTTCGCCTGATGATGGAATGAGTGAAGGACAGTACCAGACTTAAACCCGCCCTCGTCGCGGTCAAGAGTCAGAGTGCTTCCTTCTTTAGCTGCCCTCGCCTCCACTTCAGACTGGTCGCACGCGCCTAACGGGAGAGCGGGAATCCCCTTGACATCGTTCCCCGGGAACAGGTAATCATCCCAATTCTTGTGGCTGATCCCCGGGGTCTTCTTCTTCTTCCCCTTGTGATCCGAGGCCCCTAGGGTACTGAGGCATATGTGGTAGTGGCATAGTAACTCCCACAGAGCTTCAACCGCCAAAGGGGAATGGCTCGATAGCTGATCAATCTCATCTTGATCGGGGACGTACTCCTCGTAAGGAAAGTCTCCCAGAGGCAGCCCCGACACGTCGTACATCTCGTGAGGGGTGATACCAAGCTCACCATTGGGGGTGAAAAATGTGCCGCTTTCCGCGCAATACAGTTCCAAGATGCTATGGAACTGAGAAGCGTTGATCCGCAGGCCGTGTCGAGTGGCTTCGATGGCCACATACAGCTCTGTGCCTTTGAGATCAGCATTTTCGGCCAGAACATAGTCGGTGATCTTGGACCACCATGTGTCGCTGTCGGGTGCAGAATAGACCCACCCCGGGGCCCTAAAGTCCTTCGGGGGAAAGCTCCCACCAGCTCAAAAGAAGCGGTGACGGAAGGTCTCCGCCACCGCTCTAAAGTCCTTCGGGGGAAAGCTCCCACCAGCTCAAAAGAAGCGGTGACGGAAGGTCTCCGCCACCGCTGTCGACTCCCCCACGGGCGGTTCAGTGGACATTAAGCCAGGGCATAGGCCCGTCACGCGCTTGCACGAACTCTCCACTCCATACCCAACAGTAGAGCCCGTAAAGACGCCACAAGTGACCCCGTCCTGAGAAGGGGTCAAATCCCAGTTCATCGTCCAAGGAATGGCGAAGGACCGCAGCTCGACGATCGAAAACCCTCTCGACATGCTGGGGAGGTAATAATGAACCCCCTCTACCGTGCGGAACCACCGGCTCTCTTTGAGCAACAGGGCGGAGGGGTCGGCCATAGCGTCGCCGAACAAAAATTGAGGCTTCGGCAGCTCTGCCCTGTCCTCATCTGTCAGCGCCGCGTTGGTCGTCAACTCGCGTAATGTCAAGTGATGACCATCCGTGACTCTCTGTACCAGATCGTGCGGCTTATCAGCGGTGAATACGGGCATTAGAGCCAGAGAAGGAAATCGAGAAGGCGCCGTGTAACTCGTAGCCCCGGCGTGGCCAACGGCCACACCCTCCGGGAAAGCCTCATCAGAAAAGGTCGCTGCAACAAGAAATAAAAAGTCAATTGAGACAAAATCCGCTGTAGGGGCGAAATCGCCCATCGAACGGAGGAGGGCGAAATCGCCTATCGAAAGGGGAAACCCATTTCGAATGAGGTCTATCCGTACAGACTATACTCCCCTCTAATGGGAAAGGGCCGAACTCGCCTTACGAAAAGGAAGTTCGCCTCCTCCCCACTGAAGGATTCGCCTGTAGGGACAGTACTCATCCTCTAAAGACAAAATAGGGCAAACTTTGTCCCAAATCGGGGAAATGAGTAACACTCATCTCCCTAAAATCCGACGCCTAAGACTTACAAAAGATCGTCCAAACGAACTCATCAACATACCTGGGCGCGACTCCAGAGCACCGGCAGGCATGCCGGCGGAGAGACGGTCGGAGTAACGTCCGGGGCCTGCACCCCTCACTTTGCACCTCTTAGATTTCGGAGCCATGGTAGGATAAAGCGGGAATTCTTTCCTTGGAGGTTCCTTTCGAGATTTGAGAACACGGTAACTCCCAATGGAGGAAAATGGCTGATTTAGAAGGGCTGAGTTATCCACGTGGCCACGACTGCCCTCGAAAGGCGAAAACCCTAACGGACAGGAGACGTGGCCACGATCAAATTCGACGGCTCAGATCACCCTCGGTATATCGAAGGAACCGAGGTTGGCAGTTGCATCCAACGGTTGAGTTCGAAAACCACGGCCACGATGCGTCGCGGGGCGAAACACGCGAAAATCGTGTTGTCAAGTCACGATCGCCACGACCCGATGAGACCACGCCGCCTTAGCTGGGAAGCACAAAGCCCTATCAGCAGACACGTGGCTCATCTCCCGTCAGATCTGGGCCCGTGTCAAAAAGGAAGGGTTTTGCCCGCAAATACTTGGCATGACCCCGCGAGTTGCGCGAAACTTGGCTCCCAAAGACTAATTTCGCCTGGACGACTCGCTCGCCACTAAAGGTAAAATTATAAACGAAGCCAATAGAATGACCTCGCTTAAACGGTTAAAACCCACGCCTCAGACGGCTAAGGGTTAGAGCAGAAATCTTAGCATTAAGCCTAAGAGAAACTGTTCGACAACTCATCATACTGAGGGGAATAGTATGGCTAGCCCGATTCAAACGGTGATCGGTAAAGGCACATCAAACCCGTTGATAGCTGAGGATTTGCTAAAAATCCTAAGAGAAATCGAAGGCACTTGCTTCGCCAACAATTTCTTCATTCAAAGTATTCCAGACCACACGCGAGCCGGTTTAGGTCTGAAAACTTTGAAGGGGGTCTTGTAGACGGTAAAAAATACCTCTATGGGTCTACAGGAAATTTGCCTACGAGAAGAGCTCGCACGCCCAGTTCTCTGGCACGGACCTAAACCGCGTAGATGGCTAGACCCACTCGAGTACTGTGCACCTACTTCGCCGCCTCTCTTGACCGGAAAGGAGAAAGCATCGTGCTCAAAGCACGCCGGGCGGTCACGCACAGTACGAGTGATCGGACAGACACTTCATCGATCTGCGAACTCATAAATGTGGTTCATTAATGCCGATCAGGTCCACTCGGATAACAGACGGCCGTTGCCTCATATACAAGTATGGGCCTTCCCATCGTAGGTGACAGGACATAAAGCACAATCCCTGGAATGACCATTCATGGTATCGAGGAGCAGCTGGTCGTCTCTGAAGAAGATGTGGTCACATCCCACAATTCAAGGAGGAGTCAAGCTGTCCTTCTTTCATTTAAAAGCCCCTTCCAGCACACTGGAGGAGAGGTCACAAAACTTAGAGAAAAGAGTTGAGACCAAGCTCTCTGCATAACCTTTGCATTGCAGCATCACTGTTTAGCTCCGAGCTCCGATCGCCAGCGAACTAAGCAGAATCGAACTCTATTGCCCCGAGCTTCTACTGCGTACTGAAGCTCTCCAGCAACCTCGATCGAACGGTCCAAGGGAAGCAGACTCGACACGAGCATCGAGCGAAGCGTCCTATAGCCACCTAAAGTCCCCACACAAAACAAAGAGGGCTTTCCCTCTGCTTCTGTTGTAAACATTTGATTTGTTAGTTTGTAATAAGCCTTCTTATTAATACAAACAAACACTCCCTGTTTTCGGGAAATCAAATATTCACCCTACAACCGACTACCGTTTAAGTCGGGCTAGCATACAGATTGTTTAAGTCCGTTCTGCATGTAACGTTATTCTAAGAGAGTTAACTCTCTTAGTGCTACGATATTGAATACGTAGACATCGTCTTTCTCACGTGAAAAGACTAAACGGTGACGCGTGTTAGGCGTAGACTTTAGGATTTTTGGCAAACCCTCAGCCTTCAACGGGTTTGATGTGCATTTATTGATTCCTGTTTGAATCGAGCTAGCATGTGAATTTTTTAAACCCGTTTTCACATGTAACGTTGTGCTAAGAGAGTTAACTCTCTTAGTACTATGATATTGAATACGTAGACTTCGTCTTTCTTACGGGAATAGACTATCCGACAACGTGTGTTAGGCACTGACTTATCCCTTCTTAGTATTCGGGATAAAAGTGTCCAGACTTGGATTCTGGTGTCTTCTTCAATCGGTGAAAGACTAAACTGGCAATGCGTATTAGGCGCTGACTTATCCCTACTTAGGATTCGGGATAAAATTCCCCAGACCTGGATTCTGGTGTCTTTTTCACTCGGCGAAAGACTAAACCGGCAACGCGTGTTAGGCGTTGATTTATCCCTACATAGGATTCGGGATAAAATTCCCCATACGTGTGAGGTAGGATTATGGTGTTATTAATAACAACCTGCCATAATATCGAATATATGGGCTTTTGTCCTTTTTACGGTTAAGGACTAACCGACAACGCGTGTTAGGTGCTGCATTATTCCTATTTAGGATTCAGGACAAAATTCTCCAGACTTGGATTCTGGTGTCTTTTTCACTCGGCGAAAGACTAAACTGGCAACGCGTGTTAGACGTTGACTTATCCCTACTTAGAATTTGGGATAAAATTCCTCGTACGTGTGAGGTACGGATTATGGTGTTATTAATAATAACCTGCCACAATATTGAATATGTGGGCTTTTGTCCTTTGTACGGTTAAGGACTAACCGGCAACGTGTGTTAGGCGTTGACTTATCCCTACTTAAGATTCGGGATAAAATTCCCCAGACTTGGATTCTGGTATCTTTTTCACTTAGCGAAAGACTAAACTAGCAACGCGTGTTAGGTGTTGACTTATCCCTACTTAGGATTCAGAATAAAATTCCCCATGCGTGTGAAGCGTGGATTTTAGAGTTGAAGGATGGTGTCTTCTCTTGGGGCAAAGACGAACCCGATACTGGAAAGGAAGAATTTTATATTCTATCTCCAGTTACCAGCCGGCGTAATGAGGAGGATGAGACAATATTTGAAGATCCTCCTCCAGATAAAGACAACTCCGGAAGCAATCCGACCAAGTTAGCCACTCAACCTCCACAGATCTATTTGAAGAAAAGCGAGGAAAAGGACAAGAAGATGCACGATCTTGAGAGCAAAGTCAACGCTTTGATGACGGCTCAAGAAGTGAAGAAAACGGGCATCCCATACCCGTACCCGAGGGAGTGGGACCTGATTCCTTATCCCCAGAAATTTAATTTGATTAACTTTACTCCTTTTGATGGCAGGGGTTCACCAACTCAGCACTTGATCTATTTCAAGTCGCATCTCGGCGCAATATCTGGGAACGAAGCCCTGATGGTCCGGTCATTCGTAGGAACCCTTCGCGGGCCTGCCTTCGATTGGTACCGACGCCTTAAGCCTGGGAGTATCACTAGCTGGGCAGACATGGAAGAGTTATTCCTCACCAATTTAGACGAACCCGATACTGGAAAGGAAGAATTTTATATTCTATCTCCAGTTACAAAGGAAACTCAAAGTGGGATTTTCACTTCAAGAATCCAGGAAGGTGAAACTAAGAGTGGGATCTCCACTCTAAGAATCAAAAAGATTCGGATAACCCTAACTGTCAGAAGGTTTGATTACCGAAATAAAGATAAATTTCTCATTTATCAAGAGTGAATTATGGTTTTGGTCTTAACTGTAGAAAGGTTTGACCAAGCGAGAGTTTGAGGTGACCCTAACTGTAGGAAGGTTTGATCACTCGATTTGATAGTGTGCCTTTCATTCATGGAAGGAATCGAGAGGGGATTTTGGTTTTGACCCTAACTGTAGGAAGGTTTGACCAAATGAGAGGTTTGAGATGATCCTAACTATAGGAAGGTTTGATCGCTTGATTCGTGGACCTCTCGTTTATTGGAGGAATTGAGAGGGGATTTTGGTTGTGGCCCTAACCGTAGGAAGGTTTGACCAGGTAGACAGTGGGAGTGGGAGTACAGATCATAGTGTGAATGTTGACTTGTACCAATCACTCAGTAGGGGTTATAGGTGTCAAGTGATAACAACTTAACACGAAGGGGTTTGACAATTCGTCAAAGATTGATAGATCAAAATTCCAAGCATTATGTCCGAACTCTAACAATGGAAGTATTAAGTGCATAAAGGTAGCGGGATTTTGAGTGGATTAAACTAGAAAAGATTTTTTAGTGGACCCACCGTCAATTAATTTGTTCAGTGAGGGGTTTTATGGTGGAAGATTATAAATCGTCAACACCAGTGGGAGTTTTTTTGTAAGGAAAGATTGATCTAACGAAGTGATCAAATCTCATCTCAGCAAAAGAGTGCTTGGAAGTTGATGGAATTGATCCAGACAATAAGATGTGTTTCACCCTTGAACATTCAAAGCCCGAGTAGAAGTTTCTCATTTATCACTTCTTTGTTGTGATTAGGTTATCCCTAAGAATACACCATATAACATTCTTCCAGAAACTTCCTATTACATGAATCATCCTCCCCAACTTCTTTTGCAAAACTGGGTCTAACATTGTACTTAGTTGGATGACCGGGTTATCCTTAAGAATACCAGGCATAGCACTCTCTAGGAACTTTTCGCGAAAGAAAGAAAATAGTTTAGACTCATATGCCTGTTAGGGTATTAAGAAGTAGTTTATACTCGTATACTCTTCAGAGTGTCAGAAGGAGCGGTTTATACTCTTATATTTGTTGGAGTCTTCATTCGGCTTAATTTAGCGTTATGATGCCAGCTTCAACCAATATTTGGATACTATTTTTGAGAGCAAAGAAAACCTTGGTAGGATGAAGGATCCTCCTGTGGTACGCGCAGTACTTTGGATCCGCAGTATTGTTAGCTTCCTCCTGATTTACGATAGGTGGTAGCTTGATCTTGTTGTTCTTAAGGAGGGATTCAAAAATGGCTAGAACGTCTTCGTCCTTGAAGGTGTACTCTTTTTGGAGTCTCGGATTCGAAGTCTTTGCCTGTCTTTGGGGTTGTTGTTACGATGTCTGATTAATATCAACAACTGCTACATGTGCCTTCCCCTTACCACGGGAGACGAAGCTTGAGTTCGGAGGGTTAACCGTCGGTTGGCTTCTTTCGGCTTTCTTCCTTTTGAGGAATCGTTCGGCCTGCTTTCCGTGCACCTTCAACTCTTTCTAGGTGTTGGATGGTGCTACTCACATAACTTCTAAAATATCAATGGATAGGTTGTTATGATAAGTTTGGAGGATGACGTCCTCTATGACTGGATCTCGATAATTCATCGCCTTATTTCGAAAGCGCTTGATAAAGTCGTTGACCGTCACTTCATCTTTTTATTTCTCCTTAAAGAGTGTCCTGATGGATACCTCGGCATCATCATCAAAGAAATTGCCGAGGAATGAGCTTTCCATGTCGTCCTAGCCGTTGATGCTTCCAGGCTTAAGACAATGGTACCAATCGAAGTTAGGCCCGCGAAGGGTGCCAACGAATGACCGAACCATCAATGCTTCATTGCTGGAGATTATGCCCAAGTGGGACTTGAAGTAGATCAGGTGTTGAGTGGGTGAACCCTTCCCGTCAAACGGTGTGAAGTTAATCAGGTTGAACTTCGTCGCATACGGGATCGACTCCTACTCTCTTGGGTAAGGACACGGAATACCGGTCTTCTTCACCTCTCAAGCAGACATCAGAGTGTTGATTTTGCTCTCGAGATCTTTCATCTTCTCGTCCTCATTTGTATCATGCTTTGGACGATTTCTAAGAGGATCAACGTGGCCACCCCAGCATTGTTATCTTTAGTGGGACCACCCCCAGCGTCGTTACCTTTAGTGGGGCCACCCCTAACGTTTTAATCAATGGGAGGGTTATCTACATCAAGGTGTTCATCCGTGTCTGAATCTTCACCTATCCAGTAGGCATTATTGTGATGACTAGATTTACCAATTTGATTAGATAAGGCCCGAATCTGTTGGTCATGCTCTTTCCTCATTCGCAGCATAGTCATTTCCATTTCAAACTTGAAGTTCTCTTTTTGCTTGGCCAAGGCATCCTCGATTATTTTGGTCATTTGCTCGGTATTGATCATAAACACCTCTTAGGATTGTCCTGGGCTGGATACCGTATTGTCAGAAGTGACTGCAGAGTTAGCATCTGATACTTCATCATCCGAGGATAACTCTCTATTCATCCTCTTATAGTCCCTATGTCTAGTAGTCCCTGTGCATAGCCGAGTTATACGATGTGATACGAGGGGGTCAGAACTAGAAGGTCGAGTCGACTTTCCCTTGTCAGCCATATTAACCGTGACTTCTGAAAGTTTGTCACCTTAAACGACCGATTGTTTCTTACAGAAACGCTTTGGCTTGGATTTAGCCATTCTGTCGGAGATCCTGTCGAATACTGAGACCCTCTGTGGAGCGGTCTTGGGACAGCTACACACTGATAATACTGCCCTGATAATTTTGGCAAACGAACAATGAGAGTTCGCTTCTCGGTTACTCCTTTTCTGAGACATATTCATACCCCCAGCCCGATAGTACAACTCATCGGTCTGATAACCGGAGCAACCCATCGTGTGTTGGCATGACCCCCCAGGTATAACGTCATTGTCAGACGAGTATGCTTTCCTCTGGGAATTCAACGCTTTGTTAGCGTCTTCTGGAGTCACATGTTTGAGGCTATGTTTTCATGAGCATAGGATCTTGACAGGCTCCTGGACCTTGACACGCAATCTAACGCGGTTAGTTACAGGGATTTTCCTATCATGCGATCTCTTCTACTACTTAGGAGGACGATTATGACCCCTAGCCTGATAAACCACTCGAGATTTGTTCAATGGGCCCATGCGCTCTTTGACTGGAGCTTTACCTCGATCATTGTGTGAAGGACCAAGGCGATTTGTGATCTTTATCTTAAATTGGGACAAATCCACACTGTCACGAAGCGCTACTGGAGGCGCGGATCAATTGAAGTAGGGGCGGAACTCGATGGAATCAGAAAAACAGGAGCAGAATGTCTCCTATCTTGGCCCTGGTGCGAGTCAGACCTTGGTGACTCGCGATTGGGCGGGTCAGACTTGAGTGGCCCACGGCTGGGAGGGTTAGACTTGAATGACCTGCGGCTTGGAGGGTCAGACTTAAGTGACCCATGACTAGGAGGGTCAGACTTGAGTGACCCACGACTTGGAGGGTCAGACTTGAGTGACCCATAGCTTAGAGAGTCAGACTTGAGTGACCCGCGGCTTGGAGGGTCAGACTTGAGTGACCCACAGCTTAGAGGGTCAGACTTGAGTGACCCGCATTTTTTAATCTTTTCGGCCTCCGTCTTAGACTTTGGCCTTCATACTTTATGAAGTCTTAGTGGCTTCTTTTCCACTTCTTCCTCCTGCAATTTTTTGGCTTCTTGCACAAGGATTCTTGCATATGCAAGCAATGCACGGTGTTTCTGAATTCGCTCCTGAAGAGTCGAGCGGGTCCTTTTGACGCAGACCTATTCATTCTTCGTTGGTTCGGAGGAGGAGGGGTTGTTCGCCCGCTAATGTGGTGGTTGGCGCCTTCTATACTTCAGATCCACTTCGTAGCGAATCCCGTCAACTAGCTTCAAAGCCTTACCAAGTTGGCGCGCAAGTCGTTGGTGTTGCATTTGGCGTGCCCTCTTTGATAGAGTTGGCATGCCTTCAGCAATCAACTCCTTGCTCAAAGGGTTCAGATCTGCGGCTTCGGCCTCGTCGAATGCCGGCAGGGCGTTGTGAGCCACAAGTGTAGTGGTGGCTGATAATCATATTTTATTACAATTTTATACCCTCATTATCTATTTTATATGAATAAATATACCACTAATAATTGCTTTTATCTTTAATTACAAGTTAATGATGAATAAATCCCAAAAATTCCATCTCTTTTCTCAAGTGAAATATTTGATTTTAAAAGCCCAAATGTCCCAAAACATCCATGGCAGCTCCTCCTATTTTTTTTCTCAAGCTTGAAGGCCCAAAGCCCATTAACAAAATAAAGCTCCAATCAAGACCGACCTACTGCGTTGTTAATTTTTGCTCAAATAAATGAATGGAGAACCGGTGGCTGCAGATTTGATTCAAGAACTCAAAGACCGGACTTGAGTGTTGCTGGATTTTGAATAGGCCGAAGATTTGAAAATCATGAATGGACTTTGTGCTGCAAATGTTCAAAATCAAATGAAATGTCATTGGGCCGGATTTTCTTACATGAATCATGAATGAACTTTGCTGCAGAAACTCCAATGCATGGACCCGCTGATTTGCTGCAGATTTGGATGGAGACCGGATTTAATTTTGAAAATCATGAATGAGTCGGATGTGGTTGCTGCAGTTCTCCATTGGACCGAACTTGATTTTCATTTAATTTTGAAAATCATAGGGGCCTCCTATGTTGGGCTAGAGAAGAACAAAAAGCAAATTCAAAGGTGGAGATTTCTTTGCTTGGGGCTCAAGACAAATCCAATGGCTCATAATCATTGATGATTACTATAAATAGGGGTAGAGAGTGAGGGGTTAAGGGTGTGAAAATTTTTGTAACTCCTTTTGGAGAGGAGGGCTACTCTTAATTGAGAAGGCCTTCCAAAATTGTAACTTTTTGTTGCAATTAATAATAATAATTTTTTCACCACTTTAAATTTTTCTCTTCTTCTCTTTGTTGGATGATGAAGATGAAGATGAAGAATTATTTGAAGGTTTGCATTTCTCTTTTATTTCTTTTTTTTATTGCTTATTAGTTTAGATTTATTTCTATGCTTGTAGTTAGATTTTATTTTCTTGTTAAATAGCCAAGAGGCTAGAACCCTCTTGCCTTAGATTTATTTCATGCTTATAGAGTAGATTTATTTTCTTATATTTAATTCTTACAATTTTATTTTGTAGTTTAGATTTTGTAATTTATTTTATAGTTTAGATTTTGCAATTTATTTTATAGTTAGATTTTAATTTCTTACAATATTCACTTTAAGGCTAGAACCCTCTTGGGTTTAGTTTTTCTTTTTGTTTATTTTTATTTTGTTTGATTTGCCTTTAGGCTAGAACCCTCTAGGGAATCACCATTTTCTAAGAAGTGGGTTCAATTTTAGATTACCCATATCTATAATTGAATCCACCATCTTTAATTTCTTGTATTTTCTTTTATTCTAGAATTTCGTTCTTCATTCATTTTTTCTTTCTCACCTTATTGATCATACTCATTCTTTTTCAAATCCACTCTCACTTACACCTTGCACCTATTTACACACCATTTTCACTATCTCAATCTCTTCACAATCACACTTATTCTTTATTCCTAATTGTCACCCACAAAACATAAGAACCATTTCTAATAATCTCTTAAAATCACCTTCCTCGTGGGATCGATATTTTTTATTCTATAACTTGATTAATTGTGCACTTGCAATTTTGGTACATAATTATGCCACATCAGGTTTTTGGCGCCGTTGCCGGGGAAGGTGCTTAAGTAGGTTTTAATTATTTTGGTTCTTTAACTTGTGTGTTTTTTTTTGAGAAGGAAACGCTTGGAGCTTGAAGATCGCGGATTGGAGAATTAGGATTTGAAGATTTGCTTTTGGGTAAGTCCTCTTTCTAGTTTTTAATTCCACCCTTTAGCTACTTCTTCACAGTTAGAGACAATTAGGACTTAAAAAAAGGATTTTATTTTTTGTTAACCATAATAAAATTCATCCTCCACTTTGACATTTACTAACAAGATAATAAATTCAAACAAATTTCCCCCTTCTCATTTGTTTGCTTGTTAACCTTAATTAAAAAAAATTTCCATCCTTTTTAGTTGCTTTTAATTCATAGGGTTGCATTTCATATTGATAGTAGGAATTCACCAAGTGATTTGAGCATCTTGATTTGGCACACACTTAAAAATATTTTTAAGGGCAAAACCCCATAATCAAGATAAGGTGAGGGATTTCATCACCCTTTCCTTAGCCCAGAAATCACTAATTCCTCACTACACCACCCAAGCCTAATAAAACTCATTAGACGTTGGCCTCTAAGGATTCGAGCTCAATAAGGAACAAAAAATCCTTAAGTAAACTGGTTTAAGTTTTCTCAGATTAGTTGGTGTCTAAGGCAAGGTTTAGGGGTTGCGTAAAGCGCTCCGCAAGGAAAGAGGTACTTATTTGATCTTTGATCACCCTCTAGTACTATCCTTACCTGTCTAACTACCTGGGTAAAACTTTTATCTTTTCACTATAGGAGTTTTTGGTTAGGAGCTAGCCTAGTGAATTAGGCTAAACCCTAGAATTAGAGTGATTGAAAAGTGATTGTTTTGATTTGTTTTAGTTAGGATTTTTCTTTATCCTTTTCTTCTCATAAAAAAAACTAATTTTTTTCCTTTTAAAAAAAATAAAAATAAATGAAAAGAAATATTTTGGTGTATGCAACAGTGGATTAGGGATAATACACCTCGATTAATTCGCTTTGAACCAATCATAGAAATGGAGCATCCTAATCCACCCGTTCTTTATGATATGTGCTATCCCATTAGGAATGTAATTCCCTCATGCATTAGGCTCCCCAAAACAAATGGAATAAATTTTGAGCTTAGACCGTAATACATAAACATGCTTCCCAAATTCCTTGGTAATGAAACAGAAGATGCATATATTTTTATTTCGAAATTTGAGGAAGTATGTATTATGATTAAAATGAGAGAATTAAATGAAGGTGCGGTTAAGCTTAGATTTATTCCATTTGCTCTTAAGGATAAAGCTAAAAAATGGTTGTACAACTTACCCACAAATTCCATCTCAACTTGGGATGAATTTGTCACCGTTTTTCTTAAGAAATTTTTCCCTATTCATAAAACGGTAAAGCTTAGGAACAGCATTCAAAACTTTAAAATTATCCCGGGAGAACCTTTTTGGAAGTATTTTGACCGATTTAAAGATCTTCTCATCTAATGTCCTCATCACGGTTTAGAAAAATGGTGATTATGCCAAATAATTTATGAGGGATTAGATTATTCTGTAAAAACTTCCTTGGAATCAATGTGCCACAGGGATTTCATGAGGAAAAACGCAGACGAAGCGTGGGATTTTTAGAGAGTCTTTCTGAAAAAACAATGCAATGGGAACACTGTGATGACAGGGTTTCATCAGTTTCCCATTCTAAGTCTAGTGGTTTTTCCTTGGAGTCAAACATTGCTTCTGAAGCAAAGATGACGACGATTCTGCGAAGGTTAGAAGCTTTAGAAATTAAGGAACGAGCTCCAGCTCAAATCAATCATGTTTCTGCCTCAAGATGTCATAATTGTCAGTCTCCTACCCACGTTTCAGAGGAATGTCCTCTCCTAGGAAATAACAATACATTAAAACAGATGAACGCTGCATTCCAACACCCTAGAAATGATCCATTTTCTCCAACCTACAATCCAGGTTGGAGAAATCATCCTAACTTTGCATGGAATCAAGGAAATTCTCCCGGAACTCAACACTTCACTCCCGCTTCGACCCAACATTTTCCTAGGGGAAACACAGTTCCGTTCAATTCTCATTCACAATTTCAACAACCCAATCTGCCGTATCAAAATCAGTCTCCTCTTCATCAAGTTGTAATTCAGACTCCTCACAATCCAGATCAGGATAAACGTCTCAATGTCTTGGAAAGGGGTTTAGAAACCATAATTAAGGCCTCTACTCAAACCATGAATATGTTGACTCAAACGTCTAGCACGCTGAATTCCTTCATGCAATAAACCGGACAAATGCTCAACTCCAACACTCAAGCTATAGCTAGATTAGAATCCCAACTTGGTCAACTAGCTAGTGCCGTGAGTGAAAGAGAGAAAGAAAAATTTCCGAGTCAACCCGTGGTTAACCTTAATAACACAGGATGCAGTTCATCCTATGAAGCTCAAGTGAATGCATCGGTCAGGTAGACAGGTCGATAATCAAGTAAGAACTCCTCCAAGTCAAACTTTTGATCCAATACAAAATCCTTCTGATGAATCTATTCAATAATCACTCCCTTCAGATGACCAAGAACCTGAACCCGAACCTGAGCCTGCTTTTGATAGATTTAGGCCAGTTGCTCCCTTTCCAGATAGACTCAGGTCTAGGAAACACTCTCCTCAGGAGGAGAAGATCCTAGAAACATTCAAGCAGGTTAAGGTCAACATTCCTCTCTTAGATGCAATTGAACAAATTCCATCTTATGCTAAATTTTTAAAAGAATTGTGCACTAAGAAGAGGAGAATAAATGTTCCAAAGAAAGTCTTTTTAGCCGCCAATATCAGTGAAATGCTGTCAAATCCCATACCTTTGAAACGTAAAGATCCAGGTTCCCCCATCATTTCATGTATCATTGGTAATACTCACATTGATAAGACGCTTTTAGACTTAGGGGCCAGTGTCAATTTGCTTCCATATTCAGTCTATCAGTAATTAGGTCTAGGTGTACTGAACCCAACCAAATGCACCTTACAGTTGGCTGATAGATCTGTTAAGGTCCCTATGGGTGAGTTAGAGGATGTTCTGATTAAGGTTGGAGATTTTATTTTTCCAGTAGATTTTGTAGTCTTGGAAACACAGCCTGTTTTCAATCCCAAAGGACAGACACCTGTTATCTTAGGACGACCGTTCTTAGCCACTTCTAATGCTCTCATCAACTGTAGAACTGGTCAAATGAAGCTGTCCTTTGGGAATTTGACTGCTGATCTCAACATTTTTAATCCAGGGGACCAACCAAATAATCAGCCTCTAGAAATAAACTACATTCAGGAAAGATCAGAAGAAGAAGAAGAAGAAGAGTCTGATTTGAGTTTTGAGAAAATTTTTGTTGAAGAGTTAGAATATTTAGAAGAAACAGATCAGGTCCTTGAGAATAATAAAACTGTGTTAAACATGTGCTGCTTTGAATTAAATTTTGAAGAACTCTTTCTTGATGAACTTAGATTCTTGGAGAATAATCAACAACCAAACTTTCAGAACTTCACAGAAGAATTGGTTGTTAGAAAACAAAACTTCACAGTACAAGAGTCTAAGTTCATTAAGAAATACAAAATGCATGACACCAATAATACCTACCTTACCTTGTTGCAAGAATGATTGAACACCCCAAAATGCCTGAAAATTCACATTATTGATTATATCATTCTGAATTTGTTTAAAATCCGGGGAAGAATTTTCAACAGTAAGGTAGGATTCAATGTAGAACAGGAACTCTTCATGTTGAATATTTCATTCTACATTGTTTATTTTGTTTATTTCAGAATAATAAAAAGAATTTATTCTTCTCTCATGTGAGAGTTTCTTGCTCAGTTTTTTTTTAAAAAAAAAGAAGAAAAAAAAAGAAGAATAAAATTTTGTGTTCATCCTCCTCAGACCAAAGGTAATTGCAGATTTTTATCAGCCGACCAAATGTAAGTGCTTCTTTAAAAAAATTTATAAAAATATCGTCACTTGCCAAATTGATAGAGTTATGTAATAATTGATTTATTTGATAAATTTGAAATTTTCTAATCCCTAGTTGGTTATTTACTTAAGTTCACCTTTTATGATAACTCTAAATAAATTTCTTAAGAAATGATTTTCAAAGTAGTATACTTTACTTAAGCCTTAACTTGGACTTTTATTTAAAATAATGAAATTTTTGCATGCTTAACTTAGAGTTGAAAATAATTTTTTTCAAAGTGTCTTGATTTACATATTTTCAAAATATATATACATATACAAAAAAAAAATTGCAAAAGAAGAGTGCGAAAAATGGGCACCAAAAAGAAAAAAAAAACTCTTTAATTCAAGGTGATTCTATCTTATAAAGCCTAAGCTGACCGAGTAATTAAGCCCAAGGAGTGTTTCCATACTTAATGACCTAAGCCCATTTGGGTTGGGATCCATTGGCCCAAAACTCGTTAAATGGTCACTTAGAAAGCCCGTTAAAGTAGAAAAAATCACCAAGGAAGAAAGAGTTAAAAAAACTAATAAATGTTTTATAGTTGTATATATGGTCTTGGAAAATATTTTAGATCAAGCAACTTGAAAATTATTTAAAACAAAGAGTTGGCATGTTCTTTTCAAAACTTTTAAATTAAATTTCTAAGTTTGGCTTGGTTTTGTATTGCTACAATGAGAAGATTTTCTTGAAAATATACCTTAGAGTTATATATAAAAATGTTTTCTTGAGTGATAACTGGCTCCAATTAGATTATCTAAAAGTTATCAAGTGAATTTAGTTATTTACTGACTTCTTTAATTTGGTAAGTTGACCGAATTTTGTGGGTATATTCACTACAAACCCTCACGAGACTACAACTCGTCCACTAGGGTAACCTAGGGGTTTAAAGGCTTATTGTATGCGCTAAATACAACCGCGATTCCTGCGAAAGTGAGTTAGGATTTTCTTTTTATTTTCTTTGCTAGAGGACTAGCAAAAGTTTAGGTGTGGGGGTATTTGATAATCACATTTTATTACAATTTTATACACTCATTATGTATTTTATATGAATAAATATACCACTAATAATTGCTTTTATCTTTAATTACAGGTTAATGAAGAATAAATCCCAAAAATCCCATCTCTTTTCTCAAGTGAAATGTTTGATTTTAAAAGCCCAAATGTCCCAAAACATCTATGGCAGCTCCTCCTATTTTTTTTCTCAAGCTTGAAGGCCCAAAGCCCATTAACAAAATAAAGCTCCAATCAAGACCGACTTGCTGCATTGTTAATTTTTGCTCAAATAAATGAATGGAGAACCGGTGGCTGCAGATTGGATTCAAGAACTCAAAGACCGGAGTTGAGTGTTGCTGGATTTTGAATGGGCCGAAGATTTGAAAATCATGAATGGACTTTGTGCTGCAAATGTTCAAAATCAAATGAAATGTCATTGGGTCGGATTTGCTTACATGAATCATGAATGAACTTTGCTGCAGAAACTCCAATGCATGGACCTGCTGATTTGCTGAAGATTTGGATGGAGACCGGATTTAATTTTGAAAATCATGAATGGGCCGGATGTGGTTGCTGCAGTTCTCCATTGGACCGAACTTGATTTTCATTTAATTTTGAAAATCATAGGGGCCTCCTATGTTGGGCTAGAGAAGAACAAAAAGCAAATTCAAAGGTGGAGATTTCTTTGCTTGGGGCTCAAGACAAATCCAATGGCTCATATTCATTGATGATTACTATAAATAGGGGTAGAGAGTGAGGGGTTAAGGGTGTGAAAATTTTTGTAACTCTTTTTGGAGAGGAGGGCTACTCTTAATTGAGAAGGCCTTCCCAAATTATAACTTTTTGTTACAAATAATAATAATAATTTTTTCACCACTTTAAATTTTTCTCTTCTTCTCTTTGTTGGATGATGAAGATTAAGATGAAGATGAAGAATTATTTGAAGGTTTGCATTTCTCTTTTATTTCTTTTTTTTATTGCTTATTAGTTTAGATTTATTTCTATGCTTGTAGTTAGATTTTATTTTCTTGTTAAATAGCCAAGAGGCTAGAACCCTCTTGCCTTAGATTTATTTCATGCTTATAGAGTAGATTTATTTTCTTGCATTTAATTCTTGCAATTTTATTTTGTAGTTTAGATTTTGTAATTTATTTTATAGTTTAGATTTTGTAATTTATTTTGTAGTTAGATTTTAATTTCTTACACTATTCACCTTGAGGCTAGAACCCTCTTGGGTTTAGTTTTTCTTTTTGTTTATTTTTCTTTTGTTTGATTCGCCTTTAGGCTAGAACCCTCTAGGGAATCACCATTTTCTAAGAAGTGGGTTCAATTTTAGATTACCCATATCTATAATTGAATCCACCATCTTTAATTTCTTGCATTTTCTTTTATTCTAGAATTTCGTTCTTCATTCTTGATTTTTTTATTTTGTTTCTTGATTTTATTCATTTTTCCTTCTCACCTTATTGATCATACTCATTCTTTTTCAAATCCACTCTTACTTACACCTTGCACCTATTTACACACCATTTTCACTATCTCAATCTCTTCACAATCACACTTATTCTTTATTTCTAATTGTCACGCACAAAACATAATAACCATTTCTAATAATCTCTTAAAATCACCTTCCTCGTGGGATCGATATTTTTTATACTATAACTTGATTAATTGTGCACTTGCAATTTTGGTACATAATTATGCCGCATCAGTGGCGAGGAGATCTTCTTGTTAGACGTCTGAAGCTAAAGTCCAGCAAGCTTTCTTGGATGAGGCCCTCCTGCACCTACGAGGAGAGGTGGATCTGGAGGAGGAGGACAAGTACTCCTCATACTTCTGCTGGTCGAATTCGTACTCGACCTCTTATTCAACCGGGATGAGGATCCGAGGTTGCGACACTTCAGCCTTCGTAGAAAGGCTATCGGCTCCCACTATGGTCGTCAGTTTGTTTTCGTCGATAGTAGTTTTCATTATCGAGTTCATTACAACTTTGATCATTTACAATGAATTCAAATAACAAAAATAAAGATTACAACTTTCTAGAAAATAAACACAAAAACTATTTATCAACTCTTGCTTGTATGGGGTCTTCGCCTGTGTCGGGGATGTTGATATCCATGGACTGTCGCGGATGAGATCCGGTTGTCAAAAAATTGACGGAGCTCCTACTTTACAAGGAAGTATTCACTTGAAGCACTAAAATCGACCAAGCAAAATTTGTAATTCTTCTCGAGATTAAGACCAAGCCTAATCTCAAGGAACGGACGGGGGAAATACGAGTTCAGATCCTTCGAAAGCCTTCCTCTTTATGCTAAACTTTGCCGGGTCTGACTTGCTTTTGCTATAAATTCCTGCTCCTTTGACTCCTCAATCCAGCAACACCTCGCCCTCTTGGTAAAATTACACCCCTATGAAATGAGCCCCTAGGCCTATATTTATAGACTTTGATTGAAGGGTTTTCGAATAAAAACGATGGATTTGGCCTTATCCTCAGTTGATAACCATGTAACCATATTTGGAGATGATATCTAAACAGTTGGAAACCTCTAAAACAGAAGAAATCCCGTGAAATTAGCAAAAAAACACATTTTGGATGTTCTGGACAACATTGGGCGCGGGACAGACCACGGTGACCCGGGCGGCTGCGTAACCCACGTAGCTGCGGGTCACCAAGAGGTGACCTGTGAGACCGCGAGTCATCAAGAGGTGACTCGTGTGCCACTCAACTGTCGAGCCTTGTTTGAGTTCTTTCGGTGTTTCCCGACTTTCCCGGACTTGTACTTTCTGCTGATTTGCGTATTTGGTTGTCTTGTTGACTTGTACGCTTCGCTGATTAATGAGAGCGAGCTGACTGATGAGTGCGTTCAATCACTTAGAGCTGACCGACTCAGGTGAGCCGACTGACGAGCGCGTTTGGTCACTTGGAGCTGACCGACGCGCGCGAGCTGACTAACGAGCGCGTTCTATCACTTGGAGCTAACCGATGTGCGCGAGCTAGATGACGAGCGCGTTCGGTCACTTGGGGCTAACTGACGCGTTCGAGCCACTCAGATAATCCTTCTTGACTCGGATGATGACGTTCATCGTCTTCTCTTCGTCTCGAGCTGCGTGCGGACACCTATAGGCATTTTTAGACACCTACAATCCCTAGCGTCACTCACAACCACTTTAATCTTGACCTCCAAATCTATTAAGTGGATTACAGTAGGTCGTTACCAGTTATGTTGGTCCCAAATAAATCCTAGAAGCTAACGAGATACATGCTAGACCGAGGGGTTTCGAGCCTAATGATTGGTGTTATCCAATCATTGACTATGTCTTGCATGGTATATTGCCAGATGATCTGAAGCAAGCAACCTCCATTCAAAGGAAGGCCATGGGATTTGGAAAAAAATGAAATATTATTTTTTTAATAGGCTAAACAAAACGGGGAATTTTTTTTTTGCATTTTTTTCATTTCTCTCTCTTTCTCTGTGTTTTTTTATAAATAGTATAGTTCATGAAGAATCAACACCTCCTCCTATCCGAGCGTAGAAAATTCTAAAAAGGGTTTTAAACGTTGACCATTAATCTTGAAAATAAGACCATTTTTAGGATTTTCTATCTCGATAGCCACATGTGAGAAAACAAGATTAACAATAAACGAACTTGTCCATCTTGATCTCAATTTCAGGGATAAGATACAATTTTGAGTTGTAGAGTAAAAGTTTTTGTCCCGGTGTGAAATTCTTCTGTAAAATTAAATTATCATAAAAAATCTTGATTTCTCTCTGTAAATTTTGGAGTTTATATATACATCATTTTGAATTTCTGTAACTCGTTCAATTAGAGCAATCTTGTTTTATTTGCTGGGTATAGGTCGAGATTCAATTGTTTAATAGCCAACATTGTTCGGTATTCCAACTCTACTGGTAGATGATAAGCTTTTTTAAACATGTGCATGTATAGTGACATCCCCAAATTGGTTTTGAAGGCTGTACGATATGCCCATAGAGCATCACACAATTTCACAGACCAATCTTTTCTGTTATGATTAACAGTTTTTCTAAGATTTGTTTGATCTACCTATTCGTGAACTCTACTTGACCACTGGTTTGGGGATGATAAGGAGTCGATAATTTGTGTGTGATCAAATATTTTCTCATCAAAACTTTAAAAGAATGGTTATAGAAATGTGTACCATTATCGCTAATGATAGCTCAGGGCCTTCCAAACCATGTAAAAATATTCACTTTCAAAAACTTAACAACAACCTTGTTGTCATTAGTCATGCAAGTTACCGCTTCAACCTATTTTGACATATATTCTACGGCTACTAGAATGTAGATGTTTCCAAAGGAATTTGGAAATAATCCCATGAAATCTATATCCCACAAATCAAAAAGCTCAACAACTAAAATGGATTGTAAGGGCATCATATTTTTTCTAGTAATTTTTTCTAAGAGCTGATAATGGTTACATGTTTTGCAAAACTCATACAAATCCTTAAAAAGAGTGGGCTAATATAACCCAGACTGAAGAATTTTCTCAGCTATTTTTCTTAGGCCAAAGTGGCCCCCACATGTTTACTCATGATAAAAAGGTAGAACACTCCTAGTTTCTTCACTTGGAATACGCCTCCTAAAAATCTGATCAGGACAATATTTAAACAGATATGGATCATCCTAATAAAAGTATTTTACCTGGGAGAGGAAACGGGACCTATCCTGTTTAGACCAATGAGAAGGAATCTGTTTCATGACTAAGTGATAATCATATTTTATTACAATTTTATATCCTTATTATCTATTTTTTATGAATAAATATACCACTAATAATTATTTTTATCTTTTAATTGCAGGTTAATGAAGAATAAATCCTAAACTCCCATATATCAATAAAAACCCCTTTATTAAATGAAGAAATGAAGCAAAGAAGCCCATTGGAAAATTAATTGCCAAATTATCCAAAAGCCCAAGCTAAAAGAAAAATTAAAGCTTAAAATACCAAAGGCCCAAGCCCAAAAGCCAAAACACAAGAAGAAGCTGCGGGCTAAAAAAGGAGAGCTCTTGGCATCGATGGCAGCATCGATGGGGGCATCAATGCCCGTATCGATGCCAGCATCGATACGCCTATCGATGCTGGCATCGATACCTCCGGTAGTTTGTTACAGATTAGTGGCTGAAAATTATTGTTTTTGAATAAGATTTCAATCCAATGGCTCTCATTCACTGATATTGACTATAAATAGGGGTAGAGAGTGAGGGGTTAGGGGTGTGAAAAATTTTATAACTCCATTTGGAGAGGAGGGTTACTCTTAATTGAGAAGACCTTCCAAAAATTATAACTTTTTATTGCAATCAATAAAAGAATTTTTCTCCACTTTAAAATTTTCTTTTCTCCTCTTCGTTGAATGATGAAGATGGAGATGAAGAGCAATTTGAAGGTTTATATTTCTTTTATTTTTCTCTTTTATTTCTTTTTAGTAATTTCTTTCTTATTGCTTATTAGTTAGATTTACATTTATGCTTGTAGTGTAGATTTATTTTCTTGTCTTTTTATTTTATTTTATTTTTGCACTTTAATTTGTAGAGTAGATTTATTTTCTTGTATTTAACTTTTTTAATTTATTTTGTAGTTTAGATTTTAATTCTTTGTAGTTAGATTTATTTCTTATTCATAGTTTAGATTTTTCTTTTTATTTTTGTAATTAGTTCTTTTTCTTCTTGCTTTTATTTCTTAAGATGTGAAATTAATTCTTGTAGTAATCTTAGAATTGTATGAAACTAGTCTAATTTCCTTTATGTTATGCAAATTATTCTCTTGCACTTAAATATTCATGTTTAGGATAATCTACTAGAGAACTAATTGGTAGAAGAAGAATTTGATAATCTATGTTTATCTTAAATGGTTTGATAGGTTATGCTTATGAATTCTAGGATTACTATATTGTTGTTATTCTTATCATGAATTATAATTTTGACTTAGATGATAATTTGATAGGTTATACTTTCCTTAAATGGTTTGATAGTCTATGCTTAATAAATCTAAGTTGAAATATGATAAAAAGAGAATAGTTTGTATTTTATAATTGAGATTGGCTAGTGGATTCAATTATAGATCACTCATATCTTTAATTGAATCCTCCATATTTTGTTTTTTTGATTTTTCTTTTTTTATTTTTGCTTTTTATTTTATTCTTTGATTCTTTCTTCTCTCCTCTAAAATTCAATTTATTGCCACTTGCTTTTTATTTTATTCTTTGATTCTTTCTTCTCTCCTCTAAAATTCAATTTATTGCCACTTGCATATATTCAAAACAATCACTCATCATATCTCTCTCCATAATCATATTTATTCTTTAATCCTATTTTTGTCACGCACAAAACATAAGAACCAATTCTAATAATCTCTTAAAATCACCTTCCTCGTGGGATCGATAACTTTTTATATTATAACTTGATTAATTATGCACTTGTAATTTTGGTACATAATTATGCCGCATCACTAAGTAATTTATAATATTGGCAAACCATGAAACAGATTGGATTTGTAGGAGTTTTTCGTCTGGAAAATGTTCATTGATTAGGGTGTTTGATGTTGGTGCATTCGGAAGTCTAGAAAGATTATCTGCTACGGGGTTTTCTACTCCTTTTCTGTCAAGAATTTGAATGTTAAACTCTTAAAGTAGGAGAATCCATCTAATGAGTTGTGCTTTGGCATCTTTTTTGGTCAAAAGATTTTTAAGGACGACATGATTCATGAAAACTTTGGTTAAAGACCCAATGAGATAGGACCTGAATTTTTCTAAGGCAAAGACTACAACTAAAATTTCTTTCTCAGTGACAGAGTAATTTTACTAAGCAACATTTAGTGTCCTACTGGTTTAGTAGATCACATGCGATTTTTCATTAATCCGTTATCCTAGAACAGCACCAACTACAAAATCGGATGCATCATACATTAATTCGAAGGGTAAAGTCCAATCTGGTGCATGAATGATAGGGGTTGTTGTTAGCTTCTTTTCCAGATACTCAAAAGCTTTAAGGCATTCAGGGGAGAAATCAAATGGTGTATCCTTGGCTAAGAGATTATTCAATGATCTGGCAATTTTGCTAAAATCTTTGATGAAACATCTATAAAAACCAGCATGACCAAGAAGTGATCTGACATCCTTGATATTCTTGGGAGGAGGAAGGTTAGAAATAAGATCTACCTTAGCTTTGTCCACTTCAATACCTTTATTGGAAACTACATATCCTAAGACAATACCTTGTTTGACCTTGAAATAATATTTTTCCCAATTTAGAGTTAGATTTTTCTCCCTACACCGTGATAGCACCAGCTTAAGATGATGCAAACACTCAGAGAACATGTCACTAAAAATGGAAAAGTCATCCATAAAAATTTCTAGAAATCTTTCTACCATGTCAGAAAAAATATTGATCATGTATCGTTGGAATGTGGCAGGTGTGTTACACAGCCCAAAAGGCATGCGTCGGTAGGCGAATGTTCCATACGGGCATGTGAAAGTGGTTTTCTCATGATCTTCTGGAGCGATTGGATTTTGATTGTAACCTGAATATCCATCCAGGAAATAATAAAACTCATGTCCTGCTAAGTGCTCTAACATTTGATTAATAAATGGAAGAGAGAAGTGATCTTTCCGAATAGCTAAGTTGAGTTTTCTATAGTCGATGCAGACTCGCCATCCAGTTTGGATTTAAGTGAGAATCAGCTAATTAGCCTCATTTTGGATCATGGTGATCCCAAATTTCTTTGGAACTACTTAGATCGAACTCACCCATGAACTGTCTAAAATGGGATAAATGATCCCATGATCAATGCATTTCATAATGTCATTCCTAATAGCTTCTTTCATTACCGGGTTTAACCTATGTTGAGGATCTCTAGTAGGTTTGACATCATCTTTCAAATAGATTCGGTGTTGAATAATGGTTGGACTAATTCCCTTGATATCAGCCATGGTCCATCCAATGGCTCTCATGTTCTCTCTTAAAACATCTAAGAGAGTTTCTTTTTGATCGGTTGTCAAATTAGAAGAAATGATAACTGGTAAAGTCTCATTCTCCCCTAAGTGGGCATATTCTAGATTTTTGGGTAAAGGTTTGAGCTCAAACGTAGGGGTTCCTCAATGGATGAGCGAAGTTAGACTTGGGGCTCTATTTTTAAGGGTTCATGTTGCCAGCCAATTGTAGATACACGATTGACCAGTGGATCTAACCCTAATTCATCATTGAAAGACTACTCAAAAATTAAGTCAAATAAATAAGAATCTGACTCATATTCTCCCTCTTGTTGTTCACTAGATATTCCCTGAATAAAATTCACTTCTATGGGTTGATCGGATGGGTCACTGAGCTGTTTTCCTGGGTTAAAAATATTAAGGTCAACAGTCATATTCCCAAAAGATAGTTTCATTTGACCAGCTCTACAATTGATTAAAGCATTTGAGGTTGTTAAGAATGGTCTACCTAGGATAACTGGGATTTAACTTTTGAGATTGGAAACAACCCACGTTTCCAAGACAATAAAATCAACACGAAAAATAAACTCTCCAACTTTGATCAGAACATACTCTACCTCTCCATTGGGAATTTTTACGGATCTATTAACTAATTATAGAGTGCATCTTGTTAGTTTAAGTTATCCTACACCTAGCTATTGATAGATTGAATAAGGAAGGAGGTTTACACTGGTTCCTAAGTCCAGAAGTACTTTATCAATGAGGGTATTTCCTATAACACATGGAAACGTGGGACAACTAGGGTCCTTATATTCAAGGGCTTGGGTTTTGAAAATATTTCACTGAGGTTGGCAGCTAAAAAGACTTTATTGGAAACATTCGTGGTTCTTTTCTTAGTACATAAATCTTTTAAGAATTTTGCATAAGATGGGATTTGTTCAATTGCATCTAAGAGAGGGATGTTGACCTTGAGTTGTTTAAAAGTATTTAGGATTTTTTCAACTTGCGGAGAGTTTTTCCTAGGTTTAAGTCTGTCTAGAAAGGGGGCAATCGGTTTAGACTTATCTAGATCAGGCTCAATCTCGTGTTCAGCTTCTTAGTCATCAGAAGGAGTTACTTTATCAGAAGGAGTGTGTTGGATGGAAGAAGGGGCTTGATTTGATGGTATTCTAACTTGGTTATCTATCTGTTTCCTGAATCGTGTGAACTGTATTTACATGAGCTGGTTAGTTTGAACTTGATCCATTGTCTTTAGGGTTGACAACAGGTTGACTTTAAAATTTTCCTTTCTCTCTTTCACTTACGGCATTGGCTAGTTGCCCAAGTTGTGTTTCTAACCTGACGATGGCTTAAGTGTTCGAATTGAGCACTTGGCCGGTTGTTTGCATGAAGGAATTTAGAGTGTTGGATGATTGGGTCAACATATTGGTGGTTTATGTAGAAGCTTTAATCATAGTCTTTAAACCCTTTTCTAAGAGACTAAGATATTTCTCGTGATCAAAACTTGAAAGATTTATGGGTTGATGAGGATGAGGATGTTGGTTTGGAAAAGGTAGATTAGATTGTTGAAAATTATTTGGTGAGTTGAACGGAACTGTGTTTACTTTAAGGAATTGTTGGTTTGAAGTGGGAGTGAAGTTTTGATTTTTGAAGAGATTTACTTGATTCCATGCAAAATTAGGTTGACTTCTCCAACCCGGATTGTAGGTTGGAGAAAACGAATCATTTCTAGGATGGTGGAATGTAGCGTTCACCTACTGTAGTGATTGAGTGTTTCCTAAAGAGGGCATTCCTCTGAAACATGGGTGGGAGAAAGATAATTATGACAACCAAGGGCAGAAACTTGATTTATTTGAGCTAGGGCGCATTCCTTAATTTTAAAGGCTTCTAACATTCGCAGAATTGTAGCCATATTTACTTCGAAGGCTATGTTTGACTCTAAGGAAAGACCACTAAGTTTAGGTTAGGGAACTGATAAAACTATATCATCAAAGTGTTCCCACTGCATGGTTTTCTCAGAGAGACTCTCTAAAAAATTTTAAGCTTCAATGACATTTTTCTTCATGAAATCCCCTTGACACATTGATTATAAGAAAGTTTTTGAAGAATAATCAATCATTCATAGATAATTTGGCATAATCGCTATTTTTCAAGACCGTGGTGAGAACATTAGATAAAAAGATCCTTAAATCTATCAAAATACTTCCAAATTGGCTCTTCCGGGATAATTTTAAAGTTCATGATGCTATTTTTTAGCTTAACCATTTTGTGGATAGGAAAATTTTTCTTTAGAAAAACGGTAAAAAATTTATCCCAAGTTGAGATAGAATTCGTGGATAAGCTATACAGCCATTTCTTGGCTTTATCCTTAAGAGCAAATGGCAAAAATCAAAGCCTGATCGCATCCTCAGATAGTTCCCTAATCTTAATCATAAGACAAACTTCCTCAAACTTGGAGATAAAGATATAAGCATCTTCGGTTTCATTTCCTAAGAATTTTGGAAGCATGTTTATGTAATATGGTCTAAGCTCAAAATTAGTTCCATTGACTTCGGGTAGCTTAATGCAAGATATGATTGCACTCCTGGTTGGATAACACATATCTTGGAGAATGGGTGGATTAGGGTTGGTCATTTTTTCAAATGGTTCAAAACAGATTAAACGATTGGTATTATCCCTAATCCAAATTTGCATACACTAAAATAAATTCTTTTTATAATTTTTTTAAATTCTAAGAAAGATAAAAGTTAGTTTTTTGAGAGAAAAAAAACTAAAAGATTAAAAAGATGATGAGAAAAAGGAGAAATATAAAGGAGAAAAAACTAACAAAAACAAATCAATTCATTCACTTGTGTCAGTCACTTTAAATTCTTGGGTTAAGCCTAGACTCAACTAGACCAGCTCCTAACCAAAAACTCCCTTAGTAAAAGATTAAAGTTTACTCGGTTAGTTAGCCAGGTAAGGATAGTACTAGAGGGAGATTAAAGATCAATTAGTTCCTAAGAATTTAATGTTTTAGAGATTAAGGTAAGGATAGTATTAGAGGGAGATTAAAGATCTCGTTCCTTGCAGAGCACTTTACGCAACTCCTAAACCTTACCTTAAACACCAACTAATTCAAGTAAACTTGAACCGGTTCACTTAGAGATTTCTTATTCCTTAATGAGCTATAATCCTTAGGGGCCAACGTCTAATGAGTTTTAAAAAGGCTTGGGTTTGTGTAGAGAGGAATTAGTGATTTGTGGGCTAAGAAAAGGGTGATGAAATCCCTCATTATCTTGATTAGGGGAGTTTTTGCCCTTAAGAATGTTTTCAAGTTTGTGTCAAATCAAAATACTTGAATCACTTGGGTGAATTCCTACTATTATATGCAATACAACCCAAGGAATTAAAAGCAACTACAAAGGATGCAAAAGGAAAATCACTTTTTAATTAGGGTTAACAATCAAACAAACATGAGAAAAGAGCACTTGTTTGAATTTATTATCTTATTATAATGTCTAAGTGGAGGGTGAATTTTTATTATGGTTGATGAAAATAAAATCTTTTTTTTTTCTTTTTAGATCCTAATTATCTCTAATTATGAGGAACTAATTAAAATGGTGGAATTGAAAATACTAGAAAGAAGAGTTACCACAAGCAAATCTTTAAATTATCGATCTCTAATCCTTGATCTTTAATCTCCAAGTGGTTTCTTCACAGGAAAACAAACAAGTTAAAGAACCAAAATAAATAAATAAATTTCTACTTATAAGCACTATAGAGGCAAACCCGAAACAAACAAATCTGACTCGAAATAAGAAACCCAGTCAGACTGGGAAAATAGTCTTCGGTATTTTGGCTGTAATATTTTCTTCCAACCTTAGAATGAGGTGATTTAAGATGCGTTAGAAAGCTATTAAAGAGACCTACACTTTGGTATTTTTATTTTTTCCAAATTTGAACATTATTATTATGTAATGCATATATATTCTTAATTGGTGGTTTTTCCAGATTCAAATTACATCGGTGTGTAGTGCATATATACTCTTAATTGGTCTCAAATAAATTACTATCATACTCATTCATCATTAAATGATATTTATCAAAATATAACTTATTTAATACTATTTACCATAGTATTTTTAAAAAATTTATGGGGTTTTACATTCATCCCCCTTAAAAGAATTTTGTCCTCAAAATTCTGCAAACGTATCTTTGAAGGTTAATAATACGAGAAAAGCACGTTGAGAGAATAATCTAGATAAAGAAACCCTTAAATACATATCTTGTATCATTAATTCAAAGATAGATATCACAATCAATATTTATGCTTAACAATTTAGAATGCAAATACTCTAACTTAACCCCTAATTAAACAGAACTAGAACGTCGGGCGAAAAATTCAAACAAGGAACCCCCTATATATATCATATATTCCGAATGATTAGGAGCTAAGTTTTAATACCCATATTTTAGTGTTAAATATAAATACGGCTATACATATAACATAACAATAGGAAAATCATATCACATATCATTCACGCAAATACTTTTCAAACAAAGTAAGATAGTTATCATAAAAAATCATAATTTTTATGTTATATATATATCGTCCTCACTCAATCTAGGAATTTCTAGCGGTCTCTATACATGATTCCTAGGATACTCTATCCTAGCTCCATGACTCGACACAAGAATGATCCTAAGGTGCTGGAACTAGAACTCTGATACCAACTATAATGCCCTTGGTTTCACTTAAGGCTATAGTCCAAGGTGAATCTAGAGATGTCAAACATGTCATGCACCCACACAGTGCAATAACACATTTCACCATCATAGTAATATCTATGTAGTGGAATCAAACAATAGGTGTAGGTACAAAATAGGCAAATGAAGGTAATAATGTAATGAACATGATATATGAAGAAGAGATATCTGAAAGTAGTGAATAATCTTTTCAACTAAATAAAAAGAGTACAACTGATGAACTGAAATAAATATGAAATATCTCAATACACGAAGTCAACTGAAATAGTACTAAGGCTCTCAGTCTTCAAAATAAAATACAAGTTCATAAATCACTAAATGAATACTAAACTAATGTGTAGCACAAACTGTTATAGGCAATAAAAATTGCCTTTATCCCTATCAGAGAAGTTCAGAACAAGACTGCTAAAACCTCACCCAAAAGAGCAAAAAAAGGGAAAACGTTGATATCTCTCAAACCGTAAGGAATTTGGCGAAATGGAGATGGCAAACCCCCTTTGCAGGTTTAGTTGGCCCCGTCTCATCGAGATAGGCGATATTCATATATAATTCGTCTAATTACGAGTTACAGTTTGAAAGTTACGACTTGTTCTTCGTGGCATGTTCTGAAGCTCGCCTAAGGAGCTTAGCTCGCATAAAGAGCAAGCTCGCATGAAAACTTGGATCTCTCATGCATGCTTGAAGCTTGTCTACACAAGGCAAGCTCGCCCGCAAGCTCTCCTAAGAACCAAGCTCTCCTACACAGCCTCGCCTGCAGAGCTCGCCTGATAGTTTGAAGATCGCCGGCAGGATCCAGGCTCGCCCGAAGACTGAGCTCACCTGAAGGCCAAGCTCGCTGAAAGCTTGAACTCGCCTGAAGACCAAGCTCTCCTGTACAGCCTCGCCTGCAGAGCTCGCCCGAAGGCTTGAGCTTGCCTAAAGACCATGCTCGCCTGATAGCTTGAAGCTCACCTGCACGATCTAGGCTCACCAAAAGGCCATGCTTGCCTGCACCGCCTTGCCTATAAGGCTCGCCTGTAGTGCCAGCTTGCCTATTCGCCTACTCGCCTGCATGCTTGAATCGCCCACACGAGTCAAGCTCACCTGAGCATTCAGCTCGCGTATGAGCTCGCCTGTAAGTTCGCCAAACTTGCCAGCTCACCAAGACTACCCACTTGAGGCATGGGAATAGTCACTTCCCTTGATTTAAGGGATTGGTTATACCCAGCATAGGAGAGGTCACTTCCCACGATTTAAGGGATTTGGTCATGATTCTCTTCATAACCATACCCAGTATGGGAATGATCACTTCCCATGTTTTAAGGGAGTGGTTACACCCTCCTTCTTCTCTATAAAAGGCCTTGAGCAGCCATAAAGAAAAGGTCTCAGGACCTGATCTCTTTGAGGACGAATTACAGAGAACTCAAGACCATCTTGGACTCGAGATCAGCCTTGTTCTAGTCATGCCATTGGTGGAGTCTTGGTCTTTGGAGATCGGACTTCTTGTCATTCAAGAAGACCGAATTCTTAGCATCTTTGGCCTACAAGCACAAGCACTTGTTTGGCCTTGGTTGATCAAACTCATCCAATCAAGCTTCTACTATGTAGTGAAGCTTCAAACACTTGTTTAGCCTTTGTTGATCGAACTCACCCGATCAAGCTTCTACTGCGTACTGAAGCTTGCCCGCAACTTCGATCGAATCATCCAAGGGAAGCAAACTCGGTGCGAGAACCGATGGAGGAGTCCTATCGCTACCAAAGACCCCATGTTAAACAAGGAGGGCATTCCCTCTGCTTCTGTTATAATTTTAATTCATTAGTTTGTAATAAACTATTCTTATCAATACAAACAAGGTTCCTGTTTCGGGAAATCAAATTTTATACCTACAGAAGATGGCGACCATAGTGGGAGGAACCATTTCTTCAACCGAAATGGTGATGGTACAGTTCGACGAAATTGTGGTGGGGACTACTATTGAGTCCCTCGTGATCAAGTTTGAGGAGTAATTATCTTTATCCTCTTCTGGCGACAATACGTCTCGCAAGTGCTATAGAGTTGCGCGTGTGGCCCAGCCCCAAGTGGTCGAGGCAACCACGCCGTAGAACTCCGCCCGAGCAAACATAGGGGGTTCTATCTCTTCCAAGCCCATCACGACCGAGCCGGAGGTAAAGGATGCAAGTTCAAGGGCTATACGAGGGGTCGTTGAACGATCCTCACAGGCCCCCATGCAAGAGGAGATGACGGTTCATGTCGACGCAGACCCCACCTTCGCCGTCAACATGAACGCTCCCCTCTTCAAAAGAGCCAAGCCAAAACACATGGTTCCCAATTTTGGCAAACTAAACCTATTGAACGAGCCCACCTACTCAGGCGGGCATTGCTCTGTTAGCAAAGTTCCCAAAATTAGCAAACTTGGTGTTTTCGGTGAGCCTACCAGTTCGGACGAGCCCCACGAACTTCGCTCCACGAGAAAGGTTCCTAATTTTGGCGAACTGCTCAAATCAGGTGAGCCCACCTACTTAGGCGGGCTCCGCTCTTCAGGCGAGGTTCCTAAATCTGGCTAACTTTGCAGGTATGGTGAACTTTGCAATTCGGGCGGACTTCATAAAACAATTGAATTTCATCAAGCTCACCTGATAGCCTAAGCTCATCTGCAAGCTCAAACAGGCGGATTTCACCAAGCTCGCCTGACGGCCCAACTTTGTCTGCAAGCGGACATTCATCAGAAAGACAAAGCAGTAGCTCGCTAGACAGGTACAATGCAACAAACTCGCCCAACAGGCGAGCCTCACCAACCTAAACCTCGCCAACAGGCCCAAACTCACCTGTCAGGGTAAGCTCGCCAGATTTCAACACTTGGAGATTTTCCCAAGTGTTCTCCAAAGTGCTCTCTTGAGCCCTCTTCTTGCAAGCACTCGTTTGGTCTTTCTAACGCTGGGGGTTGTCACTATCAACCTACATGGAATCTCAGAGGACACTTGACTTGCAAACTCATGCTCTACGAGGCAATTCCTCAGTACCATTATGAGAGGCTTATTATGGCACTGCTCGAGCACTGGCAGTGTGCTGAAACGCCTAAACCATTGGTGTTCGAAAGACTCTTTCAGCAACCATTAGAGACGAGACCTCTCCGCCAAAGACGCAATCGTCAGAGGAGATGAGCTTCCGATGATGTGGAGCTCCCCGCCATAACTGTTAATGTGACGGGGAAATCCAAGGCCATTGAGCATGAAGGTATCCACCAACGCACGCGTGCCCAAATAGGGGTAGCCATTTCGTTTGATTACACATGCCTAGCACTCGTCTCTGATGACGATGATGATGATTGCTCGGCAGTAGCAACATCGCAGGCTTCAAGCTCAGTTCAGGGCGAGCACACAAATGTGCACATGACCAAAATCCCTGGTGAGATATCTAGGAGGCTCGATGAGCAACAAGCAACCATTGATTCCCTGAAGGAGATGTTGGAGCAGCTTCTGAGTGAGAAGAAGAGGGAAAAAGAGAGGACTTCGCGGGCTTCGCATAAATCCATGAAGCAAAAAGAGCGGGTGCCTACTCCTTCTTACTCCTTATCCGAGTCATCTAGAGGAGCGTCATCTTCAGATCATTATCGGAGGGACAAAAGGCTCAACGAGTTCCAAAGCTAACTCGACGTCTTGAAGCTCCAGAAGCATATAAACAAGCTAGGGGTTGTCAGACCATATCCAATCAAATGGGATACAGTCTCCTACCCGGTGAAGAGTCAGCCACTGGACCTCCTGCAGTTTGATGGCAAGGGTTCTCCTACCCAACACATTTACTACTTTCAGATGCAAACTGGACATATAGTGGGGAATGATCCCATTATGACTCGACTGTTTATTGGTACCCTTAAGGGGGTCGCTTTTGAATGGTTCTGTAGATTGGACCCTGGATCCGTCACTTGCTGGAAGGACATGGAACAACTCTTCATGACCAGATTCTTCGATGATGATAAAGAAGTATCTGTGACCACCCTGCTAGCTGCAAAGCAGAAGAAGACAGAGTCTGTAAGCAACTTTGTCTCTGTGACCACCCTGCTAGCTGCAAAGCAGAAGAAGACAGAGTCTGTAAGCAACTTTGTCAAGAGGTTCAGGAACCGATCGCTTGCTAGCTGCAAAGCAGAAGAAGACAGAGTCTGTAAGCAACTTTGTCAAGAGGTTCAGGAACCGATCGCTACATACACATGATCAGGTTTCTGAGACCACTTTCATAGAGATGTGCCGGAACAATCTCTCCATCAACATCCTATCTAATATGGGCGCAGTCGTAGCTCACTCATGGAAAGACTTAATCCGCCAAGGAGAACAAGTCGAGAGCATGCTCAAGTGCTTGGATGCTGAAGGGCCATATGAATTTCAAGGGGGTGGTGACCAATACATCTTGGTAGTGAAAACCACCTCCTCATCCAAACCCTCGTCAAAACAAAGGGGCACTGCTTCGAAGCACAAGAATCCCACGATGGTATCAGTCAAGCTCGCTAACTCAGACCTAAACTATGGGGCCGACTACGGAGACTTGGCTACTACTGGCCAAAGATGATCGGTGACGCTTAAATGCGTCAATCGTCGGAGAACCTACAGCTGACAACAACTTCATTACCCATTCGTAGTGGAGATGTTCTACTCGAATGGGCAACGTATCAGCAGAGGATTACATCCTTACATCTCCTACCTGGTCAAAACTTCCTACAGTTAGGACCAAAACCAAATTTCCTCACCAATCCTTTCTAATAAGATGGCGGGTCCCCAAAACTATTAAGTTAACTGCCACCTTTGATAGTCACTTCTCTATCAGTTTTATTCAACTAGACGATGGATCTTGTAAGACTATCAAGTTAACTATTACCTCTAATAGTCTCCTCTAAATTTTCCCCGTCGATCCTCTCCAATAGGATGATGGGACCACTCCCACTGTCATGTTAATACTACACCTCTGATAAAATCAACTTATCAATCTTCTTCAATAGGATGGTAGGTCCTCAAAGTCGCTCCAATCGCGACAATCTAATCAACTTACTAATCCTCTTTAATAGGATGATAGGTCCTTAAAGTTGCTCCAATCGTGACAATCCAATCAACTGACCAATCCTCTTTAATAGGATGGTAGGTCCTCAAAGTAGCTCCAATCGTGACAATCCAATCAACTTACCAATCCTCTTAAATAGGATGGTAGGTCCTCAAAGTCGCTCTAATCATGATAATCCAATCAACTTACCAATTCTCCCTAATAGGATGATAGGTCCTCAAAGTTGCTCTGATCGCGACAATTCCTATCACGTTAACGATTACCTCTGATAGCCGACATTGTCATTCCTGCAAATATCATTATCCGATCAATCATCACACTCATACGTCCCTTAATGGCCTGATCAATTTTTCGAGCATTCTGATACTTTCTTAGAACAATTGATGGGTAGTAGCCTACCATGCAATAGCTCCTATAACAATCAATCGTCACACTCATACGTCCCGGAATGATTGGATTCCCCCAGCACCGTCCTTCCCGCAAAAGGCATTGTTGGTTGATAATGGCCTACTAAGTGATGTGTTGTTATCCATATAGTGGCCTACCATGCAATGTGCCACTATTTCAGGTTCGTCTTTGCCCCAAGAGGAGACAAATCAGGGTTCATCTTTACCCTAAGAGAAGACAAGCTTCTCCTCAAGACTCCAACGGGTATACGAGTATAAACTATTTTCCAAACCTCAAACTGGTATACGAGGCTCAACTATTTCCTACTTTTGACTAGAAGTTCCTGGAGAATATTCTTAAGAATAACCCGACAACCTCCAACTGGTACACGAGGTAAAACTGCTCCTTTTCTCCAACCGGTGCACGAGGTAAAACTGCTCCTTTTCTCCAACTGGTACACGAGGCTAAACTGCTCCCTTTCCTCTAACTGGTGCATGAAATGAAACTGCTCCTTTCCTCTAACTGGTGCACGAGGATAAACTGCTCTTACCCTCTGAATGTTATATGAGGTTAAACTTCTCCCTATGCTCTTAATCTAAACGCCTCAAATGGCTAAGGATAGAGGAGAAATCTTAGCATTGAGCCTAAGAGAAACTCCTCGACAACAAGGATAGAGGAGAAATCTTAGCATTGAGCCTAAGAGAAACTCCTCGACAACTTACCATGCTAAGGGCAAGAGCATGGCTATGAGCCTAAGAGAAACTCCTCGACAACTTACCATGCTAAGGGCAAGAGCATGGCTAGTCTAACTCAAACGATAGTTGGTAAAGATAAATCAAGTATGTTGATAGTTGAGGGTTTGCTAAAAATCCTAATTGGCGATCGTTAGCAGCGACTGAATAATTCAATCTTGCCGAGTTCAATTAGAAGGCGTCTCGCTCCGTCTGCACGGTGATCATTTTGTAGGTCTTCATATCCAAAGTATTCCAGACCCCATGTAGCTTGATTCAGGTTTGAAAACTTTGGAGGGGTTCTGTAGGCAATAAAAATTACCTTTATCGCTATCAGAGAAGTTCATAACAAGACTGCTGAAACCTCATCTGAAAGAGTAAAAAGGGGGGAAACACTGATATCTCTCAAATCGTAAGGAATTTGGTGAAATGGAGATAGCAAACCCCCTTTGGAGGTTTGGTTGGCCCTTTCTCGTCGAGATAGGCGATTTCATATATAATTTGTCCAATTCCGAGTTATGATTTGAAAGTTACGACCTGTTCTTCGTGGCATTTTCTGAAGTTCACCTAAGGAGCTTAGCTCGCCTAAAGAGCAAGCTCGCCTGAAGACTTGGATCTCTCCTGCATGCTTGAAGCTTGCCTGCAAAGGCAAGCTCGCCCGCAAGCTCGCCTGAAGGCTTAAAGCTCATCTGCATAAGGCAATCTCGTCTGCACAGCCTCGTCTGTATAGCCTCGATTGCAGAGCTCGCCTGGTAGCTTGAAGCTCACCTGTAGGATCCTATCTCGCCTAAGAACCAAGCTCTCCTACACACCCTCGCCTACAGAGCTCGCCTGACATCTTGAAGATCGCCTGCAGGATCCAGGCTCGCCCAAAGACCAAGCTCGCCTGAAGGCCAAGCTCGCTGAAAGCTTGAACTTGCCTGAAGACCAAGCTCGCCTACACAGCCTTACCTGCAGAGCTCGCCCAAAGGCTTGAGCTCACCTGAAGACCAAGCTCGCCTGACAGCTTGAAGCTCGCTTGCAAGATACAGGCTCACCTAAAGGCCAAGCTTGCCTACACCGCCTCACCTATGAGGCTCTCCTGTAGTGCTAACTTGCCTGTTCGCCTACTCGCCTGCATGTTTGACTCGCCCGCACAAGTCAATCTCGCCTGAGCATTCAACCCGCATATGAGCTCGCCTGCAAGCTCGCCGAACTCGCTAGCTCGCAAAGATTGCCCCCTTGAGGCATGGGAATAGTCACTTTCCTTGATTTAAGGGATTGGTTATACCCAGCATGGGAGAGGTCACTTCCCACAATTTGACGGATTTGGTCATGGTTCTCTTCATAACCATACCAAGTATGGGAATGGTCACTTTTCATGTTTTAAGGGAGTGGTTACACCCTCCTTCTTCTCTATAAAAGGCCTTGAGCAATCATAGAGAAAAGGTCTTAGGACCCGACCTCTTTGAGGACGAATTACAGAGAACTCAAGACCATCTTGGACTCGAGATCAGCATTGTTCTAGTCACGCCATCGGCGGAGTCTTGGTCTTTGGAGATCGGACTTCTTGTCATTCAAGAAGACAGAATTCTTAGCATCTTTGGCCTACAAGCACAAGCACTTGTTTGGTCTCGGTTGACCGAACTCATCCAATCAAACTTCTACTGTGTACTGAAGCTTCAAGCACTTGTTTGGCTTCTGTTGATCGAACTCACCCGATCAAGCTTCTACTGCGTACTAATGCTTGCCCGCAACTTCGATCGAATTGTCCAAGGGAAGAAAACTTGATGCGAGAACAGAGGAGGTGTCCTATCGCTACTAAATACCCCACGTTAAACAAGGAGGATATTTCCTCCGCTTCTGTTGTAATTTTGATTCATTAGTTTGTAATAAGCTATTCTTATCAATACAAACGAGATCCCTATTTCAGGAAATCAAATTTTACACCTACAACTGTCTATCAAGAAATGACTGTGACTATAAAGAAAATCCGTCACCTGTGGCTCTCCGAAACTCTGATCCGCTATCTGAAAAGAAGGAGAAATAATAGCGTCAAAGCGCTAGCAAGACTATCTCCATCCACCCCCAAGAGAAGGGCTACTACGTATGATGGAGGCTCTACCTATATATGCATAGTCTACCTAAATTATTTACCCTATACTAGATGGGGTTAATATTTAGAAATCCATAATACGAGACTGGTACGTCAAGCAAAATAATCCAAATAAGTAAACCCTCATGTATATACCATATGTCTCAAATTGTGAATTGTTAGATATCAACTCCAAAACTAAAAATAAAGGAATAAAGAAATGTAATACTAAAATATCAACCAAACCAAGTCATATATGTCAACCCTACATCTCATGCTACCCTTGGGTAGTTAATACGAATACCAGTGCATAATCATGTGTAATCCACAATACCATATAGCCCGTCACAATACAACTCAACGCTGAACCATTTACATGAACGATCTCCCACTCAAGACTCAAATGTTATACATTCCACAATGATATCTCTTGCAAAGTTCTATGATATCATCACATCACTATGCAGAATGGACTACCTGTTCAAGCGTCCTAAGTAAATATTGCCCACTAGTCTTATCGCATCATCATGCGGAACGGACTACCTATTCAGGTATCATATAGGTACGGCTAATTAGCCTCATCGCATCACTGTGCGAAACAGACTGTTTCCTCAGACATCCTCATCACATCACCATGCGGATGGACTGCCTCCTCAGGCATCCAATAAATACAGCTCACTAGACTCATCGTATCACCATGCGAAACAAACTACCTATTCAGGCATCCTGCAATTACGGCTCAATGGCCTACTTTAATAGTATACTGATGCACTACCTTAAGCAGTACTAAATTGTACCCATTAATGGTATCCATACACACATATATTGTTCTAACTAATTATCTCCCCGTCATGGTAAAAACAATACACGCAACTATCCCCTTCCCGAAAGTTCGCATGTGCCAAGCCTCTATAGGTGTACATCTATGTCGTACGTGTAAATCATTGTGCATCTTGAACCCCATGTTCACGAACAACATGTAAGAAAAATCATCACAAACAAGACATGATGTCGGTCAACTACGCTAGGACATTAGTCGACCGACGACTAATTCGTACAAACATGCGTAAAAACAAGCTTCAGATGAATAAAGAGTTACACAAACTCAGGGTAGGATCGGTCAACCGTTGCACAGGGTTTGGTCGATCGACAAGAGTCCAGAACTCATGTTTGAGTCTCGTGAAGTTAAGACAATTTCAACAAAAAAATTTTATAGAACATCATTACGTGGTATAAAAACATGTTTAATCATGTGTTAACATACTAGGGTTTGACTAAACAATTATTTATCATTATAACATGATCTTTAGGGTTTAACATACTTTAAACATAACTAATCATATTAAGTTCATACAATTAGGGTTCAAAACCTAATTAGTTCATCATCTTAGCCATTAAACACGGATCTAAACATCAAGTTAATACCTTTCCTTAATTTGGTGATTTTATTCACAAATCTACACGTTAAACTAGGGGTTTTAATCCATAAACTCATATCATCATATTGTTTCATGCTCAAGCCTCAAGTTTCCATACATCGACAATTAGGGTTTAGGCCATGTAAAACAAGAATTAACAATAAATCTAAAAAACTAATGATCATGATCATTAGTTTTTATTAATTAAAGATTAATTCTTCTGATCTCTTTATTGTTTTAAGATTTAACATCAAAACTAGGATTTAAAATCATCGAAATAAGCATTACACATTAGATTGATCAATCAATTATACATATTAAAAACTTGAATTTCTACAAGGGATAGGTTTGGAGGAAGATAATCTTACCTCAATAAACTGATACCTCGCCCTCTTCTCGGTATTTGCTTCACAAAGCTCTCAAAATTCACCTAAATATGCTCGAGAGTTTTTGAGAGGAGAGAGTGGCTGTTAGGGTTCAAAAATATGATATAAAAGGAATTTTTTTTTATGAAAAACATAGGTATATATAGAGGCAAACCCGAAACAAACAAATCTCACCCGAAACAGGAAACCAGTCAGAGTGGGAAAATAATCTTCAGTATTTTGGCTATAACGTTTTCCTCTAAGGGCCTGTTCGTTTGCCTAAAAAAAAGAGGGAAATCAAAGAAATGGAAAACTATTAAAATGAAGAATTGTTTTTGGAGTGTTTGGTTGGCTAAAAAAGAAGGAAATCAAAGAAATGAAATTGAAATGATGTTAGTTGTCACCTTATTATTGGATGATGTTTGTGATTTTTTAAGAAAACTAGTTTTGGAGTGTTCGGTTGGCGAAAAAAATAAGGAAATGAATTATAAGAAACCTATTTCCTGTAGTTTCTTGTTTTCTTTTGTTCGGTTCATTCTTAAAAATAAGAAATGAAATGAGATGAGATGAGTTGTCATTGTATTATTGGGTGATGTGAAGAAAGATTAAGAAAAGTGTTTTCATAACTTTTTGGGATGAAAATGAAGAAATGAAATGTTAATGAGATGAGGTAAATTGTTATAATATTTTATTGAATGATGTGAGTGATTTGAAATGATGAGAAGAGATGAGTTGAGTGATGTTTGGATGAAAATAATATTTTATTAGATGTGATGGATGAGTTGTTAGATGAAAATAATATTTTATTAGATGTGATGGATGAGTGGTTAGATGAAAATCATATTTTATTAGATGATGTGGATGAGTTGTTGGATGGAAATAATATTTTATTGGATGTTGTGGGTGAGTTTTAGGGATGGAAATGGAGGAAATGGTGAGTTTTGAGATTTTCACCATTTCCATTTCCATTTCTTGGTTTTTAGAAAACAAACGAACAGGCCCAAACCTCAGAATGAGGTGATTTAAGATGTGTTGGAAAGCCATTGAAGATATCTACAACTTTGATCTTTTGAGTTTTTCTGATTCAAAATGTATCGGTGTGTAATGTATATATACACTTAACTGATGGTTTTTCCAGATTCGAATTGCATTAGTGTATAGTGCATATATACTCTTAATTGGTCTCAAATCAATTACTATTATGCTCATTCATCATTAAATGATATTTATCATAATATAACTCATTTAATACTATTTACCATAGTATTTTTAAAAATATTTACGGAGTTTTACAGTTGTGCACTTGTAACTTTTGGTTATCATTTATACCCTACCACCCACGTAGGCTACATCACCCACGATTCAAAAGATGGCTCACCCACGTCCGAGTGTGCCTCGCTAAAATGCCTTCAGTGAACTTCGTCAATTAGCAATCTGAGAGCTATTTTTAAGGGGATAACTAATCCCCCTTATCTCCTATTTTAATTACCACTTAATCCATAATTAAAGGTCATTATCTCTCTCTCTCTCTCTCTCTCTCTCTCTCTCTCTCTCTCTCTCTCTCTCTCTCTCTCTCCCCCTCTCCCTCTCCCTCTCCCTCTCCCTCTCCCTCCCTATCTCTCTCTTAGACTATACGACGAGGAGGAGATTGTTATTTGACACGTGCATACTCAGACACTAACAAAGAGATCCAAAACCCCACGCATGCACTACTTTTGGTTATAAGAGAAGACTCGGCTTTCTTCCAAGCAACCAAGTCAGAGATCAATAGCAAGAGACCCATCATCTTAGTTGGACCATCAATAATTATAAAATTTACGCTCCATCGGCACACAGCAAAGAACCCAGCTAAAAAACAAATTTTTATTGTTTCTCTTTTTATTGTAATATGCGTCAATTGCAATACAAAAGATCTGAAACACTTATTTCACTTCTTCTTCTTTGACCTTTCAACCTAAGAGGTGGATGTACATGAACCAAGGCCAGTCAAGCCTCAAGCTTAGTTGGATCCTAACACAAAGCCTGGACCTCATGTTCAGCCAAGTTGGCATGAAGACATTTCTCAGGCCCTATAGATAGGCCGGCATAGGGATCCTCTATAGGCTGCTCTTTAGTGGCTGAAAGTGCCACTCGACCTTGATCTATTTTTGTAGCGATCATATGAGATGTACAGATAGCTCAAATCATGGCATTATCAAAAAGGTTCTCGCTTCGATGAGACCCTTTATAGGCTTAGATCTGCCCTAGTTCATGCCTCTCCATGTCAAAGAGCTTTACCACTTTAAACCCTCCTTCTTTATCTTCGGCCATGCGGGCCAGGACAGAATGAGACCGTTACCAAAGATGAAGAAAAACTTCTCTTTCCATCTCTTATTGGTGTCAGGGATGTTCAAGACCAGCAAGAAACCACAAACCATCTAGAGGTAGAAGTGCCCATTGCCTTTGCTAACCTTGGTGCATAGTAAGTGGCCTAAGAATCCTAGTGTCAGCTCTACATTATCTTAGCGATTGATGACAAGGAATGCAACCAAGAAAGCTACTGGGTTAGGTTTTAATTGCACTAGCGATATGTCAAGAGCTCGAAAAACCCACTGGAGAGAAGATACAGTAGTAGATAGAGACTAGATTCAAGATGGTGCCAATATATCAGCACCAAATCGCTTTCATGGTGGTAGATGGTGTGCTCTAGTGTGCTCCAGTAGTTCAACAAAAAGTGTGAAGTTGCTAGGAATATCATAATCCTTGGCCCATTGCTGGAGGTGGTTCTGGAGCACTGATGACTTGTACCATTGGACCAACGAGATTCGATCCTTATTGCGGGCCACAAAGGGTCATGCACTTGAAATCATTGGAGCAAATCAGAGTAGATGGTCAGAGTTCTAAATGATGAAGATCTTCAAAAGATGGTTGAAATCCTCACAAACAGCTTAGTGAAATTCTAAGGTTTTAGAAAGTGGAAGCAAGCATCAGAGAGAGAAGAAAGGAGGATATATGTATATAGGTGTGGGTAGGTGATACATGGCATAATCCTAGCGGCCGACTCGATTCGCTAAAAACCACTAACAATTTTCAAAACCAAGGCATCTTCTCATCAAACGGAGTGCTATCTCATCAACTGAAGTGATATGTTATGCATGATCTACACTGATGTCAAAATTTCAAATCATAGTTGTCCCCCAAAAAGGTGGTTCAAGTCTTAAGGCAGTGAAAAGTTGAGATAATTTGATTTCTATTGAACTTAGCTTCCTGAGTCTGAATAAAATGGGCCAATAATATATCCAGAGAATTTTCGAGTCTAATGAACTCCTGAGAGCTCTTCATATGTCATAATTAACTGGTCAAGTCCTATAATCTAAAAGCCTGACCCAGTGAGAGCACTGCTTAGTAGTCTGAGTTGAAGATGAATGACTTCCTCAAGCTGGGACCTGCTAAGGGTATCTAAGTTCAAGATGACAAGCATCTTCTACGCAGGACTTTTCGAACAACAAAAAACTATTAGATTCACTGCCTAGTCATCACATTTAATGCATGGCGAGAGTTATTATGATTCTTTGAGCCGATGTCATAATGCCTCCTTGGATGATGCTATCACATCAACCATTATGTCACTATCGTGTTAAACGCAAAGGTGACTTACTCAACCAACTGCCGACACATGTAAAGTGCAGTAAGACCGACTAATTGCACCAACTTGATGAAATTACCACTGTGCCCCCTACAAGTTTTCTATAAATAGTGGGCAAACCCCACCATGCCAAGGTACGCTGGATAACAACCTAAAACAAGATTCTGCATTCTATATACTTGCTTAATCTATCACTAACTTGAATGTCGGAGGGCACACTAGAGAGATCATCTTTGACCTCTAACATGTGCTACTTGTGCAGGAATCCATTTTCCCATGATTAATCAGCCATCAAAGAAGATTAAGAGATCCTAAACTCCTCCAAATATCCACTCACCTATACAATTAACTTCCTAAAATAAACATTAATTTTAAAGAATTCTTATAATCGGTTCTATAGAAAAATAGTATTTGCTCATTCAATGTGTCCCATAAATAATATAATTTCTTGTATAAATTTTTTAGAGAATCTTATATAATTTACTTAAAAAAATATTATTTATGGAATTCACTAAATGATAAAATATGAAGAAGTTATAAAAGTTCTCTTGACAAGCAACAACTCTAGTTATAGCAAAGGAGTGAAGGATGAAGAGGATTGAATCCAAATTCCAAAAGATATAAAGGATGGATACCTAACTCAAGATGGTTTCATCAAATTGATAAGTTGCCTATAAGTAATACTTTAACGTCTCAGTTTTGACTCTCCTAAAAAGCCCTCATAGAAATTTAAATTTTTTGAATATTCTGATAATACGTAAGCACGAAAAGCAACAACAGCAGTTAGCGATGGGAATGCGCACAATCACTGTTGCCTTTTATTGTTATCGATAAAGCTGCACCATTAGGAGATAACAAGGGCCCACACGTCTTTTTATGAGTCCGGTGATATGGGTCTAGGCTCAGTTTTTGAAAGGTGATCATTCCTTAAAAAAAGGAGGAGATTCTAGAATATGCAATGTTATTTTTTATTAATAAATCATTTTTTCCCAATATATAAATTTGAAAATTTTATAGACTGATTGAAACATATACTCTTTTGAAGCACTCGTTGTATAAAAAGGTATAATTTTTTTTCATAACAGAGTTGTAAGGAAAATTTTTTTAGATATCAAAGTTAATAAAGATGTAAACTTTTAGAGTGTTAACCTGTCAAAAAAACTTTAGGATATTAATGCATCAAAAAGAATATCGATCTTGAATCATTAAAATAGACTGCTCATTTCACAAAAAATATCAGTCTTGAATCATTAAAATAGACTGCTCATTTCTCACAAATATGCTGTGTAAGGGGATATTATCAAAAAGAATTTCAGTCATGAATCATTAAAATAGATTGCTCATTTTACAAAGAAGATTCTCTGTCCCTCTAAACATGATGAGCCAGGAGCCAAGGACCCATCGCCTCTCAAAGGAGATTCTCTCTCTGAAAAGTTTAGCCACGTTTACTATTGGAGGTCTATGATGTCTATCCATCGAGAACAAAAAGGAGGAATGAAATTAAAAGCATTTTGTATCTTTGTTTTGTTGCATGGGCTCAGAGATAAGCTATAAGGTTAGTGGATCCATAATATTGGCTGGGAATGTTCATAATTCTTGATTATCAAGAGAATATTTAATTAATGGAGTTGCCGAAGAGGTTTGTGGCTCTCTAGGAAGAAATTTTCAATATGCAGTTGTTACTAGGGGTGTATATAGGCCTGTCCAAACGAGCCAGCCCGGCTCGGCCCAGCCCAGAAAAAACCGGTGCCGCGGCCGACCAAATCAGGGCCCAGACTAGACTCGGTTTGGCCCGGGCCTGAGCGGGCCGGGCACCGGGCCGACCAGGTTTTTATTTATTTATTTTTATGAATACATAACAAAAAATTAAACAAAATTTTGATAAAAACAATCATATTACTAATCACTTGTAATTATATAATTTACAAATACAAAAAATCATAGAAATTAAAATGATAAAAATAACTTCTTTATTAATAATAATGATTAATCATCTATAATTATAAATTTATTTTGAAATTCATCGCATCACAATAGATGAATACATCTCAACTAGGTTGGTACCTACTCATCTATATTAGTATCATTTGTAACTTTTTTTAAAATAATTTATCATAAATTTTTAGCTAAGAAATAAAAATTATAAATTGATGAATAATCTCTACTCTTTATCTCTATTTCCTAGTCTCAACTCTTCAAATTTATCTTCAATACTAGTCATCTAATCGATGCCTTACGTTCTCTTCTCGTACCTCCACCAATCTTGTAGGCACATTACCGCATGTACGGTATACGGATCTAACGATGCCCTGTGGTCGTCGATCAAACATCCTGTTATGCTGAAGGTGAATTCTGAAGCTACCGTGGAATCCTGCACTGTTAGTAAGTCATGAGCCATGATGGAAAGTATAGGATATGAAACTGTTCCATATATTTTTCACCATTGCAAAATATCAAAACAATTATTTTGACATTTAACTAAATATCCAGTTTAATATTAATCAATTTCAGAAACTTTCGTTGATGATCTAAGTCCAGATCAACCAGTTAGCTCAGCTACCATTAATTCCCTATCAAAACGCATACGTTTCCCCGACTTGAACTCGTAGAAGCAGATGTTGGCCTTCTTGTTTTGATGATGATTTACAAACAATTTACTTCTAATGTTGTTTGTCTAGTGTTTGTGTTTTCGTATTTATTCTAGGCAAATAACGAGTTGGAGGTTGGATGGAATTGCGCTTCAACGATCATATCCAATGGAGGTTGCGGAATAGTGGTTGAAGCTATGCAAATTCAAGTTGAAGATCCAAGTTCAAGCTTCATCCGTAAGTGTACCAAGTTGAGCTCATTGAAGACCTTCATCAAGCTTGGGTAATTTAGTTTAGGAGTTTATATTATGTGTGTTAGTACTTTAAGCTCAATCATATATACACATACACGTTTTGGTTTTGTATATATATAGTTATATATATACATATATGTTATGGTTTGATAGTTTTCAAGTTTTAATATGAAACAATTTAATATAATTAGAAAATATATTTTTGTTTCATACTTATATGCATATATATAATTTCATCAATATCAAATTTATTTAGTTCAATGAAATCATGTTTTAGTGCATTATATGTGTATTTTGATAAAATACTACATTCATTGTTTATAGACTTTATAACAATAGTTTACATCTTTCTTCAAGTCTATAAAATCATTTTGTAAAGTTTTAAAATATGGTTTAGGCAAAATGTCGAAATTCATATGTTTACATTTCTATGTTTTGGACATCCTTACAAAATAATGATATTTTACATTTGAAAAGTCCTTTTTGAAAACCAATTTTTGTAGCATATGTATTATCATACCTACAATCATTTCCCAAAGTTTTATATTTTTCTAAATTTATTTGATATTTTTAAACAGGGTTTTAAAATCAGAAAACAATTTTCAAACATGTATTTCATATGTCAGTATATGGTCGACCGCCACGGTCGACCGCACCTGAGTTTTTACCTGTAGAGTCAAATAGAAACTTTCACGGTCGACCGCCACGGTCTACCGTCAGCTCAAATTTTCCTACGGTCAACCGCCACGGTCGACCGCCAAAGTCTCTGGAAAATTCTCAGTTTCGAAAGTGGCTCCCCCCCTTCTCAGTTTCGAAAGTAGCTCGCGGTCGACCGCGAGATTTTTACAGTCGACCGCCGTTCACTCCAATAGCTATTTTTGTACAGAATCAGATTTCTGATTCGTGGGCTTTTTGGTCTTTTTCTTTGGGGTTTTGGCTGAGATTTTGGGAGGCTATAAATACTCCCTTGCTCTCATCCTTCACAAAAATCCAAGAAGTTTTTAAACAAGAGTTTAACAAGGGTTTAAGTTTGTTTAGTGTTTGTTTAAAAGAGTTTTGTTTGTGAAGAAGTTTTAAACAAGTGGAGGAGATTATCTACATTCTTTGGGCTTCATTTTAATCCATCTCTCCATCTTGTTTTTTAGAGAAGAATTTCTAAACTCAATACTAGCTTCATACATAGTATATTTGGGTTGGTGAGAGTTGTAACAATTGAGTGTGAGCTTTTATTGTGTTCTCATCCATATTAAAGAACAATCATTTATTGTGTTATGCTTATTATGAGATACACTTTGTAATATACTTGTACATCGAGAGAAGTGTGTAGCAAGAGTCGGGGATCGTCCCAAGAAGAGTAACATCGGTTGACGAACCTAGGGAGAGGTTGTATCCGAGCACTTGAGGGAGACACGTCTAGTTCAACACTTGAGAGGGTGTGGAGTGGGATTACAAGAGTGTGTTAGTTGTAGAGTTTTCGGTAAACTAGAAAACCATATTATGAGGTGTAAACGTTGTTCGGGTAAACGTAGAAAACCCGGTTGTGATAGTGGAGATCTCCTCGAGGTGAGGAGCGGAGACGTAGGTCGTAGGGACCAAACTCTGTAATCATATCATTTGTTTGTGATTGCATTGACGCACTTATTTTTATGTTCATATATTATATCGCCTTTGTATATTGCTTATTGATTATATTGCCAACTATCTAGTTTAGATTGTTTACCCTTGTGTTAATTATATATCATTGCATATATCTCATAGTATATCTCATTGCTAGGATATTGCTCTTTGTTCATATTGATTATTCTTGCTTATAACATATTATATATCTCTCTTGCAAGAATAATTTATCATTAATTTTAATTGGTATAAAATCAGATTAGATTAGCATAAGACCCTAATCCCCCCCCCCCCCTCTAGGGTCTAACAGCAGAAGCTGTAGACTGATGTGTATTTATACCATATCTAGCTGCATACTCATCATATAATATTTGAAAATAAATTCTAATAGTATTATGATGAGTAAGAGTAGTAATAGTTTGACCATCATCAGTGTCTATTAACATGTTACCACACAAAGAATTTAACAAACTTCGAAGGCCCATATCCTTCAAACATGGATCAATAAGAACCTCCAAATCAAAAATAATAGGAATAGGCCTAAAATATTTATTAAATTTACTTTTCATTTGAAAAATCATATGTTCAAAATAATAATTATCCATACGATAATTATTAAATTTTTTTGAATATTTAAAACTTGTAAAGTAACTTAAATAATAGTTGGATAATAACAACCATATAATAACACAGTAGCATCATAAAAAACTTATAACATCTCTTTTACACTATATATAACTGTCTATTCATTCTCAGTTATTCCATACATACTACCAGAGTTAGAACTAGAAGTATAGAAAGTAATAAAATTATTTATAATTTTTTATACTCTATTGCTACATTTAACATTGCATAGATAGAATTCTACCTATGGTCAACATCTTTTGGAATTAATCTGGATTTAAATTTTTTTTCTTTTACATAATTATTTTTATCTTTTAAGTCTTTGTTCAGAAGCAATATGAGCATAAGCTACTGTCCTAACTTTTTCCATAATGGATTTAATTTCACTAAATACAATTTGAACAATTAAATTTAAAATATGACATATACATCTAATATGAAAAATATCACCATGATTTGATACGATCAACAATTATATTATTATTACTTGCATTATCTAGTGAAAGAGAAAATATTTTTTCTAAAGTTTATAATTTTATAAGTTTTATCATTATTAAATTTGTAATATTAATACTACTATGTGAATCTTCAAATGCAATAAAAGAAATAAATCTTTTAAATATTTTCTAATTATCATCAATCTAGTGTACTGTGATACAAAAATAATCAGTTTGTACTCTAGATGTCTAACTATAAGAAGTTAAAGAAAATTTACAGTTTAAACTTTGAAAATAAGAAATTATTTTTGCTTGTTCCTCGTGATAATATTTTAAAATATCATGTTGACAAGATTAACGAGAATTTTTTTTGAATGCGGGATAAAAACTATATGTAAACATATCTTTAAATTCATCATCTTCTACTAATTTAAAAGGAAGGTTTTTAAGAATAATAATCTGATGACGCATTTTTTGGCTCGGACTACGTCATAGTTT
>NC_033797.1:88696602-88703523 GCF_001876935.1 Asparagus officinalis | reverse complement strand
AGATGAGGATTGTGAGAGTAAAGATTGTCAGATATCACCTTGAGACATTGCTTGACCTTTGTTGTGTTTCTCTAAATAACGTTTGAGGTGGTTAGTATCACTCTTATGATGAGCTTGGAAAATATAGCCGTACAATGCACACTTAGCATTCTAAATGAGAAGCCTACCATGTTGATCTCTGGTGACTTATCTTCTTGTAAAAATATCACACATCAGATCTCGCCCTTTTAGGAGCACTTGGTGCAGAATCGTCACCACCGAAGTCATGATCAACATCGATAGGAGTATGAGGAGTAGCTGTAGCTCCTGTAGTAGGAGTATTAGAACTCATCTCAACATTGAGTGTTGGGATTTGCCCTTCACAATTAGAGGAGGAAGCCATTTGATTAAAGAATTAGAGAGCAAAAGCGAGTATTAGAGAGTATTAGAGAGAAGTAGATGACTTTTGGATGAGAAAAATAAATAAAAACTCACTCTATTTATAGAGGTAGCCCCTAGGCAAATGACCAAAATACCCCTCAAATTTTGGCATTTTTTGACCGTTTTAGGGGTATTTTAGTCAAATAACACAAACTATCCGTTATAGCCGTTCAGGCCGGGCCCGGCCGCATCAACGGTCACAAAAGTGATCGTTTTGGCCGCGGCCGGCCACTCCGACCCGGTCTTTTACCTGGGCCGGCCAGGGCGGGTCTGGCTCGCGGCACTGACGCGAAGCGGCGCGCTGCTTCCCGCACCCAGCCGCCTAGAACCCGCTTTTAGGCTCGGTTTATCGTTTTTCGCGGCCTATGCAACGCAGCGATCCGTTTCTTACGGAGACGCTGTGTTTGGACTTTAGTTATTTCCTGTTGGAGATTCTCTCAAAAATACCGAGACCCTCTGCGGGGACCCCCCCGGCCCCAAAAGTCGCTCGGCAGCCACGCTAAACCTGGGCCTTGGGCTCAAATGGACAGCCCTAGGTGTATAGTGTTTTGCATAAGTTTTATTTACTAAATTAAGATGAGCTTGAGATTTAGCTTATTATTGGAAAGTAAGTAGATAAATATCTAATATTATAATAAAAGTGTGTTGCCATGTTAAAACATTTCTACCCAAAATGCCCTTTTAAACATATACATACATATAAAAAATATATGCATTCATACATAAACTATAGCCATACATACATAACCCCCAATTAAATGCATACTCATGACCTCAAAAAATCATACATAAAATACATGCATGCATACATAAATCATAGCCATACATACATAACCCCCAATTAAATGCATACTCATAACCCAAAAAAAATTATTTTAAAAGTCATCGTGCAAGTCATAAACCGTTACTTCTTAATTATTTATAAAAACGGTTATCATAAACCATTATGGACATTTAACTCTCCTTACTGTGTACTTTAGTGAGTATGCAAAACATTAAAATAATTATTATAGTCATTTATGTAAAATACGTTACATTATACTTTTGTAACCCCCCATCATCAAATTAAGTCATAGTGCAAGTCATAAACCGTTACTTCTTAATTATTTGTAAAAACAGTTATCATAAACCATTATGGACATTTAACTCTCCTTACTGTGTACTTTAGTGAGTATGCAAAACATTAAAGTAATTATTATAGTCATTTATGTAAAATACGTTACATTATACTTTTGTAACCCCCCATTATCAAATTAATTATTTGGCATGCTATTATTAGTCAAATCTCATATAAATGTGATCCATACACAACTTCCATCTTACAAAATCTTAAAAATCTTACCAAAAAAATAAAAAACAGTTGGAGATGGAAGCAACACTAAGTGATTCAAAGAGGTTAGTAAAAGTATGTTTTTGTTTGTAAGGTATAAACTCCAAATTAGCTCTATAAATTATATACTTTTTTCATGAAGCATATCATCTGATCAAGATGAAATTAATGATCAAGCCAACATCTCGATCCGAGAGTTAAAAATTTATCAGAAACAATAGAGTATAAATGTTTGTGTTTTACGTAATACTATAGACTCCTTTAAGAATGGAGAAGGGAAGAAGCAAAAGTTGATTCTAATTGATGAAGATGTGATACAAATTTTACATTGTTATTATTCCATGTAATTTTTGTATTATCGTGATGACGTGATTTGTTCCCCATTGTGTCTTTTGTAGGGAACACTTATCCAAGAAATTTTATTTAATAAGCCGATAGAAAAGTTCAGCGGTTTATTAATAAAGGGAGAAACATATACTATAACAAATGGAGAAGTAAAGCCACCAAATTTGAAATATTCATCAATTAATCTAGAAAAGGAGTTGGCTCTAACAACAACGACAGAAAAAAGAAACAAAAAAACTTTGTATCATTTAAGAAGTTGAAATCAACATTCCTTTCATTTAAAGATGCTTCTGCTTTTGATGATGGAAAAATATCTTTTGGTAAGATTTAAAAAAAATATCATGCAAATATTTCTACGTATTAATGATCACTAAAAAAAATCTCTATTGTAGATGTTGTTGGATTCATAATAACTGTGAACCTAATATTTACCAATCCTACTTCTAAAAGAAAGGGACGTCATAATTATGAATAAAGAGTAAGAATTTAATATTTTTGTATATTTACAAATAAGTAATCCATATAGTGTAGTTGCATGCGAAATATGTTTTTTTTCGGCGATTCCGACATCTACGTCAATATTAAAACGAATTTTCTCAAGTTATTTTAATATTTTTTGGCCATTTATATTCATTTAATTGTATTTAATCCTAATAAAGTTTTTAAGCCAATATTAAAAGGCATTATCTCAACCATGCATATAGATTTAAACTTGTGGTATTTCAGTATATACATTAATTGTTCATAGATTATTTATAATACTTGAAGAACAAAATCTTCATTGATTATATTTTTCATTCTATGATGCACATTTTGTACAAATTATCTTTCAAACAATTATTATCTAACACAACATTCTAATATGCAGCGAAGATGTATATTAAAGCTGTTAACTATTTACAATGCAACATACTATCTTTGATCTCAAATATGATCTCACTCTTTATGTAACATTTATAGTTAGGTTTGATCCTTGAGAAGTTGACGATGCCTGGTCATGCTCGATTTAGTTTCATTTGTAGGTCATGGAATCTAGCTATTATAGATCAAATTGCCTTACTGCTGTTCGATTTCCTATGGCTCTCTACAGTTTGACAACAATGAATCTTTTAAATCTGACGAATGCTGCTCAAATTGAGCTCCCTTCTGTTTATTTATGTCAAACTTAAAGAAGATATGATTCTGCTACATTAAGTGGACATATAATTAAATAATTTCGGTTACCTTATTTATTTTGGGATTTTTTCTGTCAATATCCTGACTTTTTATATACCAAATGAGTGTTCTTTATGATCCTATTTATAACCCTATAACGTCTATTTATATCATCAATTAATAAAAATGACCAATCATTTCTGAGTACAAGAATAAATTGTCAATTAAAAGTCATTCAATCAAAACCTAATATATATTATATATGACATTTTCAAATATATGTCACATAGAAAAAAAAATTGATCAATGCAAAAAAATAAACTACAGGGCTACATATAAACATGAAAGTTTTTACACGTGCATCGCACGTGCACCATACTAGTTTACGACTTAATTGAACTAGAGTTAATTGTTTTAAATCATATGGATAGTTTATGACTGATTAGCTTTAGTCCATTTCCTTTGTGACTTTACATTGCAACAGAAATCCAAGACAATGAATATTAATAGGACAAACTTTTTGAATAGAAAAGGAATAGAATTTCGGGATGGCCATGTAAAACTTCAATTTTATTTCAAGGAAATTTATAAGACAATTCAAATTTTTGTTGGGATTTCTCCCCGTAAATGTGATATAGAAGATCAAAACATATCGTGGGGATAACAAGATTTCTTTATTAAGCAAGAAACCATGCACCTTTAACCCTGACCTACTTTTTGAAGGCTTTATTACCATTCTAACCTTTGGTTTTACAAAAGATTAGAAGACGTTTTATAGAGAAACCAAACAGCTCTAACCTTAATCTTGGACTCCCCTAGTTTGACTTAATTCAAAAAAGAAACAAACTCCCGAATGTGATAGGACTTGAACTCCTAATTTTTGTAGAAATCTAACCTCGTCAAACCTCAATGGAAATTACAAAGAATCAAAGATGAAACCCTGATAATTACATCATTTTACGTCAATATATAGATGATGTGTTGATCTTGAAAAGCTAATTCTAAAGCAAACAAGACGTTTTCCAAATTTTCTACCTAGAAAGAAGAGAAGTATTTGATATAGATGAAGCTTTGAATGGTTTTCCTAATTAACAATTTTTCTAGAGTTATTAGACGGTCAACATCACAGGGCAATCTTTCTAGCATCTGTTATTCAGAGTGATTTCAGTATATAGCTAGCGCTAGCCTAGAATTAGGATCAAGCGTCTAGAATCAGAGAGCGATTCAAATGATGGCTTTCTAGGGCAACTAGCCTGCCAACATTGATGACAATCTTCTAATTGTTGAGAACCAACGCACGATGCAGAAGTTTCATCCGAATCTATATAAATAGATCTCCTTCATTTTATTAGGACAAACGATTACCTCAGCAATAGGGGAGTCACGAGAAGAGTAAGATAAAAACAAAAAAGGACACGAAACAGAGCAATATATATACCATTGAAAAGTAATACTAGAGAAAGAAATGGGGTAAACATGGTTGGTTAGTCGCCTATCTTTACGGAGAAAGATTTGAGTCTTCTTTATGTCAGAGATTACATAAGATTCAGTTTTTCTTTTGATCCTCACACAACCCGTAACACATGTTATGTAAATCTCACCAAAAGTTTGTTAGAACAATGACTGCACGATTAACTTAATTTGATGAATAATAAACTTTCATTAATACCTATTTATAAAAGAGAATATTCATGTCAAAACTTTTAATTTCCTTTTTTACCCTCTCAATTTTTTAACTCATAATTATACCACTATTTATAAAGCTAATGATCCACAGTCTCTCATTAACTATGCACCTCTTCAATTTCTCAAATTATTTAGTCATTCATTAGAATATATTAATAATTTATAATGATAACATACTTCATAAATATATGATAATTCTTATAAATAATTATTAATTATATAAAATAGTGAAAATTATTTATTTAATATATTATTCATAAATATAAGATAATTCATAAATTATAAAGAATTTTTAATTGTAATAAAATAGTAAAAATAATTTATTTAATATATTATTGTGCATAATTATAATTATCAATAATAGTATAAATAGGGGTTATTTTTTTTGTTGTAAAGAATATTACCTTGTTCGATAATTAATATCGTCTTAGTAATAAAAAATTGGACTTTATAAATCAAAACTTTTTTATTTTGGAAAATTGATTTACATAAAAATGTTTATACCTTTGAAATTTATGATACATATACTTTTCTCTTCTTTTTCCCAAAATATTTAGTCATTCACTAGAATATATTAATAATTTATAATGTTAATAAAATTAATAATTATATTATAATTCATTATAAAGAATTATTAATTGTAATAAAATAGTAAAAATTATTTATTTAATAAATTATAGTACTTAATTTAATTATTAATAATAGTATAAATAGGGATTGATTCTTTATGTTGTAAGGAATATTACCTTTTTTGACATTATAATATCATCTTAGTAATAAAAATTGGATGTTATGAATTAGAAATACTTTTATTTAGGAAAATTACTTTATATAAAAATATTAGATCTTTAAAATTAATGAGACATGCACTTTTTGTTGGCAAGTAAATGTCTTATAAATTTCAAGGATCCAATATGTTTATATAAAGTATTTTTCCTAAATAATAGTATTTTTACAATATACCATACAATTTTTATTACTAAGATGATATTAATTATCGAACAAAGTAATATTTTTTTGCAACATAAAGTCATATAATATTAAAAGTTATTGCCATTATTTAATAGATATTGTAATAAATATGTACATAACATAAATATTTAATAATATAAATAATTTAATTATTTCAATAGTATTACTTAAACTAATGATTAAATAATTATTTAATAATTATACTCTTAAATAAACTGTTTAATAACATAATAATAAGCAAATTTAAATAACTATTAAATGTGTGTTAATAATAGTTTACGTACTAAAAATAGTATAACTTCAACTTTTTAATCATAGTGTAATAAAATAACTTTGTAAAATGTTTATATATAATTTATTAAATAATATAATATTAAATACAAATATTGTGCACATGCAAAGCACGTGCATTATACTAGTATTTATAAATTATGTGTTTGAGATATTGTATATAGGTTATAGAGTGTAAGAATCAAGTTTGAAAGTGAATAGACCAAGATAACAAGTTAATCGCACTTGATTTTGATAAATATTAGAGACTAAAATCATGTTTGAGCATATGGAAGTGTTCATCTTTTCGTCACGAATTTAAAAAAATAAACAGAACTCATTCAGAGATGTGTAGCTCATGATATGAATATTTTTACGAGACAAGGTCAAAATAAGCAGCAACAGGCTAGAAGCATACACCGATATTAAAACTTGCACGGGCCATAACTTTTAAGTTAGTTATCAAAATATCATTATTATAGCTTTTAGAAAAGATCTTGATCTGACCTATCGACTATCAGTGATTGAAGAGACCATCGATAATGAAAATGTCTAGATAGGTTTAAATTATTGGTGGTGGCAACTTAACCATCGATGGTGAAGGTTGACCATTGATGGATCAACAAATTTTAGAATTTTGATTTGTTTTTAGTTTTAATCTGAGCCATTCATTAATAGGGTTATAAAGCTCTTTCCACACGGTTTTCATCAGAAGTTCCTAACCTAAATCAGAGAGAAAAATA
>NC_033797.1:88665585-88696592 GCF_001876935.1 Asparagus officinalis | reverse complement strand
AGGCTTGCTCATACTTCTCAGAAAGTATCCTAACCATTGCTTTTCATCATCGGATAGTCATCTTTCAAGGAGTGTTGCTATTGGACTTAATCATCATTATTGTTCTTCTCAGAGCTTCGCTTCAATCATTAGGAGAACAGTTTGCACAATTAAAAGGCTGTAAGATTCTCATGTGTTGTGCTTAATTGATATTTAATACTTTGTATTATACTTAATTTCTTTAGCGTACTCAAGCTACGTGAATTGAAGGTTTACAGTGTACTCAAGCTCGGGTTGAACTGAGGAATTGGTTACTATTTAAGGCAAAGGATACTCGTATGTGAAGAGTTTAGGTTAGGCGACTAGTTTGGATAAAACCAAGATTTCGGTCTTGTAAGCATGCTGATTTGGATGTGTGATTTAGAGAACTCACATAGTAAGGAAACCACTTTGAGAGAAGAAAGAGTGGATATAAGATTATTTATCTGAACCACTATAAAATCTCATGTGTTTTGGCTATGATTATTTTTTTTGGGATTTTCTTTGTTTACTAGTTTGATTATTATCATTTTTTATTCCACAACATATTCTATGATATCTCGAAACATAGTAGGTAATGCTATTCACTCCCCCTCTAGGCTTGCATCTCAGATCAAACAAAGATCTTTACAAACCCTAAATTTATTTTCTTGTTTTTTCTATACACTTTTATAATTGGATAAATTACACTTAAACTCAAAGTTTCCTGATATTGCACACAAATACCAAAGTTTAAACCCTATACTTAAATGGCCAAAGTTCGTATGATATTGTACCAAAATGTGTCCCAAAATTTAAAACCTTATACTTAAATACCTATAGTTTTTTAAAGTTGCACTTTAGTACCTAATGCAATGCAAACGTGAGAATTTTACCCCAAACATTCTCATAGGACACTCGCATGCTATTTTTGAATATTTTAAACCTACCATTTGGTTACATCTATTGTTAACTGCTCAAAATTCTACTTAAATTACATACCCTATCTGAAAAATAGAATTTTAAATAGTTTAACAACGGATTTAATGAAAAGTAAGGGTTAAATGTTTTAAAAATAACATGCAAGTGTCGCATGAGAAACTTCGGGATAAAATTCACATGTTTGCATTTGTTATAGGCTGCAAATTAACTAAGAATTAACCTCTACTAGGAGGCTGACCCGTGTCCACCCCCCCACTCTTCATCAGATCGCTCCATAAACCGACAACTTGAGTTGTACCGGTGGCCGACTCCATTGGCCGACACTTGTGTGATCGGCAAGGAAGGTGATACTTATCGACCTACTCTCCAAGTCGAGCTTGTTAGGTCTCATATTTATGAGCCTATTGTCTAAACTAGTTTTGATGATTAACAAACAATTCCTAACACCGCCTCCTAGTATTTGTGTTTGTTTGCTAGGTATCCTAAAGAAGCATCCTCATGTTAAAGGTTGGATGGACTTGAACGTTAACAATGATATTCATGAAGGTTGGAAGGAAATAGGAATGAAACACGATGTCATTCAAGTCAAAGACACACTATCACTTGATTCCCGCTGCCAAGATCGAGCTTCACGAAGATTTCTAAGCTTGGTATAATGTTTATAGTTTAGGTTATTTACTTTATGTGTTATACTTAAAGCTCAAACTATACACATATACATCATTTTGATTTATCGTGTTCATTGTTTGTTTTGCTTTGCTAAAGGATTTTTTGAACATCTTTGTAAATACGTTTATCCATAAAAATGTAACTATTAGTTTCAAAAATAGTTTTATTTTAAAAATGAGATAAATATGAAACTAGTTTTAATAATTAACACAATTGTTTCACCATATGATACATCTATTTTGGAAGACAACGTGTTTAAAATGATTTTATTAGAATCATGTGTTTAACGATTTCTTATTTTTGTTGATTCTGTAAATTAATGAAATCATATTTAAAGTTTTTGTATTTTTGACGGGTTTGAAAAATAATGAGTTTTCATAATTGGCAAATGCTATTTTAGAAATTTCTTTTCCAACATATTCATTCTCATATGTATAAACATTTTCCCAAATTTTACTATTTTTGGAGTTGATTTGCTATTTTAATTTGAATTTAGAAAATTAACTTTTTAGCAAATTCAAGTTTCTGCTGTATCAGTTTTCGGTCGACTGAAAAGTTTAACAAGTCTACCGGCCAGAAATATTTTTACAGCATCCTGTATTTACAATCTATTAGTCGACGACTAATAGAGTCAGTCAACCGAACAATGTTTTCAGTCGACAGACCAATTAAATCAGTCGACCAATGTTGTTTCTATTTTTCCCAGAATTAGTCAACGACTAGTTTATCAGTTGATCGATAAAATTTACCAGTCGACTGATCCTGTCCTTTTTCACTATAACGGCTAGTTTCTAATTTGTTTTATTTGAGAGGTTATAAATAGCCCTCAAGACTTAGTTTTTTATAAGAGTATTACAAGAAGTTTTTGAGCAGTTTTGATGCAGGTTTTTGATAAGTTTAAGTATGTTTGTTTATGTGATAAGAGTTTCACAAAGAGAATGATCTCAATTTCGTTCTTGAGGCGTTCATCATCAAACCTCTAACTCTCTTTGTTTTGGAGAAGTTTTCTAAATTCTTTCTCTAACTTTTTATATATATATATATATGCTAGATTAATTTGAGTTTAATTTTATTTTACTCATTGTTTACATACAAAACCAGTTAAGCTTTAGTGTTTCACATTTAGTTTAATCGGGTTTTGAGAGTGTTTTCATTGAGAGAGTTTTTCATTTCGTTCTCATTTGTCTAGGAGAACAAATCATTTATATGCACTTATTATTAAACATGTTGTAATACGCAAGGGCATTTAGAGGAGTGGNAAAGACCGGGGCTAATTCCAAGAGGAGTGAGTTGGTTATAAATCCTAAAGAGATGTTGTAATTCTAAACACTTGAGGAAGGTGACACATGTAGTCCAACACTTCGAGAAGTGTAACTTGTACGATTGACATCGTGTGAGTTGTATAAGTTATCGGTGATCTTTGGAAACCGTTATTGTGTAGTTTTTGAGATATAGTGGAGATCTCCTCGAGGTGAGGAGCGGAGACGTCATGTGTTGACCGAACTCCATAATCATATCTTGTGTTTGAGATTGTTGTTTGGTGGACTATTTTTCCCTTTACATCTTATGCTCGTTTATATCGCCTAATGTCTCTTTATTTATCCTTGTATATATCTTTGTATATCAGATCGATAGGATATTGATTTATAAGTTTTAATTTTACATTGAAATTAGATTAGATTAGCATTACCCTATTCACCCCCTCTAGGGTACTTTCATTTGGTATCAGAGCAGGGTACTCTCGATTTGTAGCTTAACCGTTTAGAGTCAAAGATCCTTGCTATTATATTTTTCTAATCTAGTTTTGTGATCTTTCTTGTTTGCATCATCATCATGGATATACACTGTGCACCTAGTTTAGGATATGCTATAGATATTGCTCCTTTCAATGATTTCTCTTATGGTCAATGGATGTTTAGATTTAAACTATTTTATAGATCTAAACATGTCAATTTATAGAAAGTAATTGATTGTACTTATGTTGTGTCCACATTGGAAAAATCCAAGTGGAGCAATGATGATAAAAATATATTTATTATGAACAGGTTATTGTTATAATTTTTGGTCAAAGCTTTTGATCCATCTATTTCTAGCAAACTTGCTTTTTTTGATAGTGCTTATAAATTATGGAAACACATAGAAGCACATCACGATAACTTGAAGGAAACCTAATGCATTTCGATGGGTTCCGATTCAAGTGCTATTGTTGACATCTTTGGAGCATCATCGTGCACATGACCACTAGGAGATTGGCCTAGTGAGATATGCAAGTCCAAAGCTGAAAGTGAATTATCTATAGATGAGCTCGCATGTGCATATGAAAGATTAATGAATGCCTACAACAAATTGCATCATAATTTTATAAGTTTGAAAAGCAAGCATGTAAACTTAAAATCCAATCATGATTTGCTAGCATCTAAATTTGATATCATTAAAGAGAATGTGACTCTTAAAGATAACAATGATAAATTAAAATTGGATATTGCTACCTTCTCTCATGATAATGATGATGCCATGTTAGAAGTAGAAGCTATTAAAGATGAGTTTACTTCTTTCAAGAATGATCATGTTTGCTCTATTTCTATTGCCAATGCTATTGTGCCAAATAATAAGTTGAATAATGTGAAAAACCATATTTCATCTTTAGATTTAACTTTAAATACATACATTGACAATCACAAAAAACTTGTGGACTTGTGTGCTAAGCCTCGTGCTACTACTTCCAAACCACCCGTTCACTATGCACATATGTATAGGAAAGTTTACAAATACTCTATTTGTGGTCGTAAAGGCCATATTGCTAAAGTTTGTTATGATACAAAAAAACCCATTAATTCCAACATTATTACTCCTTGTGCATATCTCAAGTTTCTTCACCACATACACACACACACACATGCACCCATGGTTCATCGCAAGCATGTTGATGTGTTTAAATGTAATTTTTGTGATAGATTTGGCCACATGGCAAAATTTTATTTTGATTTACAAAAAGTTTCGAATTTGTAAAATGCTTCAAAAAGACCACCTTTGTTTACAAATGTTTCTCGTGCATAATTGAATGGTCAACAAAAACAAGTGCATCAATTCCATTGCACTTATAGTAATAAGATAGGTCATTTGCATAATTTTTACTATGACCGGATCCATGCACAAAATACGCCCAAATGTGATTATAACCCAAGAGCATTGAATTACATTGATAGGGGTCATGCCCCTAAACACTCCGGCACCAAGAGTGTTAGGGTGCCAGAACACAGTTTATTTCAAAACACGTTTTTAGTGTTTTCATTTTCATTTCTTTTATTAAAAACATTTTTGAAAAATTTGTTCTTGAAAACATATATTGATGAAAATTTTATCTAAATGAAAACAAAACAAAAAATTTTGTTCTTAAAATAAATACTTCTATTTTTATTACGTATTATGATATGAATTTGATGAAATAGCTAGATCGATTGCCCAAGGATACATTATGACAAAACCTTTGCACCAGTTGTAAGGACGAAATCAATTCTTATGTATTCCTATGTATTTAGCACTTGCTAGTTTTAAAATTTTTAAACAAATTCATATGAATGAAACAAAATTTGATGATTGTGACTTACATAATTTCAAGTGATTAAAACAAATTATTTCACATTATTTCAAATCATGAAAACTCTTGCGTTTTTGCTTGATCATTTTTTTTACATTTTCAAAAAAAAAACAATTATTTTTATGAATTCATTGATTATGCACATTTTGATGTTATTGTGTTTTAAGTTCTTAAACAATCATGATTTATGATCTTTTGACTTTCATGAATTCATATTGTGTTTGGGAAAGTTCTCTGTTAGACAAACAGTTTCACAACTCTCTAGATAGTCGACCAATATATTTATCAGCTGACCGATTATCTTGTTCAGTTGACCAATATCTAATACCTTAAGTCAACCAATTTCTAATATCTTTCAGTCGACCGATTACTTAATAAGTCGATTGATTCATCATTCAGCAGAACTTCATGTTTTTTTCATGAGTTTTATGATTTTCGTGATTTCTTTTCATTTGGTATATGATTTACTTTCATTCCATATATGTTTTGCTTTCATGTGAAAATATCTTTTCATGATTTATGATTTTTGGCCTTCATTTGAATTCATGATTTTCTTTCATAGATTTTCATAAATATTTTCGGATAATGCTTTCGGATCCTCATTTTATTGCTATTGATTTTGTACTATTGTTTTTAGCCTTTCGATAATTTTGACTTTTGTTTATGTTTATGTATTAAATTTTGTTTATGAACTGTGTATTTTGTTTTGTATGTTCTATTTTCTTATCTATGCATCTTGCTTACATATGACTATCATTCTATCTCTCTTTTCTATTTTTTGTTTTGAATGCCAAAAGGGGAGAAGAACTATGTGATGTATGTCTATATGATATGTGTGAGTTATGATTAGTATATTTTTATATCTATGTACGTTTGCTCACATATAGTTGCCTTATTATATTTGAGATATGCTCTGAGGCTTTTTGATAGGGGAGCCTTCCCTATCTGTTTATACTAACTGTGCTTATATGTAGGGGGAGCTTTTGTTCTCTTTTTCTTATTTTTGCCCCATTTTGATGTTGCCAAAGGGGGAGAAAAAGTGAGTATCTCATCTTTGCTTACTATTGGTATCATGCATGAGGATTATAAATTGTATATTCATTTGGTAACATGCATGTTTGAAGATTATAAATTGTATGTTCATTTGGTAGCATGCATGGTTAATATACTCTTTGTGTAAATTGTTTGTCATCATAAAAAAGGGAGAGATTGTTAGGTCTCATGTTTATGAGCCTATTATATAATCTAGTTTTTATGATTAATAAATAATTCCTAATGCAGCCTCCTAGTATTTGTGTTTGCTTGCTAGGTATCCTAGGCAAGCATCCTCACGTTGGAGGTTGGATGGACTTGAGCGTTAACGATGATATTTATGGAGGTTGGAAGGAAATCGGAATGAAGCGCGATTCCATTCAAGTCAAAGACATACTATCACTTTATCCCCGCTACCAAGATCAAGCTTCACAAAGATTTCTAAGCTTGGAATAGTGTTTGTAGTTTAGGTTATTTACATTATGTGTTATACTTAATAATACGAGTGTATCTTCTCTGCTTCAGGAACTTAGTGATCCTCATGGGAACTTGAGGATAGATGATTCTCATGGTAGTTTGAGAATAAAAGCTGGGAAAATATCGTTGTTGAACGCGGATTTGTTTGTACGATTGAAATTTTGAAGCTGCCAGAAAACACTTTATCAGTCGACCGGCGGGTTCATCAGTCGACCGATGAAACCCTCCATAGTTGTGGAAAAGTTTCTGCTCGGTTGACTGATACATGATCAGTCGACTGATAAGTTGTTCGGTCGACTAACTAAGTGGATCAGTCGACCGATAAAGTTGTGTATGTTATGCACGTTCTCGATCAGTCGACTGACGGGTTCATCAGTCGACCGACAGAATTCATCAGTCGACTAATGACCAGCATCAGTCGACCAATAGTAGGTTTTGGGCCGAATGCTGATTCTGACCTATTTTGGTTTTTAGGGTTTATATAAATAGAAACCCTATTGTCTTGGGGTTCAGGGGAGAAATTTCAGAGATTGGAGAATAGAGAGGTGTGTTCTTTATTCTAAAGAGATTGTGAGGAAATATTTGTAAATAATTGATCTTCATAATCTAGAGAAGGTATTTTCCTTTGCCATATTAAATTGTTCTTGTGCTTTGTTATTTTCTTCTAAAATACATCTCTGATAATTCCGCGATCAAAGGTGATCGCACGATGACTCATATCAAGTTGGTATCAGAACAATCAGATCTTATGAAGGGCGTATCCTTTGCATGGTCCTTACTTGATCACAATATAGGAAGCTAGGCGAGATTCTTGTTTCATTGGAAGAAGTTTAGAACTCAAGAAAGAAAAAGAAGATGGCGGAAAATGATAATTCATCTAGACTTGATGCGGTGGAGAAACAGATCGAGACAACCAGTTCGACTCTCACAAAGCTCGTCGATCTCATCCATGAAGATGATAAGAAGGTTGAATCTTCAGTAGGGTCAAAGAAGCGACATGTAGAATCCAATGGAGACAGTGAGAATTCAGATTCTGATAAGAAGGTTGAAGTTGTCAAAACTGTTCCACATCAAGGGGGTAAGGGTACTTATCAAAATTTGAAAATTGATTTTAGAGTGGAGATTCTTGTTTATGATAGGAGTGTCGACGTTAAGAGGCTTGATGATTAGATCGAGCGTATGGAGACCTATTTCACTCTTTATGACTATTCATCAAAGGAGAAGATTGTCTTTGCAACACTGAAGCTTTCCGAGCACGCGTTGACGTGGTGAAAATCCTATTGTAAACAGGAGAAGAAATCTGTGTCATGGAGCAGGTTCAAGAAGCTACTTAGGAAGCAGTTTTACTTGGTGGGATTCCCTGAAGAGCGTTGGTATAAGTGGTACGACATGCGTCAAAGATTCAATCAAACCATTCAAGAATACACTACGAAGTTTCAGCAGTAGGCTATGGTCCTCAACATTACGACAAAGTAGTACTCTATTTTTATGAAGTATATGGCAGGTTTGAACGAATACATTTGGAAGGAGATGAAGCGATTCACAGTTGAGTCGATTGCATAAGTGAGCGTGAAGGCTATTGCTATTGAATGTAAGCAGAAGAAGAGCAATGAGGCAAAGGGAGAGGCTAAACAAATTGGAGGTAAGTCTAGTGGTTCCCAACCTAATGGGGAGAAGAAGAAGAGCGATCCAGGGAAAACAGGGCTGGCTTGTACTCATTGCAAGCAGACATGGCACGTCGCTGATCGATGCTGGGAGAAGTATTGTAAAACCCTAAAAATTTTGAGTTAATGATTAATAAATTAAAATAGTATGCGATTAATTATAATAAGTAGATATTTATTGAGATAAATATTATTAAATAGTGTATGAGTATATTAACATGTATTTTGAGTATAAAAAAGTTTATACATGATAATAGAACAAGTCAAAAACATGCACAAAGGTAAAATCTTGAGGAACTAGAAATTCCCAGTCCGTCCGACCGCCACGGTCGACCACAGTCCAGTCGACCGCCACAGTCGACCGCGGAACTTGTTTTTTGTTTTTCCCGATCTGAGTTGGTTTCGGGTATTTGAGGCCCATGTTCATTATCTCTGCTATATATACACATTGTTCATGAGATTTTCACTATTCTTTTATATTTTTGAAGCCCTAGTAGCCACCAAACTTTTTTACAAACCCTAAATTGATTTTTGAGAAAGATTAAAGGCTTTAAGGCATGATTTCCAGTTTGCAACTTAGGTATCTATTTGGGAACTTCATCTTCCATTTTTTAAATCAAGTCTAAGGCGAGTTTCATCTCTACGAATCCCTCTCCCCTATTTTGAAGAATTTTAAATGAGTTTCCAATGATTTTTATAGAGCCAAATTGACTAATTTGTGTATAAAAATCAAATATTTTGTATTATATGCATAAATACTAGGTCTTTTCATGTTTAAAAGATTAAGAATGAAATTATAGAAATGTTTGAAGATTTGAAAATAATTAATAACGTTGTTTAATTGAGTTTTGATGATTTGTTCTTTGTTTTGATATCCGTGGAAGTTTAAGAGTTTAATTATGATTTATTATGCAAATAATTATGTTTTACATGTTTGATATTTCCTAGAGAGTTTAATTATGATTTATTATGCAAATAATTATGTTTTACATGTTTGATATTTCCTAGAGATGTAAATCTACTGTTTACAATGTTCTACACAAGAATAATTATGTTTTACATGTTTGATATTTCCTAGAGATGTAAATCTACTGTTTACAATGTTCTACACAAGTTCAAGGACAAATAAAATCAGTTTGAATTGCGAAAATACGCACGAACACAACACAGTCATAAAAACCTGCACAAAACAAAACATGCTTTTTGATTCGATATGAGTCTTTCGAGTTTCTTGTCATGCCGTTTAGGTTGACCATTGCACCTACAATATTCATGAATTTGATGAGTCAGGTTTTCCATCCATGCTTTGATCAGTTAGTGATACTATTCATAGACGATATTCTTATTTATTCGGGATCGTAGGCCAAGCATGAACAACATTTGAGGTTAGCTTTACAGACATTATGGGAGCACCAGCTATACACTAATTTTTAGCAAGTATGAATTCTAGTTATCTGAGATCTAAATTTTGGAACATGTTATCAGCCGAAAGAGCATCACAGTAAAATCTAGCTAAGGTGTAAATCGTTTCAGAGATTCATAACTTCTTAGTTTTGGACCAGCTATTATAGAAAGATACTTTAAGATTTTTCAAAGATTTTAACGTCACTTACACGCCTTACAAAGAAGGGTGTACAGTTTATTTGAAGTATAGAATGCCAGAAAATATTTAATGGTTAAATTGATTACAACATCAATGATGGTTATTCCGATTAGTGATAAAAAATTTGATTGTTTACACATATGTGAATGCATCGGGTCTTAGAGGTGTTTTGACGCAGACCCAGAGAGGAAAGGTTTGTATTTTAAGATAATTGAGGATTCATGAGAAAAATTATCCTATGTATGGTTTGGAGATAGCGGTAGTGGTTTTTGCATTGAAAGTACCTTCTTCCCAGAAGAAATTTAACCAGAGGCAGCGACAAAGAGTCGAGTTTATTAAAGATTTTGAGTTTGTAATTTAGTATCCTTAAGAAAATACAAGTGTTAATGCAGGCACATTGAGTATAAAGCATTGATGTGAATATACAGTTTTGAAGTATTTAATGTTTATTGCATCGAGAACTTTATACTCTCAGCCATATTAATTTTAGACAGGAGATTAGCGAAAACAATATTTTCTTAGGAGCTTTATCAGTGAAGTCATCTTGGAATTATGGAAAGATCAGTACATAGTTAGGAGATTCTTAGATTAAAAATCTGAAAGAAGGAAGCTTCTATAGAGATTTAAGCAAAATTAACTATTGAAATAGACGGGGGTTTCTAAATAGAAGGTCGGCTGGTGATGACGGGTTATCCACAACTTAAGATGGATTTATTTGATGAGGCATATCGTACTAAGTATACAATACATCTAGACACATAGGAAATGTACAAAGACATGAAAGAATGTGTTAATAGAGCGGCGTGCGTAAGAAGATTTTGAAATATGTAGTTAAATATTTTACCTTCCAATAAGCGAAAGCAGTACATAAGATATCATTTGGAACCTTATAGCCTTTACTCATTCTAGAGTGGAAGTGGGCAGATGTTTCTATGGATTTCATTGTAGGGTTGTCGAGATCAAAGAAAGAAAATGAATCTTTTGTATGATAATTGATTGGTTGATGTAGTCGACGAAATTTTGCCGTGAAAACGACTTGTACAACGGAGATGTATGCAAAGATATTTTTCCAGGAAATAGTAAGATTTCATGAAATTCCAAAGATGATTATATCATACCAAGGCTTGATGTTTGCTTCACACTTTTGGAGGATATACTACGAGCTCGTCTTATGGATTATCATAACAATTAAGAGGACCACAACCCCATTGCTGGAATTCATTTATAACGACAATTATTGAATGTCTATTGCACCGTATGAGGCACTGTACGGGATACCTTGTAGACTGCTTAATAGTGGGCAGAGCCAGACAATAGCTATTACTTAGACTAAAAATTGTAAGAGCACATTAAGGAGGAATGTAATATTAATTTGAGAACATATTCTTGTCACTCATAGTCGGCAAAAGAGTAATACAGATCAGAGGTGACAACCTCTAAAGTTTTATATTAGAGATTTTATAACAATAAAAGTATCACCGATAAAGGGCGTTCAGCGATTTAGTAGACGGGGGAAATCGTACCCCAAGATATGTTAATCCATTCAGAAATTTTGAGCATGTTGGAGTTACATCATTTAGATTTGATTTTTTAGTATTGAGGTTGAGTATACACGATATATTTTACGTTTTAATGCTCAAGAGGTACTTTTGCGCGATGAGGAGCAGCAGAGTATAATTGATACACAAAGTATTGAGATTCTGGATGATTTGATTACCGTAGAGATACCGGTTTTCATTACTGTTAGAGAAAACAAAAGGCTTAGAAACAAAGTGATTTCTTTAGTGAAAATTCAATGGAATCGGCAAGGAGCCGAAGAAGTTTATTAAAAGCGTAAAAAGATATAAGTCGCGGCTACTCACATCTGTTTGAGCAGACAAAATATTGATATTAAGTATGCTTTCATGCAATAGTAATTATATTATTTTTTATGCCACATTTATATTTAATGCTAGAATGAGTCACTAATACTTAGCTCCTAATCACTCAGATGGTATATATATGGGGGTTCCTTGTTTGGTTTTTTACCCGACATACTAGTTTCGTCTAATTAGAGGTTAAGTGGGAGTGCACACATTCTAGATTGTTAAGTTTAAATGTTTGCTTATGTTTCATATCTAGAGATTAATGATACGAAATGTGTACGGGAGGATTTTCTTGTCTGGATTATTCCCTCTTAGTGCTTTTCTCGTATTATTAATCTTTAAGATACGATCACAGAATTTCGAGGACGAAATTCTTTTAAGGGGGGTGAATGTAAAACCCCAAAAATTTAGAGTTAATGATTAATAAATTAAAATAGTATGTGATTATATATAATAAGTGGATATTTATTGAGATAAATATCATTAAATAGTATATGAGTACATTAACAAGTATTTTAAGTATAAACAAGTTCATACATGAGAATAGAACGAGTCAAATATATGCACAAAGGTAAAATCTTGAGGAACTGAAAATTCCCAGTTCGGCCTACCATCGCGGTTGACCGCAGGCCAGTCGACCGTCACAGTCGACCGCGAACCTGTTTTCTATTTTTCCTGATCTGAGTTGGTTTCGGGTATTTGAGGCCCATCTTCGTTTTCTTTGCTATATTTACACATTGTTCACGAGATTTTTAGTATTATTTCATATTTTTGAAGCTCTAACAGCCACCAAACTTTTCTACAAATCTAATTTGATTTTTGAGAAAGATTGAAGGCTTTATGGCGGGATTTTCGGTTTGCAACTTGGATATCTGTTTGGCAACTTCATCTTTCACATTTTAAATCAAGTCTCAGGCGAGTTTCATCTCTGCTAACCCCTCTCCCCTATTTTAAAAAATTTTAAATGAGTTTTTAATGTTTTTATAGAGCTAAATTGACTAATTTGTGTATAAAAATCAAATCTTTTATATTATATGTATAAAGACTAGGTCTTTTCATGTTTAAAAGATTAAGAATGAAATTATATAAATGTTTGAAGATCTAAAATTAATTAATAACATTGTTTAATTAAGTTTTGATGATTTGTTCTTCGTTTTGATGTCTTGTGCAAGTTTAAGTGTTTAATTATAATTTATTATGCAAATAATTTTGTTTTACATGTTCGATATTTTCTAGAGATGTAAATCTACTATTTACAATGTTCTACACAAGTTCTAGGAAAAATAAAATCAGTTTGAATTGCGAAAACACGCACGAACACAACACAGTCACAAAAACTGCACAGAACAGAACATGCTTTTGTTCGTGTGCCAGTTGACTGCGCATAAGCGACGGTCAACCACGTGCTAGGCAGAGGCCTAGGCAGCCTCTGAAACATGATGTGATCGATCGCTGCTATATTATGGTCGACCGCCAGTCTAATAATTGGCCAGTGCATGTTCTCTTCCTTGATTTCTAATTTTGGGGAAATTTTCTCAATCTTGTTATGTTGCATAATGATCCTTATGAGTTGTTAAACACCTGGGGTGTTGGTGAACACCAGATATTAACACGCACACCGAGATATGTGCACGTACACTTAGTTTATGTTGTATTGACATACAATATCGAGATACTTAACACATGTTGAGTTGATGAAAGTGAATTAACATATGATAAAATATTGGTCATCAGTTATGGATACTCAGTGTGGTTGTTTATCCCGTAATAAGACCTCGGTTGTACCACACTAGGAGTATTTGGTTGTTTTCCCCGTAATGAGACCTCGGTGGTACTAAATACTCAAAGGTGATCGATGTATTTTTCTAGATTGGGCTGATGTGCCTATTCACCGTTGTACGATCATCTGGAAGTATTTCCAGAATAGGGAGATAAAACCTATTGCTGTAAAATAATTGAGTAAGGAAGTTGAACCCAAATATTATTGTGAGAACCTTACAAGAGTATCATTATTTCATGTAGCCAAAATAGGAAGATAAAACCTATTATCACAGAATGATTGAGTAAGGAAGTTAAACCCATATGTTATCGTGCGAACCTTACAAGAGTATCATTATTTCATGTAGCCGGAAGAGGGAGATAAAACCTATTGTTGTAGAACGATTGAGTAAGAAAGTTGAACTCACATATTATTGTGTGAACCTTACAAGAGTATCGTTACTTCATGTAGCCGGAATAGGCAGATAAAACCTATTGTCGTAGAGCGATTGAGTAAGAACCTTACAAGAGTATTGCTATTGCAAAAAGAGATGCATACATATATACAATTGTAGTATGATTCCATGTAGTTTATCCATAAGTAGGGTATACATTGGATATATGACATACATGACATGGTATTTTATAATGTTTGAGCTAGATAATATTTCCTTATGATGGTGCCATCTACCTGAGGGTAGTCTGAGGTTATGACAAATTATTCCATTATGATTGAGGGTAGAAGCTGTAATATTTACGTTTGTGATGATTGTTCATATATAGGTTTGAAGTTAGTATCGGTGATTCATAGCTCGAGATATATGGTATATACATGAGGGTTTCCTTGTTTGGATTATTTCGCTCGACGTACCAGTCTCGAGTTGTGGATTTTTAGTTACTAATTTCACTTGTATTTTTATTGTTAGTTGAGATTGATATTTAACGATTCATAATTCGGGATACGAGGTATATACATGAGGATTTTCTTATTTGGATTATTTCACTTGACTTACCCATTCTCGTATTATGAATCTCTAAATACCAATTTCTGTTTAGCGTAGTATTGATGATTTTATAATTATATATACTAACTAGTATTTTCTCATATACTACTACCCCTTCCTCTTGGGGTGGTAGAGATGATCTCGGTAACGCTTGACGCTCATTATTTCCCCTCTTTTCAGGCGACAAGTCAAGCGTACGGAGTATCGTAGGGTTGATGGAGTCGCATCTTAGCATCTATCTTATTTATTTTATTAGTAGATATTTACTGAGCTCCATAGTAGTTCATTTTTAGAATCTAGATATTGTATTTTTATTTTGTAGAGGCAGTGTGTCTTAGAGAGATTTTCTTTTGATTCTTTATTTTAAGACATGGTACATTATTATAGTTCAGAGATATTCTTATTCTATATCAGTTGGGCTCATTTGTTGATTATTCTCATGCTTCTTCTGTGCATATTCTATTCTTATACTATTTCCATTATTTGCCTATTTTGTACCTTTACCTATTTGTTGACTCTACTAGAGAGATAATAACTGTGATGGTGAAACATATCGTAGCATGGTGTTGGTTCTTGGCAGGTTTGACAATCCGGGTTTCACCTTGGACTGCAGCTTTGTGTGAACCCTAGGGCATCACAAGTAGCCTCATCTCGAACTAAAGAGGCTAAAGAAGAAGGAGGAGAAAAAGGCATATGTGATAGCATAAGGTCCTAAAGAAGTCCTAAGGATGATAGAGCCCAACAGCAGTCTTAACCTTATCACAGGGAAGCAGGCTGTGAGGGAGGACGAAGACCCCAGAGAGTAACTCTTTGTTCTCAAGTTGCAAGTGAAGACCAGTTTGATAGATGCCATAGTTAACCCAGACAGCCAGACGAATTTGATATCCGAGGCATTGGTTCAGAAGATGGATATGAAGATGGTCAAGCATCCAAAGCCCTATCCATTAGGGTGGATTCAGAAGGAGGCAGGGCTGAGTGTAGTTAATCAATGCACTTTTAGATTTGCACTCCATGAGTCATATATTAGCGAGGTCACCCGCGATGTAGTTCTATTGGATGTTTGTTAGGTTATATTGGGTAATCCTTATTTGTGAGATAGGTATGCAGTCTACAATAGGCGGGCCTAGAAGTACACATTCACCAAAGACGATGAGAAGTTCATATTTTGTTCAACATCTCTTCCGCAGGAGACGAGCTTGGTGACGATAACTCAGGCGAAAAGGCTAGTGAATGCAAGCAAGAAGTTTGTCTTATTGTTCATTAGGCCTTACGAGGAGCAGCTGAGTAGAGTATGCTTGACTACCTTGAGCAAGCTTCAGGAGGGAGATCTTTACAGGTTGAAGGCCAAGTATGCAGACTTGTTTTCGGAAATCACCGGACTACCACCACGACAGAGTGTGGAGCATGAGATTATGCTAACAGGGGAGAGTTCCTTTTTGAATATAGGTATTTACTGCAGGTCTGTACAAGAGTCTGAAGAGATAAAGAGGCAAGTTCGGGAGATTCTGGAGAAGGAAGTGATAGTACCGAGTTGTTCGCCTTGCGGATAGCCAGTGTTGTTAGTACCTAAGAAGGATGAAGGTTGGCGCATGTGTGTGGATTATCGGACACTCAACAAGATAACGATCAAGAATCCTTTCCCACTACCACAGATTGATGAACTTATGGATTAGTTGGAGGGAGCGAGGTTCTTCACAAAGTTGGATCTTAAATATGGTTACTATCAGGTAAGGATTCAGGAGGATGACACTTGGAAGACTGCATTCAAAACTAAGTAGGACCTGTTTGAGTAGCTAGTGATGCCATTCGGGTTGTGCAACGCTTCGGCTACCTTTATGAGACTGATGAATGATTTGATGTGACCTTTTATAGAGTATTTTGTGATAGTTTATTTCAATGATATTTTGGTGTATAGCAGAACTTGGGAGGAGCACCTTGTTCATGTCGAGAAGGTGTTTGACGTGTTGCGGGACGGTTTGCTGAAGCTCAATGGGAAGAAGTACGAATTTGGGAAGGACGAGTTGGTATATCTAGGCTTCATCATGGGGAATGGCCAACGGAGGATAGATCCAAGCAAGGTTGCGGTTATCACAAGGTGGCCGACACCTAGGACATTTATAGAAGTGAGAAGCTTCATGGGGACTTGCCAGCATTTGTGCAAGTTTATTCGATATTTTGCCATTTATGCGGCACATTTATATGGCCTTACTAAGGCGAAGACTCAGTTCGAGTAGGGATGAACGCATGAGGAGGCTTTTCAGTTACTAAAGAGCAAGATCCTGGAGGCAACGGTATTGGTATTGCCTAATATGCAGAGGACTTTTGAGGTAGAGACCGACGCTTCTAGCTATGCTATAGGCGCCGTGTTGACACAGGATAGGAAGCCAGTAGAGTACCATTCTGAGATATTTAGGGGTGCTATTCTAAACTATCCTACATACGATAAGGAGTATTATGCGCTCTACCAGGCGATCAAGCATTAGAGGGTGTACTTGTTGGGTAAGGAGGTGGTTGTGCACTCGAATCACAAGACATTTGAGTATCTACATGCATAGACAAAGCTACAGCAGGCACGACATATGAAGTGAATGTCCTATTTGATGGCGTTCAACATCATCATTCGGTACAAGAAGGGGCGACTAACAAGTTAGCCGATATGCTATCTCGACCACCAGTGAGAGCTTTGTTAATGGCGACGCGTATTCAACCCTTAGTTCCTTTGGAGTATGTGTAGATGTACACATCCAATAGAGACTTTAGCAGTGTGTTCGAGCAGGTGATGGCTGGTCGGAAGGGGGAGTATAAGCTCGGAGAAGATGGTTTGTTGTATCGTGGGACATGACTTTGCATTCCGGAGGATGGCGATCGGTTGCAGTAGATTAGAGAGGCACATACATTACGTGTACAAAGTTATTTTGGGATTCAGAAGACACTTCTCAATCTTCGACGCTATGTCTTTTGGCTGAGGATGTTAGAGGATGTTACCAAGTATGTATGAGGGTTTAAGCTATGTTGCATATCGAAGCCTTCTAACAGAAAATAAGGATTGTATCTACCATTGCCAGTGCCTTCTAGACCGTGGGAGAGTATTTCTATGGATTTCTTAGGAGGGTTACCAACGACCAAGCGCAGGCATGATTACTTGTTTGTTGTGGTGGACCGGTTTAGCAAGATGGTGATCTTGATTCCTTGTAAGAAGATAGTGATGGGAGTGGGTGCAGCGCACTTGTTCTTTGAGTATGAGTGAAAGCAGTTTGGTTTGCCGAATTCGATTATTTCGGATCGGGATAGTAGGTTCCTTGTATATTTTTAGGATTCATTGTGGAGTAATGGATACCAGGTTGAAGAAGAGCACATCCTTTCATCCACAAACAAACGGACAAAAGGAAGTAGTCAACTGGATTATGGTTCACATGCTGCGGGGGTATAATTCTAAGCATCCCAATACTTAGGATAAGAGCTTACCATATCTTCATTTTACTTTCAATAGGGCTTTTTACGGATCTTTAGGAAAGTCACCGTTTGAGACATGTTACAGGTTCTTACCTCTAAGTCCGTTCGATCTTGTATTCTCTAGTGAAGCTACGACCGACTGTAAAGAAGAGAGCGAAAGATAGAAGGCTCAGGATTTCTGAAGAAGATTGCGCAGATTCACACCGTCATTAAAGTACAGTTGAAGAAGTCACAAGTAAAGTACAAGGCGAAACATGATCAACATTGAGTTCCTTGTAATTTTAGCAAAGGTGATACGGTGCGGGTGAAGTTAGGTAAGAAACGACTAAAGGGAGAAGGAAATAAGTTGAAGTCTATACGATATGGTCCATCTCAGATTCTCGATCAGATCGGTGATAACGACTTAAAGATGGATTTGCCACCTTACTTAAGCATGTATTCAGCGATCAATGCTGAGTACTTAAAGTTGTTTGAGCTTCCATTGCTAGACTATGTGGGTGATGACAAAGTGATCTTGCTGCATGTTGAATACTTGTGGTTTGATAGAGAGGAGCCACTGAAAGAGGATTGTATTTTGGAGCGAAAGGTGACTACAACTAGACAAGGGACGAATGAGTCATTTCTGGTTGGACATCAAGGTCAGGTTCCTAGCAAGGCCAAGTGGTTTAATAAAGAAGGAGGAGCTCGAGAGTTTTCTCAGCTAAAGTTCTAACTTAAACGAAACTTCAAGTTCCTAAAGTGGGGAGCCATGATACGGGTGTATCTTCTCTGCTTCAGAAACTTAGCGATCCTCATGGGAACTTTAGGATAGATGATTCTCATGGTAGTTTGAGAATAAAAGCTGGGAAAATATCGTTGTCGAATGCGGATTTGTGTGCGATTGTAATTTCGAAGCTGGTAGAAAACACCTTATCGGTCGACGACATGTTCATCACTTGACTGATGAAACCCTCCATAATTATGGAAAAGTTTCTGCTCAGTCGACTGATACATGATCAGTTAACCGATAAGTTGTTTGGTCGACTGACTAAGAGGATCAGTCGACCGATAAAGTTGTGCATGTTTTGTACGTTCACGATTAGTCAACTGACGGGTTCATCAGTCGACCGACGGGATTCATCAGTCGACTGATGACCTACATCAGTCGACCGATAGCAGGTTTTGAGCCGAATGCTGATCCTAACCTATTTTGGTTTTTAGGGTTTATATAAATATAAACCCTATTATTTTGGGATTCAGGGGAGAAATTCGAGAGATTAGAGAATAGAGAGGTTTGTTCTTTATTCTAGAGAGATTGTGAGGAATGATTTGTAAACAATTAACCTTCATAATCTAGAGAAGGTATTTTCCTTCGTCATATCGAATTGTTCTTGTGTTTTGCTATCTTTCTTCTCAAATACATCTTTGATAATTCTGTGATCAAATGTGCTCACACTGCAACTCGTATCACTTAAAGCTCAAACTATACACATACACATCATTTTTATTTATCGCGTTCATTGTTTGTTTCGGTTTGCTAAAGGATTTTTTGAATATCTTTGTAAATACGTTTATCCATAAAAATATAACTATTAGTTTCAAAAATAGTCTTATTTCAAAAATGCGATAAATATGAAGCTAGTTTTAACGATTAACACAATTGTTTCATCGTATTATACATCTATTTTGGAAGACAATCTTTTTGAAATGATTTCATCAGAATCATGTATTTAACGATTTCTTATTTTTGTTGATTCTATAAATCGATGAAATCATATGTAAAGTTTTCGTATTTTTGATGAGTTTGCAAAATAATGAGTTTTCACAATTAGGAAATGCTAATTTAGAAATTTCTTTTTCAACATATTCATTCTCATATGTACAAACGTTTTCCCAGGTTTTACTATTTTTAGAGTTGATTTGCTATTTTAATTTGAATTTAGAAAATAAACTTTTTAGCAAATTCAAGTATCTGCTGTATCACTTTTCGATCGATCGAAAAGTCTAACTAGTCGACCGGCAAGAAGCATTTTTACAGTATCCTGTATTTAAAGTCTATCAGTCGACTATCCAATAGAGTCAGTCGACCAAACAATGTTTTTAGTTGATTGACCAATTAAATCAATCGATTGACGTTGTTTCTATTTTTCCCAGAATTAGCCAACGGCTAGTTTATCAGTCGACTAATAAAATTTACTAGTCGACTAATTCTGTCCTTTTTCACTGTAACTACAAGTTTCTGATTTATTTTGTTTGAGAGTTTATAAATAGCCCTCAAGACTTAGTTTTTTATAAGAGTTTTACAAGAAGTTTTTGAGCAATTTTGCTGCATGTTTTTGAGAAGTTTAAGTGTGTTTGTTTATGTGATAAGAGTTTCACAAAGAGAAGGATCTCAATTTCGTTTATATATATATATTTGCTAGATTAATCTGAGTTTAATTTTGTTTTACTCATTGTTTACATACACAACCACTTGAGCTTTAGTACTTCACATTTAGTATAATCGGGTTGTGAGAGTGTTTTCATTGAGAGAGCTTTTCATTTCGTTCTCATTTTTCTTGGAGAACAAATACTTTATTTGAATTTATTGTTAAACAAGTTGTAATACACAATGATACTTAGAAAAGTGGTTGGGAAAGACCAGGGTCAATTCCAAGGGGAGTAGCTTGGTTGTAAATCCAAGGGAGAGGTTGTAATTCCAGACACTTCAGGAAGGTGACAATGGTAGTCCAATACTTAGAGAAGTGTAACTAGTGTGATTGACATCGTGTGAGTTGTAAAAGTTATCGGTGATCTTTGAAAACCATTATTGTATAGTTTTTGAGATATAGTGGCTATCTCCTTGAGGTGAGTAGCGGAGACGTAGGTCGTGGGTTGACCGAAACTCCTTAATTATATCTTGTGTTTGCGATTGTTGTCTGACGCATTATTTTTCCCTTTACATATTGTACTCGTTTATATCACCTATTGTCTCTTTGTTTATCCTTGTATATATCTTTGTATATCATATTGCTAGGATATTGATTTATAAATTTTAATTTGACATCAAAATCAGATTAGGTTAGCATTACCCTATTCACCCCCTCTAGGGTACGTTTAGATCCCACAAGACTCCATACTTGGTCAACTATATTGGCTAACAACTTTCATAGCCGACTAAAAAGGTGGTGTTTGTTAGCCTTTAGCCAGACGACTAGAGAGGCAGTGTGTCCTCGAACCCCCCGCCAACAACCAATTACCCTCGCATTAACTGGTCTGACAAAGTCATCATTACTCTAGCCCCCATAGTTTTTATGACTTATCAGATCCAGTCAGCTCCAAGCACTTGTTGTTTTCTCCACAATAAATGATTGGATGACTCATCTTTGCCAGCAGCCGACACCTGTCAGGTGTCTGCCAAGTTAGATGTCTACTGGACTCGGCTCAAATTAGCTATCTACCCTTCTGATTCACTATAAAAGGAAGCCATGCAGCTCAAGGTAACTCTCTAGCTTTTCACGCAACTTTGAAATCTTCTTCATCATCTCACATTTTCCTACTCAAGTTTATACACTGACTTGATCATCAGAGGAACAACTGGAGAACCCAGCTCCGGCCTCTTATGAGTTTTTCATGTGTACGGAAGAATAGCAGGCTCCCAAACCAATCATCTGAAGAAGCTTGAGGACCCTAACCTAACACTAATCCTTAAATACACCCCCTGTTTGATAACTGACATCAGCAGTATTGCATTGGGTATTAAAATGCAAGTTTTAGAAAACTTTAGGTACTTAAATATAGGGTTTTAAACTTTAGGACATATTTTTGTGGGACATATTTTGGTGCAATATCGGGCAAACTTTAGGTATTTAAGTGTAGGGTTTAAACTATAGTATTTTTGTGCAATATTGAGAAAACTTTGGATATTTAAGTGTATTCACCCTTTATAACATGAGGCTCTCCTCAGCTTGGATGAAAGTTTTACACTTAGAAACAAACTCTAGACTTATATTGCATAATCTCAAATCTAAAAGAATTTTCCAAAAATTCCGATCCAAATTCGACTCGGACTCATCCAGCCGTCGAAAGGCTGCCGGATGTTCCACTCTACTTTGGCGACAGACCGTGGTCACCATCGGCGATTCACAGCTTGTTTGTGTTTTTCCACCTTTCGAATATATTTCTTTCATCTTCTTTTCGCGTCTGTCTATTGAGCTGAAATATAAGGATAATCTCAACACTAAAAAACATCTCTAGTTCAGTTTTTAGGATTATATACCCAATTTTTTTGAATTTATCTACCTTTAATTTGGTAAAACTGCTGGTACTAGCTCGCTGTGACAAAAGTTATCAAATTTCTTGGTTTTCATTTACGTATCATTTTGAGAATGTTTTCTGTTTCTTTTATTGTGAGTTGTGGAAGCATTTATATATACTGGGAAAAAATTTACTCGAATTTGAAGTTCTTTTTTTTTATTTTGTCACAATTTTGTGATTAATAGTTAACATCAATATGGTAAATAAAAAAGAGTTCTTTTTGAAGAAATTACAGAAACTCAGAAGAATCAGGAAAACCAGGCGGCGGTCGACCGGTCCGGTCGACCGGATTCGTGCACAAAGGTGGTCGGTCGACCGGTGCGGTCGACCGAGGGGTTCTCTGGATTTTGGATTTTCTACTGGGAGCTGGTCGGTCGACCGGGCCGGTCGACCGGAATTGATCGCGGTCGACCGGTCCGGTCGACCGACGCTGTTTTGGGCTGGGCTTTCAGGTTTTCGACCCGATTCGTTTTGTAAGTTCTATATATACCTAAACCTGTTTGTTTAGGGTAGAGGTTGGACGAATTTGAGCAGCCAAAGAGAGAGAATCATTGCATCCAATTGTGAGAGAGCTTTGAGAGATCTAGAGCTTTGTTTTAGGGTTTGGTCTGAGAGATTTGTAACCCTATTTGTATTCTCTTGATTTCTAGTAGAAAGAACTCCCCCCTCCTTGCCCCGTGGACGTAGGCAACTTGCCGAACCACGTAAATTGTGTGTTCTTGCTGTGATTGTGGTTTGCATATTGTTTGTGGTTTAGTTCGAGTTATTGTTCGTGTTGCCCTAGAAAGCTTCCGCCGCGCACAACAATTGGTATCAGAGCTAGATCGACAACATGGGAGATGCAAGCACGTCAGGTTCGTCTCTAACAAAGGCGATACAGAGTCTGAGCATCAATAACACGAAGATTGATGTTCCGAAGTTCGATGGCAAGATCAATTTTGGATTGTGGAGGTGTCAGGTGATGGATGCTTTGGATGCACAGAATTTGGAGGAGACTCTTGAGTTAAAAGAGAAACCCGCTGAGTTGGAGGATAAGGTTTGGAGAAAGATGAACAGTAGAGCTTGTGGTGTTATTAGGTCATGCTTGACGCCGGATCTTATTTATGATGTTATGAACGAGACGTCGGCGAAGAAGATGTGGGAAACACTCAATGAGAAATATCTTACGAAGAGCATTGAGAATCGGCTTCACTTGAAGAAGAGATTTTACCAGTTCAAGATGAAGAGAGGGGTTTCCATCAGGGAGCATGTCAACAATTTCACTAAGCTACTTTCAGATATGGCCAATGTTGATATTATAGTTGAGGATGAAGACAAGGCGATGCTACTTCTGTGTTCGTTGCCCGAAGATGATTATGGTACGTTCGTTCTCACTATGATCAATGGAAGAACTACAGTTAGCTACAAGGAGGTGACCTCAGCTTTGGTGAACTATGAGTTGAGGAAGAGTGATGGTGAACCCTCCGAGAAGGCATCGGGAGATGCGTTAGCAGTTCGAGGCCGAGATCCAAACCGTCGTCAGTTTAACCGCTCAAAGTCAAAGAATAGGAGTGCCTATAAGAGTGTTGGTAGAAATCAATGTCGGTATTGTAAAGAAGAAGGACATTGGAAGATTGACTGCCCAAAGTGGAAAGAAAAAGCCGGAAAGAATAAGGGGAAAGCTGCACAAGCTTCAGAAGTGAATGTTGCAAAAGCTATTGGTGAGCATTCAGATTCAGATTCTTCAGGCTATTCATGCCCTGCTTTACCGTCGGTTTGCTATGCGGATTCCACGGAGTGGATGATGGATTCGGGAGCTACATATCACATCTGCCCTAAGAGGGAGTGGTTTTCTAGCTTTGAGGAGCTGGAAAGAGGGGATGTCGTGCTTATGGGTAATGATCACGTATGCCCTATTGGTGGTATTGGTTCAGTCCGGATCAGGATGCATGATGGTGTAGTGAGGGAATTGAAGGAAGTGAGGTTCGTGCCGCAGTTGACGAAGAACATCATTTCTCTTGGGACTTTGGAGGCAGCAGGATATCGAGTGATCTTAGAGGATGCTACAGTGAAGGTCACGAAGGGTTCTATGGTGGTGATGCGAGGTGTCAGGGAAAACTACCTATACTACTTGAAGGGCAAGACAGTTACAGGGGGTCTGGCAGCTTCTATCACTACAGAGGAGGACACTACCACCTTATGGCACATGAGACTTGGACACACAGGAGATAAGTCCCTACAGTCATTGGCTAAACAGGGGCTATTGAAAGGTGCTAAGACCTGCAAGATGGAATTGTGTGAGCATTGTGTACTTGGGAAGAAGACTAGAGTGAAGTTCGGCACCGCTGTTCATAACACCCAAGGTACATTGGATTATATTCACACGGACGTTTGGGGTCCTTCCAAGAACACATCTCTTGGTGGGGCCAACTATTTTGTCACTTTCATTGATGATTATTCCAGGAGGAATTGGGTATACCCGATGAAGCATAAACATCAGGTCCTGGATATTTTTGTGGAGTGGAAAAAGAAAGTGGAGCTGCAGACAGGTAGAAAGGTGAAGACTCTACGTTCAGATAACGGTGGAGAGTACAAGAGTGATCCGTTTCTGCAGTTTTGCCGGGATCACGGCATTAGAAGACACTTCACAGTTCGAGAGACACCGCAACAGAACGGGGTGGCTGAGAGATTGAACCGTACCTTGCTGGAGAAGGTGCGGTGTATGATGACGCAGAGTGGATTGCCTAGATCTTTTTGGGCCGAGGCGTTGGTTTATGCGAGCCATCTTGTGAACAGGTTGCCGTGCACTGCGATAGACGGGAAGACTCCTTTGGAGCGTTGGTTTGGTTCGGTGGCTAGTGACTATGAGTCGCTTCGGATATTCGGGTGTCCAGCTTATTATCATGTCAGTGATGGCAAATTAAATCCGAGAGCGAGGAAAGCAGTCTTTGTGGGATTTAGGGATGGAGTCAAAGGCTTCAAGTTATGGGATCCACAGGACAAGAAGATAGTTATTAGCAGAGATGTCACATTTGACGAGGCGTACATGATGAGGCCTCGAGCCCCTCAGCAGGTGGAGGGAGACCAGACAGGAGAGATATCGCAGCAGGTGGAGGATGATGTGACTCCACCCACTCCAGAGAACACTGTATCCATTGAGGCTCCTACAGAGGTGACACTGGGAGGAGATGAGGTGATAGTTGGGCAGATAGAAGATACAGTGGATCATGGGACTCAGGAACAGGGTCATGTTCAGAGGACCATTGCAGCAGATAGACCGAGGAGAGAGATTCGTCGGCCAGCTAGGTATAATGATGTCATGGTCGCATATGCATTATCAGTGGAGGTCGTTGATGATATGGTTCCAGCCACATTCAGGGAGGCAGAGTCTAGCCCCGATTCGATCAGGTGGAGGGAAGCTATGAAGGAGGAGATGCGGTCTCTTCAGAAGAACGACACTTGGGCACTTGCACAGCTACCTAAGGGTAAGAAAGCTATTGGTTGCAAGTGGGTATATGCGAAGAAGGAGGGATCTTCTATTGGGGACATTCGGTTCAAAGCCAGATTAGTTGCCAAGGGATATGCACAGCTTGAGGGCATTGATTACAACGAGGTATTTTCACCCGTTGTGAAGCATTCGTCGATTCGGATTTTATTGGCGTTGGTGGTACAGTTGGATTTGGATTTGGTCCAGATGGATGTGAAGACAGCCTTTCTACACGGTGATTTAGATGAGGAGATCTACATGACACAACCACAGGGTTTCAAAGCTGCAGGAAAGGAAAATTTGGTTTGTAAGCTGAAGAAGTCTCTTTATGGTTTGAAGCAGTCACCAAGACAGTGGTATAAGAGATTCGACGGCTTTATGATTGGCCGAGGGTACATGAGGAGCCCATATGACCCATGTCTTTATATGCACAAGCTACAGGATGGTGAGCTCATATATTTGCGTTTATATGTTGATGATATGCTTATTGCTTCCAGGAATTCTTCGGCTATTCGAAAGCTGAAAGAGGAGTTATCATCTGAGTTTGAGATGAAGGATCTTGGAGAGGCAAAGAAGATATTGGGTATGGAGATCGAGCGAGACAGGGTGAAGGGGAAATTGAAGCTTACACAGAAGAGCTACTTGCAGAAGATGTTGAAGAAATTCAGCTTTGATGGCAATGCAAAAGCAGTTAGCACACCATTGGCTCCCCACTTCAAGCTTTCAGCGTTGATGTCACCTGTTTCAGTTGAGGACAGAGATTATATGTCGAAGGTCCCATATGCTAGTGCAGTAGGTAGCTTGATGTATGCGATGGTGTGTACGAGGCCAGATTTGTCACAGGCCGTGAGCATGGTATCGAGATACATGCATGACCCCGGGAAGGGTCACTGGGAGGCCGTGAAGTGGATTCTACGGTATGTTCGAGGCACCGTGGATGTTGGTTTAGTGTTTCAGAAGGATGAGAAGGACGGGCAGGCTTGTATTGGTTATGTGGATTCAGATTATGCTGGAGATCTTGACAAACGCCGGTCTACGTCAGGTTATGCTTTTACATTGGCAGGTGCACCTGTATGTTGGCGTTGCACGCTTCAGTCCACAGTGGCTCTCTCTACTACAGAGGCAGAGTATATGGCAGTTACTGAAGCTATTAAGGAGGCTTTATGGTTGCGTGGATTATTGGAGGACTTGGGGATTGCACAGGAGACTATTCGGATATATTGTGATAGTATGTCGGCTATCTATTTGGCGAAGAACCAGGTTTATCATGCGCGCACGAAGCACATCGACGTCAGATTCCACTTTGTACGGGACGTCTTGGATGATGGAGATGTCATATTGGAGAAGGTCCACACAAATGCAGGCGGCGGTCGACCGGTCCGGTCGACCGCATTCGTGCACAAAGCTTACTGTGCGTCAGGAAGGTGGTCGGTCGACCGGTGCGGTCGACCGAGGGGTTCTCTGGATTTTGGATTTTCTACTGGGAGCTGGTCGGTCGACCGGGCCGGTCGACCGGAATTGATCGCGGTCGACCGACGCTGTTTTGGGCTGGGCTTTCAGGTTTTCGACCCGATTCGTTTTGTAAGTTCTATATATACCTAAACCTGTTTGTTTAGGGTAGAGGTTGGACGAATTTGAGCAGCCAAAGAGAGAGAATCATTGCATCCAATTGTGGGAGAGCTTTGAGAGATCAAGTGCTTTGTTTTAGGGTTTGGTCTGAGAGATTTGTAACCCTATTTGTATTCCCTTGATTTCTAGTAGTAAAATCTCCCCCCCTCCTTGCCCCGTGGACGTAGGCAACTTGCCGAACCACGTAAATTCTTTGTTCTTGCTGTGATTGTGGTTTGCATATTGTTTGTGGTTTAGTTCAAGTTATTGTTCGTGTTGCCCTAGAAAGCTTCCGCCGCGCACAACACTTTTTTCCTTAAACCTAAAGTTTTACTCTCATTTACCAAAGTAATCTACCTAGCCTCATATGTTTCAATAAACGCAATATACAAAGTTTGTTACCTTTAACACCAAAATATAGAATACGCGTGTAGCTGCACATAATTAAACGAGATATAGCTACATACAATAGAATTTTGAGATATATATTAAAGGATGTATAACTAAATTTTATTGAGTATATAGCTACTAAGCCAGGGGAGGATCTATATACAGTCCAGGGGGACCACCCCCCACCCAAACAAAATTTGGGAAAAAAAGATAGGGTGGTTTTTGTAAAACCCCCTCTCTTAAAAATTAAAATATATTCATTCTTTATCTCAAACCCATACGTCAAGACTAGGCTTCGAAGCAAAATGGAGGATGCTTTCCTCTTAGACGTATTAATGGTGTTTATTGAAAAATAAATTGCTAAAAGTCTGAGCATTGATGCTATCATTGAAGAGATTGAAAATTTTAAGGTACGTCGAATTCCTTTTAGTTAGAGAAGTTTTAGTTATAAAAAATTAGATGATGTTCATTTGAATATTTTCTACATAATTTTTGTCTTCCTCTTTTGAAATATTTTGGAGATATTGACGTTGGCTGTTCTACTCGTTTTGTTTGGGTTGTGGTGTATCTCTTGTGAATAAAATCACATTAAGAAAATGTTTCGTCTATCTTTTATATGTGGCCCCCCAAAACTAAAATCCTGGATCCGCCCCTATACTAAGCTACATACTTTGGGTATGTAGCTACACATCCTGTTGTATATAGTTGTGCATCTTGTATTCCATTTTCTAGGTTAATGATAACCATAGTTTGTATTTTCAGTTTATGTGAATATACAAAACTAAATATGTGGGTTCTTGATAAAGTGGAGCCTTGGGTTTATGAGGAAAAAACCCCTCAGATTAACAAATATGTTCACATGTCTTGTTATTGCATGCCAATATACACTGACGTTTATTACAGCCATGATAGTTTAGATGGAATTTAGGATTATATGATATGTTTTATAAGTAAAATAATTAATGATATTTTTATACCATACACTTCACGACAGTTTTATTAAGCGTTATATCATCATATGTGCTTAGAATGCTAATTAAATATTGTTTTGTTCATGAAACAAAATTCTCCACCAAGAACTTGCATGCCAAAAATACTCTACTTTTTCATTAATGCACTTTCTTCATGCATAGTCTCCATAAATCAAATGAAAGTGAGCCCCTCCCTCGTGCTTCGATGCACATGCAAGTTCATAACCAATGAAAGAGACAAACCGACCAAACTAAAGGGAACTAGTGCTAAAGCCTCCTCTTTCCTATTCATTTCACGTGTGTTTCGGCATTTTCACCTACTTATGGTCTCACGCTTGCTCTTCAAAGGAGTTCACTTTGGTTCAATATTTTCCTCATCAAGTATATCGCATATGGAGGTAGCTGATCCAAATCGTAAATTAATTTTATTGCCTTTGACTAGTGGTTTCCACTATTTGCTCTGCTTTGTCTTGTCTATGTACATTCCCAAATGGTTTCCATCACAAATGGAGGAAGATGGCGAAGAGAGAATGGCATGGGAGAGCATTTGTTATATTTGCGCAATATTTAGTACTTTGCTACCGACATGTTCACATGGTGTGATATTGGAAAGTCTGCATTAGTATGCTAGATAAATATATAAGGTGCCGTTTGGCAATGAGTTAAGTGAGGGGTTAAGGAGACTTAACCCCTTCTTAACCTGTCAAACATAAAAAAAAATATAAAATGGTTAAAACGAGTTAACCCTTCATAATTTGCCAAATGCAAAAAATGCATAAGGGTTAGGCTAACCCGCCTAAATTGATTAAAATGAGTTAACCCCTCAAATTGAGGGGTTTACTAATACTTCTATTAAGAATGATTAAGAGCTAACACCATTATTTATAAAACAAATAGTCAAAATCTTTGTTATTCCTAAACACTATAACTAATCACAACAACTAAAATAAAACTTACTTAACGAGTCATTAATTTAGTCATTCAAGTTATCAAATTGACTAACTGCATTAATTCTTCTCTTTAATCCATCTTCCTTCACCCTTTACTAAACGAAGCCAAATGGTAATTGCAAATAGTACATTCCCATCTTATATATCTATAATTCAAGTAGCACTTTGTCATCCTTCAAGTCTTTCTATTAAAGTATATTTAATTTCTTGGAGAACATGAGGAGATAGGAGACCTAATATAGAGAGTATCAATAATAAACAGTAAATGAATAGCTATATGCACTATCAAATATGAGGAATATTTCTACAACAGCCGCATTAATAGAGCGCCATGTAACTCTAATCCTAATCCTAACACTGTGACCAAATCTAAAACCCAAATCTTACCTTTTGCAATTTTCATGTGTATAAATGCCACTGTCGTTAGAGTTTTTTCACAAATATATGTTATAAAACTTATTGTATATATTGAACATATACTCTACTAAATTTAATATATGTTGGCATATGGGTGCACCTAATTGATTGGGTGAATCACATATCTGATATCTCTAAAGTTGGTTATGTTAGGGATTGGATAGGAAGACTAGTGGGACTAGAATTCTTGTTTAGTTTTTTCCCCTTCTATATATAGATATGTCGAGAAATAGAAAATATCGAGGTAATAAACAGTGAATAATACAAGACATCATTTCCTTCTTCGGTTGAGTTCGTGTTAAGGCCAAAGTTGCAGGGTGATGTGGGGGCTTCTCGGTAATCCTAAACTTATTATTTAAGTCTACTAGAAAGCATGTTACGATTTCTTATTTTTTGCTATGCAGGTGTACGTTATCTCTATTGCAAGTATATCATTTTCCAAATCCTATATTGGTATTAGAGCTAGATTTAGGATCACTCATAATTTTCTAGGTGGTGATTTCGGCCATGGAACAAAAAAATAGTATTTTTATTATGAATATATACAACTTTTCATTAAAAATTCAATTTTGGTATTAAAAATCTAAATTTTAACATCTGGGATGTCAGGCCTACGAAAATTTTGTACGAAATTAATCAAATATTGTAATAAATCAGGGACTTCTTAATTCCTAATAAATCAAGGATTTATTATTTTTTAATTTTCAAATTTGATATAAAAAGAGGTTTTTTATTTTTGTATTAAAAAATTATTTTTATTAATCCCAAACCCTAGCCGTCGCCGACCAGCATCTGGGGGTGGTCAAGGCTTAGTCAGAGGCCCCTCCCCATTGTAGCGGCAGCTGTAGCTGCTCGCAGAGATAAAAAG
>NC_033797.1:88648337-88665575 GCF_001876935.1 Asparagus officinalis | reverse complement strand
TGCCCCCCCATGGCTTTCAAAACCTTAGAGGCATTTTTGTAAAAAGACTGTCCATTTGGTAATTTTTTTGAAAAATACATTATTTTATTAAAAATTAAGAAATTCTAGGAATTTTAGATATATTAAAATATCATTTCTAGATTTTTTTTATTTTTAATTTTTCTAAAAAATTAATTATTTTATTTTTGAGGAATATTTTAAAAATTACATAGAAATAATAAATTTTTTTGGAAAGTTTCTAAAAATTCTAGAAAATAATTTTTGTTATTTTTAAAGATTTTGAGAAGTTTCTTTAGAAAATTTGGAAATTTCTAATACGGGGCCTATCAGGTTTGATGATCATCATATTTTATTACACTTTTATTTCCTCGTTATCTATTTTATTTGAATAAATATCTATTAATAATGTATTTTTATCTTAATTTATAGTTTAATGGAGAATTAATGAATAAGAGCCCAAAAGAACCAAATTTCTTCAAGTTTCTACAATTTATTGAAGCTCATGATCAAGCCAAGAGGAGGTCTATAAAAGCCCAAGAGATCAAGAAACTATACAAGTCAATAAATAATCAAATTCTGTTAGGAACCAATAGATTGACCAATCGATTGGCACCAATCGATTGGCTAAGTGATTAGCTAACAGATTGGCCAACCAATTAGTTCGTAACAGAATCAGTTAATGGCTGAGATTTATTTTTTGGAGTCTAAGGCTAATACAATGGTTCTTTTTTATTGCAGTAGCATATAAATAGGGGAAGAGGTGAGGGGTTTGAGTATGAATTTTTTTGTAAAAACTCTACTTGGAGAGAATGGTTAATCTTAATTGAGAAGACCTTACAAAATTATAAACTTTTATTTAAAATAAAGAAAAAATTTTTATTTCCTCTTCTTTTATTTTCATTCTTCTCTTTCGATGATGATGAAGTAAAGATGAAGATTTTCTTCACAAAAGGCCAACACAACTGTAAGTTTTTATTTTCTCTTTTTATTTTTCTTATTTTACAATTGCATGATTTAGGATTTTATTTTCTTGTTATTATATTTGGTAGATTAGATTTATTTCATCCTTATCGTATAGTTTTATTTCCTACTTTGTAAAGTAGATTTATATATTCTTACTTTTATTATTATTTTTCTTGCTTATTTTCCATTTCATTGACTATCTTTTATCCTTTATTTCTTTGTATTCTCAAAATGTGTAATTAGATTCTTAGGAGATCAAAGATTGTAGGAAATTATTTTAATTTCTTTTATGGTTCATGGATTGTCCTCTTTAGGCTTAAAATGATCATGTTTAGGATAATCAAGTAGAGAAATAATTGGTAGAAGAAGAATTTGATAATCTATGCTTATCATGAGTGATTTGACAAGTTATACATATATATTCTAGAATTACTATTTACTTGTTTGTTCTTTTCATGAATGAAAATTTTGCTTGGATGATAATTTGATAGATTATGCTTTCTTTAAATGGCTTGATAACCAATACTTAGTAAATATAAAATAAAAGATGGTTGTTAAAAAGAGAGTAATTTATAAATTGTAATGAAATTAACTAGTGAATTCAATTCTAGTTCTCTACTTGTTTTCCCCTCAATCCTTCTTAATTTTGATTTTTCTCATTCTTAATTTCTATTTTCATGATTGTCTCCTGTTGATTTTTCTCTTGTTCTATGACGCCCCTGGTTTCAACAAGGTTGCAGTCCAAGGTAAAACCAAGAATATCAAACCTGCCAAGCACCAAACACCATGCTACGACATGTTTCACCATCATAGTTACTATCTATCTAGTGGAATCAACAACAGGTATAGGTACAAAACAGGCAAGAGAGAATATACGGAAGAAATACTAAACAACAGATACTCTGAAGAAAATCATCATCACTGATATAAATGGATAAATCTCTGAGAAACAAACAACTGAACTTATACAACTGTCTCATAATAGGAAGTCAAATGAAATGACATAACAGCACATCGCCTTACAAAGCTAGAAATAATATCTCAAATGTTCATAAATACATCTACTGTGGAGTTTTGTCATAAACTGCAAATATAATAAATATCAAAATAGAATCTATGAAGACATCTCATCAACCTGCGACTCTCCGTGCGCCTGACTCGCTGCCTGAAAGGGAGGGGGGGACAACGAGCGTCAAAACGCTATAGAGAGTAACATCTCAACCATCCCCAGGGGGAAGGGCTAGAAAGATAAGAAAATAGCTGTAGATATATAATAGATAATCAATCATCGACTGTCAAATAAAGTGGGAGTTTGATATTTAGAAATTTACAACACGAGCATAGGTACGTCCCCCCGTAGCTCAAATTATAAATATCTAAATACCAAATCCGAGCTATAGCGTGGAGCATTAACTTCATCTCCAACCATACTATCAAAATATCCTGACTACGGCAGATACTTGTCCAGTACATGAACTTCATCTACTATATGTTAAATAAAACAACTCAGATAAATGTCCAACACATAGACTGCATATGATAAATGCCCAACACTTGGACTGTAAAAGGTAAAAGCCCAACACATGGACTATATATGACGAAGGTCCAACACATGAACTGAAATGGGTAAATGTCCAACACATGGACTATATGATTAAGGTCCAACACATGGGCCACAATAAACAAGTTTCCAACTCATGGACTGCATACGATTAGTATCGTACAATGAACAGATACAAGTAAAAGCATATATACTATTCACTCTCATATCCTAGTGAGTAAATCTAAGACTCATGCCAAAAAGTCAACTCATATACACAAATCTCATTGTATAACAAACCCATATAACCTAGGTGTTTCGTCAGCCACGCAACTGTACGCAAATGACGTGCACATGCACAATAGGTCTCACGGTCGACCGCCAAATACCTACGGTCGACCGCACAGTGAGCAAAAAGTTTCTGCTCATCTGCACACCCAACGGTCGATCGCCGCATATCTGCGGTCGACCGCGCAAGCACAGAAAGCCTCCTACAGGTTTTCTGTTCTACGATCTATGATACAAAAACTCATAAATGATAATCTTACATACTGAAAACCCTATATGAACGATTTAGCATTTCTAAAACACATGAAAACAGATCTAAACATTATGAGATAAATCAAATCATTCATGAATACATATAAACATGTCGAATCATATAAGAATGGGGTTATTTTATTTAAAACTCTTGTTAGAAAAACATCTTCAGATTTAGATCTGCATTAAGAATTTTATTTGGTGGATTTTCATAAGCCAAAACTTTGGTCTTTACATCATATACAACATAGATTTATCTATATACACAAAATAGCATTTTTGGCTCAATAAAACCATGTAAAAACTCAATAAAAGCGTTTAAAACTTGGATGCAATGTTGAGCGAGATGAAACTCGCCTGAGGCCTGCTGATGAACTCCCAAAAACATGTGGGAAAGATCCTCCTTCGCTGAACACCATTGAGTCTCACTGTTAATCCTCCGAAATCCTCCAAAAATCACCCAAAGGAAGAGATTTAGGGTTTGAGAGAGAAGGAGAGGGCTATTAGGGTTTAGATTGGTGAAAGAGGTAGGTTTTCGGGTGAAGAAATATATATATGAACCAATACATCCGATCCAAACCCAACATGGCCCGAACCTGGAAAAACTCAATATCCGCTCGGCGGTCAACCGCCCCGATCCAAACCCAACATGGCCCGAACCTGGAAAAACTCAATATCCGCTCGGCGGTCAACCGCCGCTATGTCGTGGTCAACCGCACAGAAAGCAGAAGCCTTTCTGCTTTCCTACACGCCTAGCGGTTGATCGTCATTAAGGCGCGGTCGACCAGACAGGAAAATTCTTGTTTGTGCATATTTGATTATGTGCTGGTCTTTTCCACTTGATTTCTCTCACATATATACACTTGTTTGATCCCCAAACACTTGTTATCATATTTATCTATGATATAAATATATATTTCACAATAAAAACTCATTCCCTTTATTTTACGGGGTTTTACATGTTCCTCTTTCCATCTCTTCAATTATTTTTGATTTCTTTTATTTTTCATTTTTGTTATTCTTTTATTTGTGTCTTTCTTTTCTTCTTCCCCCTCTTATTTTTACTTTTAATTTTTTTCACAAATCAACTCTCTCTACATCTCTACACAATTTATTTAACTCCTTTTTATCTGCACATTTTAGAACCAATTTTTAAAAATTTTAGACACACACCTTTCTTGTGGGTTCAACGTCTTTTTATGCTATACTTGGTAGCTATTCTTTTACAACTTTTGTGCATGTTTATTATGTCCTAACCATTTCATTATTAAGAGTTCATGAATTTTCACCTAAAAATAAAATTATTTAAACTTTAGAAATTTAGAAAAATTATTTTAAATACCAAAATTAATTTATGAAAATCATAATAAGTCTTTGAGACTGGTAATGTGTAGCTGTTCTAGTAGAACTGCTTGAGGCACTTTACTAATTTTACGATAATAAAAAATCCTAATAAATCTAATAAGATAAAATATGGTAGTTAAAGAAAAATTATGAAATTGTTTGTTTACGTTTGTCATGCGACATGTTCTGATGCATACTAGGTCTCATAAAAATTAATTTCAAATGGAGATTTTAGATAGAGACAATACTATGGTGTAACTACCCAATCTAGTCTACCTCTAAAAAATCTTATATTCCATTTTTAAAAAAATTTTAGCGATTTTAAAAATTATATCTTTAAACACTATAGTTGGGGCTCTAGGCCTTCTTCTCTTTGTTCAGGATGTAATTTTATTATCAACATAAAAAGCTTGATGAAATAGAATGTTCCCTCAGGATTAATATTAGTCTATGAAAATGCATATAATCTTAACATGTTCGTAAATTAAGTGTCTTTGTCATTCTCTTGCAGGTACCAATATAATATTCTAACTTCAGTCTTGGACTAATGATTTATAGATAATTCTATTAGAAGAACCATTCTCTATTGGGAGCAAGAGATTTTGGTGAGTACTGAGATGGTAATGTTCGATTCAGAACTTAACTCAGCCTCAAAGATTTGAGACTGGTCAGTATAAAATCTGGAAATGGAAATATTGTTCAATGTATTTCATCAGGTGGACAGCAATGAGAAACAAGCACATTAGAAATTTATGGACTATCCAAAAACATGGTGCTTTTGGGATGCTCTTAATATGAAGTTAAAATATGACTCTCCAATGGGGATCCATGTTCTTATCATTAAGTTTGATTTAAATGAGCTGACTGTTGGGCAGACATCGAATTCACCTTTGGATTATTATCTTCATATCATAGATTATGAGATTGTTGGAACTATATTAAGCTAGGACCATTAAATCCAGTAGTCATTATGGCTTTACTTGACTCCTAGATAGACATGTGCTACTTTATTTGCATGTCGAATACATGACAACATCTGGGGAATGTGCAAATGGCTAGAAAGATTTAGATGGAGAATATGTAATAGTGCTAGACACTAATGCATAATGGTGTTCTCTAGGTTTAGAGAACAAAAAGATCGTGTAATACTCCACCCTCGCTGAGGAATTGTCTCCTAGTAGTTAGCCTTGTAGGGTTCATGTTAGTTTCCTATATGTAGGTGACTAATTACATAGATTTACTTCTAGGGTTCTCTACTTTGCATAGGACGTCAAGCTAATCGCTTAGTTGATTTTAGAATATGATTGATTATTAGATAAATGAGTTTATCTTCTACTTTGTCTTGTACCATGAATTAAGATTGGATCTAATTTATGGTATCAACTAGGTCAAGTTGGAGGATACATGTAGGCTCGCTAGAGGCAACCTGCTATGTACATGTATTAAGATGTATATACCGACCTAGGATTATAGTCTCATTCATAAAATCAATAAGAAGTCTTTTGATAAAACCAAGAGCACCTTCATTGCATTTAGTATACTCTGATATATTGATAGGGGCATAACAAACATACACTAAAGTTGTAAAGAACAACTATCAAGTTATAGTATAATTATAATATCGATTCTGTGAGAGGTGTGTAGGAAAAATTCTAAACTGGATTCTAGAAATATGTGTGTGTAAAACCCCGAAAATTTTGAAAATATTATTATAAATGATAATAAATGAGTTTTATTATGATTGATGATCATTCTGGGATGAATGGATCAGATTAGAATTGATTTGAGATCGATTCGCAGTTTCAGCCTCAGTATCGCGAGTCTACTGAAAACTGATACTATTTTATTTTTAAAAATTTTTCTATTGATCAGATGAGCACGAGATTTACGCCATTGATCTTAGAATGTCAAGAATGTGTTGTGGGTAAAGTTTCATTGAGTTCCGACGACGGAGACTGAAACACTATTTTGAGACGGTATCGCGTCTACTGACATCCATTGTATTTGTATTTTTAATAATTTTTATGTTGACCAGATAAATATGAGGATTACACCATTGATCGTAGAATGTTGAGACGGTCTTGTGGGTAAATTTTTATTACTTTCTGATAACAGAGATTTGAAACTAAATTTTTAAATAATATAAACTTATAAATATTATTATTATTATTATTATTATCCTTTTCTTTTCTTCTCTCCACCTACCCCCACCTACCCCCCTCCTATAAAAGCATCTCCCCCCTCTCTTCTGAGCACGCAGAAAAGAGAAAGAAGAGAGAGAAAGAGAAGGGGAGAGAGAGAGGGAGAGAGAGAGAAAGAAGGAGAAGGAGAGAGAGAGAGAGAGAAGGAAAAGACAGAGAGGAAGAAAAGAGGGGAAAAGATAGAGGGGCCTTATGAGGATTACACCATTGATCGTAGAATGTTGAGACGGTCTTGTGGGTAAATTTTTATTACTTTCTGATAACAGAGATTTGAAACTAAATTTTTAAATAATATAAACTTATAAATATTATTATTATTATTATTATTATCCTTTTCTTTTCTTCTCTATAAAGGCAAGTTCATCTCTTTCCAAACCCATCCCCAGTAAATTTTGATCTTGATGAATATACATGATATTGATGAATATACATGATATTGATGAAAAGACATGATATTGATGAATATACATGATATTGATGAAAAGACATGATATTGATGAATATACATGATATTGATGAAAAGACATGATATTGATAAAAATTGATGAATATACATGATATTGAAGAAAAGACTTGATATTGATGAAAATTGATGAATAGAATATAAGACCAAATTCCTAAAGACATGATATTGCCAGCCAGAACTATACGTACATGTCTACCGCTGGAAATACTATTATTTTTTTATACGTATGGTACTATTTATACATACGGTACTGTTCATACGTACGGTACTGTTCATACGTACGACACTATTCATAAATACTGTTACTATTCATATGTACGGCACTATTCATACGCACGACACTATTCATGGGTACTATTCATATGTACGATACTATTCATAAATATCGTATTTTTCATACGTACGACACTATTCATGGGTACTATTCATATGTACGGTACTATTCATAAATACCGTATTGTTCATACGTACGACACTATTTAGGGGTACTATGCATCATACTATGGTACTATTCATAAATACCGTACTGTTCATACGTACGGCACTATTCATAAGTACTATTACTATTCATGCATACTGGGAATACTATTCATACGTACTGTTATTGTTCATACATACGACACTATTCATAAGTACTGACATTATTCATACGTATGGGTACTATTTATACATACTGTTACTATTCATGCATGCGGTACTATTCATACGTACTGTTACTATTCATGAGTACGGATACTAGTCGTAAAGTACTGTTGTTATTAGTAAGTACTGCTACTATTCACAATTAGTTAATACAACAGATAGTCGGGGTTGGTAACCCTGATCATTTACTGGACAGTTTGGTCCAGTTTTATTTTCTGGAGTTTGTTTGCGCCATTTGTGACGCGATCGTGGAGTTTGAGCCGCTTGATGTTATACTTACAGTCATGAATATGACGAAATACGCATTTGAGTATCCCACGGGGATTATGACGAATTGAGATCTATTTACTTGTGAGTTAGTACACCGCAAATGAGACTGCGATGATACCTATTTGTCGATCCGCACGGTGATGCGATGATACATATATGTCGATCCGCACTATGATGCGATGATACATATTTGTCGATCCGCACTATGATGCGATGATACCTATTTGTCGATCCGCGCGATGATGCGATGAGTTGGAAGAAGTTCAGAATGATAATATTATAAACTATTTACATGAGTATTTGGCGGATGCCAAAAGTGTTTCTACTCATTGTTGAGATACTTTGCTATACGAGTACACGTGATGTCTATTATGATGCTTTACTTTCCAATTATATTTTGATTGCTTAGTTCAGGGTTAATATTTAGTTATTTACTATTTGAGACATACGGTATATACATGAGGGTTTCCTTGTTTGGATTATTTCGCTCGACGTACTACGTCTCAAGTTGTAAGTTTCTAAATATTAATTCCATTAGATACAGGGAAAATGTTCTAGGTAGACTATGCTTAATAGATAGAGCCTCCACTTCATCATCTAGTAGCCCTTCCCCTGGGGGCGGATGGAGGTGAACTTGCTGTAGCGCTCTGACGCTCTTGTTGTTGTTCTTTTTCTTTTATTTTATTTCTCATTTCAGGCGGCTCAGAGCATCGGAGAGTCGCAGGGTGACGGAGTTCTTGCATAGTCGCCGTCGCGTATTTTTACTAGTATGGACTCCACAGTGATCTTATGTTTCCATTTAGTCATTTGAGTTTGTACTCATATTGTTAAGGCAATATGCCTTAGTACGATTTCTAATCGATTCATGTTGAGACATATCATGTTATTTTAGACTCCAGATGTATATCAGTTGTATTCCAGTTTAGTTTATTTGGGACATGATTTCATTTATGAGATATATCTTTCCGTATCATGTCTATAGTATTTATTTCCCTTATTTGCCTGTTTTGTACCTTCATTTATATTGGTTTCCACTAGAGGATATTACTGTGATTGGTGAAACATGTTGTTGCACAGTGGAGGTGCATGACAGGTTTGACATCTCTGGGTTCACCTTAGACTGCAGCCAAGTGTGAAAACAGGGGCGTCACAGTGTGGACAAAGAGGAGTGAAAGTGTAGAGATATAAAAAATGTATGATTATTTGCAAATAAAAGAAAACTAGAACAAGAGGGAAGAAAGAGAGTGAATAAATAAAAGAAAATAAAGAATAAACATGGAGAAAATAAAGAAAATAGAAAAGAACAATATCAAGAAGGGAAAAAGTAATCCAAAAGAGAAAATCAAAACAAGTATAAGATGAAGGAAATCAAGTAAAGAAGATAGAAATGTAGAATTGAACTCATTAGTTAATTTTATTTAGGATTTATGAACTATTCTTTTTTATCATATTTTTATTTAGATTTGCTAAGCATAGACTATCTAACCACTTAAGGAAAGCATAGCCTATCAAATTATCATCCAAGTAAAATTTTCATTCATGAAAAGAACAAGAAACTAGATAATAATATTAGAATTCATAAGCATAATCTATTAAACCACTCAAGAAAAACATAAATTATTAAAATTTTCTTCTACCTATTAGTTTTCTAGTAGATTATCTTTAGCATGATCATTTTGAGCACAAAGAGAACAATCCATAAATCATAAAAGAAATTAAATTAGTTTTATACGATTCTAGAATTCTTAAAAGATTTAGTTACTCATTTTACAAAATAAAAACAAGAAATTAAAATCTAGACTAAAAACATAAAAGAAAAAGATCTAAATTATAAGAAAAATAAAAACTAACTATAGAAATAAGAACAAGAACAAAGAAATAAAGAACTAAACTATGAGAATAAAGAAATCTAACCAACAAAAATAAAAGAGCATAAAATTAAATCTACACTATAAAAGAAAGATGTTGGAAAATAAATTATACAAAGCAATAAAATAATAAAAGAGCATGAAAGTAAATATACACTACAAAACATGAAATAAATTTAATCCATCAACATAAGAAAATAAAATAAAACCCTAAAGCATGAATTTCTAAAATAAGGAAATAAGAGAAAAATAAAAACTTACATTATAATAGGTTGGCCCATTAAAATCAAATCTCTATCTTCAGCTCTAGTACTAAGGAAGAAGAAACGAAAATTTAACAGGATGAAATTTTTTTATTTATATAATCTTAAAACGTTTACAAACTAGAGACCTAATTAAAGATCCTCCTCTCCGAAAAAGAGTTTTAGAAAAATTTTCACACTCAAACCCCTTACTCTCTACCCCTATTTATAGCCTATAACAATCAACAAGAGCCATTTGATTAGCGTTGGGTTCCAAGAAATAAATCTCAGCTGTTTACTACTTCTCCAAGAATTGATTCTTTAGTTGACTTGTTGACTTAATTTTTTTTTCTTGAGTCCTTATATTTTTATAGGCCTCCACTTGACTTGATATTAGAATTCAATAAGTGGTAGAAAAATAAGAGAATTTGGTTCTATTGAGCTCTTATTCATTGATTCTTTATTTCTTGCAAATTAAGAGAAAAATATGTTATTAGTGATATACTTATTCAAATAAAATATATAATAAGAGTGTAAAAGTGTAATAAAATTTGATGATCAAATAACCCTACACCTAAACTTTTGCTAGTCCTCTAACAAAAAAGAAAATAAAAAAAATAAAGAAAATCCAAACTCACTTTTGTAAGAATTCCGGTCGAATTTAGCACATACAATTAGCTTTTAACCCCTAGGTATCCTAGTAGACGAGTTGTAGTCTCATAAGGGTTTCTAGTGAATATATGCATAAAATTTGATCAACTTGTCAATTTGAAAAAATTAATATATAATTAATTTACTTGATATCTTTAAATAATCTAATTTGAGCTAATTTTTACGTAAGAAAATATTTTTATGTATAACTTAAAAGTAAGTTTCTTAGAAAATCTTATCATTATAGTTATACAAAACCAAGTTCAACTTAGAAATTTAATTAAAAGTTTTGAAAAGAACATATTGACTCTTTGTTTCAAATAAGTTTCAAGAATCTTGATCAATTTATTTTTCAAGAGCAAACATATATGTATAACTATGTGTGTTTGTATGTGTGTGTGTGTGTGTATATATGTGTGTGAGTGTGTGTGTACACATATATATAAATATACACCCTTTATTCATTAGTTGTCTTGTTTTACTTTATCAGGATTTCTAAGTGGCTGATTAGTGAGTTTTGGGCCAATAAATATCAATTCAATTGGGCTTTGATCATTAAGTATGAAAGTACTCCTCAGGCTTAATCACTCGGTCAATTTAGGCCTAGTAATATAGAACCACGTTGGAGTTGAAGAGAATTTTTATTATGCCCACTTTTCACACTCTTCTTTTTGTACACACACACATACACACACACACACACACACACACACACACACACTTACTTTAATTAAAGTCAAAGTTGGACTAAAGTATACTATGACAATTATTTCCTAAGAAATTTATTTAGTGTTATCATAAAAGTTCAACTTAAGTATAAAACTAACTAGTAACTAAAGAGTTTAAAAGTCTATCAAGTAGATTAATCATTAATTAACTCTATCAAATTGGCAAGTGAGATTTTTTATAATGAGGAACGAAATGGGAAAAATAAATAACTAAATAAAATCTTAAAAGAAAAACTAGTCTCACCCCCACACCTAGACTGATCTCTCTAATCGTTGTCACCAGACTGATCTTCCTAATCGTCATCTTCATCATCCTGATCATCTTCCCTCGTCACATTCACATCCTCATCATCTGTCTCTGTATCGGTACTATCAGTATCCTTCTTGTCCTCGGGTCGTGTAGCAGGCTGACAACGCTGTGGTGGTGATAAATGTGGATCCTGCTATGATGGAGGAACCTGTTGTGATGGACGAGGGGGTGGAGGCTGATAAGGTGGAAGGGCCTAAGATTTAGGCCTCATATCATGAAGGGCTAAGGCTATATAATGCTGGTATTATCAAACTGGTCATACTAAGCTGTGAGGCAGGCTTGATCAGCTGTGTACTGGCTCATAAACTGCTGAAACCCTATCTAAAACTGGTGAAACCATGTCTCAAAAGTATAGAGATGATCATCAAGCATCTAGGGTGTCCACTCTATTAGTGCACCACTAGGTGGCAGAGGTGGTGTAGGTAGGGGCTGCTGAGCTGGTGCTAGTCCGTGTAAAGAAGTAGAAATAGAAACAATGGGCCCCTTGCCTTGGGTGAAAACACTCTTCTTTATATCTCAGCTGTCGGTGGTTCTCTTCTTACTGCTAGTTTATTCATAGAATATGCTGATGCATTGAGAGCCTCACAAATCCGGGTAATATTAAGGGGGTAGAACAACTAGACCTTCTATCTATACTGTTGGTTGAGATACTTCTTAGCCTTGGTCGCGATACCTGCTATCATCCTCAAGAGAAAATCTGCGACATTGAAATGTTAACCGGTGGTGATCTAGTATAGACGGAGAAGGTCTCGATTGGTGATAACTAAATATGAGGAGCTCAGGTGTAGGTAAACTTATGAAAGAGGTTAAGGAGGATGAACTCTTTCTTAAGCATGCCTGAGTGTAAGGTCCGACCCCTACACACTATAACAAATAGATACTCTATCATCTAATTGTATTCATTAAAGGATATCCTAACCTAGCAGAAACTAAGAAAAAATTAGGGCAACCTCTAGGGGGCTTGGGGTCTTATAATCTTTTTGATGAGCCTAGGTGTGACTATGATATTTATCCCAAAACAGTGGCAGAAACTAAATCCTCAGTTGATCTATCCTAACTAGCATTGAATTCTTGAACAAGAGTAGAGTTTGCCATTTTGATTTTTCAAATCATCATTGAAACAATCCCGACTTTTGTAAACACCTCAACAATGGGCTAGAATTCAAAAGTTTGTCAATGTTGAACCCTCTTTTAAAGTAAATAGGTAAACTATCGAAAGTTAGTGAGGACTCTATAGTTCATTGTCGTTTTCATAAAGCCATTGTCTTCAATTACAATAAAGTGTGTTAATTGAGGTACTTAGGGTTCAAAGTTGTAAGAAATTCAAAGTTTCACCTGCAAATCTTTAGTTTTCATTCTGGTTGCTAATCGATTGGCTAACTAATTGGCTAATCGGTTGGCCAATATTCTATAATAATTTACAACAATTCAATGCACAATTTACACCATAAATCAAAGAAAATTTCACAAAATTATGTAAAACCCCAAAGATTTAAAAATAATAATTAATGAGTTTTATTATGCTTGATTTCATTCTGGGATGAATGGATCTATTTGTAATCGATTTGAGATCGATTAAATACACACACACACACAATTAATTACAAAGTGACATCACTTTCCAGAAATCATATATCGACCACTTGTGAGGATCGAGAGCCTTGGTTGATCCTCAAGTTGTTGTTTCTAGCCATGGTTGAAAACTGCAGGTTCTTGAGACAGAGATGAAAGAAAATTGAGACAGTAAAAGAGGTGAAATTTGAGAGAAAATAGAGAAGAAGAATTAAGACAGGAATTAGAGTTGAGGAAGAGAAACTTCAGATTTCATTCATTTTATAGTTTTTGTGCTTGTACAACATTGTATTTATACATCATTTGATTGTAAGATGAGTTCGTGCACGTGCACAAACAGTGCCAACTGAATTGTAACAGAATTCTAACTGAATACAATTGCTTGTAATTATCCTGTTTGCAATGTGCTAAAGTTCAATCTTCTATGTTCTCTCTCTTTTGCATTTCAGTCCAATTATTTGCATATCAGTTCATTTGCTCATCTTTACTTGACCAGAACCTGTAACTCATCTTCAGAACTTGGAACTCAGCCGAACTCAGTTCTCCTGCCCTCCATTGCTTGTATTATAGCCTCCCTTTGCAACTTTGTCAACTGCAGCACCTGACAGCCCCTCCAATCTTGTAAGGACTTGTGCAAAGAACCTCCACTTGCATTTGAGTCCATATCACCAACAGGTTGATATTGCAACCATTGCCCAGCACCAAACCAGAAATGGTTTCTAACTCTTGTGCCATCTCTTGTGTCTTGTTCTTCCTGCACCTGACAATTCCCTCCCCTTAATTTAGACCTTGTCTCAAGGCCCATTGTAGAAAACCTCCTGATACCAATCCGCACAGGCTTGTCTTCAGTCTCCAGCACACCATTCTCAGCCCCAGTTCCAGGAACATCCTGCATATTGACATCATTTTCAGTAGCAGATGAGTCAACTTTTGCTTCATCTGTGTCCATCTTGGCAGGTGCTTCCTTGGCAGCTGTAACCAGCACTTCAACCTCTTCCTCCTCTAACATTGTTGCTGACTCAACAGAAACGATTCCATGGAGATTCAGGCGGACCTTGACTTTCAATTTTTCCCTCTCGCCTTTAGTGAATTGAAATGGACCCATTGTATAGGTACTAATCTTCGGCAAAGCTTGTAACTCATTTGCATCAGCATACATCACGTCAACAGAGAATGATTAGATCTGAAGAATGTCAGAGCCTTGATGGTTGGAATTGGATTGCCCTTGGGAAATACAATTGTACTCTGATTTTCCGCCGCTCCACCCTGTGCTTCAGGGGCAGAGCCTTTCCATGACAGGACAATCAAAAAGGGGAAACACTCATGCACCTGAATCTGCTCCCTCATTTTGCTAAGCCTGTTGAAAGCATTAGACGCCTTCTCAGCAAGGGCCCTATATTGAATAGAAGCAACAACAGCAACAAACACATTATCCTTTGTCTTTGTTCCACAGCTACTTGTTGGCCAACAAACCCATGGCAAGAAGTGGCATCCAGGCTTAAGAACATCAAAAAACTTCCCAAAAGTTTCTCTGATTGCAACAGTTGATTGGTCCACCTTCAAACAAAACAATACATGCCCCATTGCACCTGATGACACAAACAAGGTAGTTTCAATTCCAGTGCTTCCCACCAAAATCTTCTTCCTGGCAGGAACCTGAGGTGAATCAACAAGAGGATTTGAGCTAGCATCAGCGTATGCCACAAGACCACCAACCTTTTCCTCGAGCTCGGCCCTCGAGATTCCCTCAGGAGGCACCGCTGAAATATCCTGGGCCTTTGGCGATCCGTTCAAGGCATTCGACTTTGTCTTCTTAAAAAACTTCTTCTTCTTGCTTGAAATTGGCCATGGTAGGTTCTTGAGCTTTGTCTTTCTCTTTTTTGAGGATGGCCATGGCGGTTTCTTGAGCTTTGACTTTCTTCTTGTTTGAGGATGGCCATGGCCGATTGTTGAGCTTTGGCGAGACTCTTGTAATAGGGGTTGATCAGAGACCAAGGTACCTAAATTAGGCATTGCTCTCATGATTGTAGGCGTTAAAAATGCTGAAAGATATCCAAATACAGCTCAAAAGGAAGTCATCCAAAAAATCAAAGAAAAGACAGTCTTTACTGTCTCGCCGTGCGAGACAGTCTTTGCTGTCTCGCCGCGCGAGACAGTGTTTGTTGTCTCTCCGCGCGAGACAGCGTTTGCTGTCTCTCCGCGCGAGACAGCGTTTGCTGTCTCTCCGCGCGAGACAGCGTTTGCTGTCTCTCCGCGCGAGACAGCGTTTGCTGTCTCTCCGCGCGAGACAGCGTTTGCTGTCTCTCCGCGCGAGACAGCGTTTGCTGTCTCTCCGCGCGAGACAGCGTTTGCTGTCTCTCCGTGCGAGACAGCATTTACTGTCTCTCCGTGCGAGACAATTTTGAAATGGTCAGAAACCACCTTGAACAACTGCCACACACGTCCATTAACTGTCAAAGAACATGGGGAACGTTGTGGGCGAGAATCACGTTGACAACTGCCAAAATAACGGAGTTTTAAAACGTGGGAAGGCAGTTACAACAAAAACGGCCAGACGGTTACTGTTCACGAGACAGTATTTACTGTCTCGCGGGGAGAGACAGTCTTTACTGTCTCGGAATTACTGTTCACGAGACAGTATTTACTGTCTCGCGGGGAGAGACAGTCTTTACTGTCTCGGAAGTACTGTTCATCCTGGAGGCTATAAATACCCAAGGAGGCTGATCAGAGAGCATCCACAGGCTGATTTCAGAGCAGAGAGGGCAGAGTACTCGAGCTTCTGTAACTCCTTGATATTCAGGCTTTGACTTGATTTCAAGAAGAACGACTATCTTACCTTGATAAGATATCGTTTCAAGTTCTCACTTCGATAAACGAAGTCAGAATCATAAACCCCTCACGATTCGATCAGAATCTGTGATTTGGTGGTCCACGGGCTAACGCACCCCCGGCACAGGCAAAGATCCCACGCAAGCAGTGATCCAAACAACGATCCTGCGTTTATTTCCCAAGAGTTGTAATTTTCATTTTGTTGTGTAAAAGAAGTCTTATAAAAAGGCTATCTCTTTTTTGAATTTATTATAATCGACTGAAGATATAATGAATTCCATGACAAAACCAACTTTTGAACCAAACAAGCTGGCGACCACAGTGGGAGCCAACGGTCTCGCTGCCGAGACCGTCGTGTCGCAGCCGATCAAGATTTCAGTTGAATCCATGGTCGAATACGAATTCGACCAAACCAAGTTTGAGGAATATCTCTCATCATCATCTTCAAGATCTTTATTGTCTCGCAAGTACAAGAGGATCTCAACATTGAAGAAGACTTCCATGCCAAAGAAGGCACAGAATGAAGACTCTCGCCTGATTGTTGCTGAGGATTCTACTCACAACCTCTCTGCTCATAATGGCTCTTCGCCAAGTAAAGAGTCATTAAATCAAAACCCACCGGCATTGACGAAAAGAGCTCGTCAGAGACAACGCCAACGCCGCGCTCGCCAAATGGCTAAGGCGTTGGAACAAACCGACGGGGTTCGTTATCATGCGGACTTAGAGTCGAGGAGACATCGAGTGGTTCAGTTGCCTCAACAACCAATCACTCGTATCTCTGCTAAAATAACGACGGATGAATGGACTTTTGTCAAGAGGGCTCGCTCAACCCTCAAAGAACGTATACAAAAGCGTCGTGCAAACGCAGCTCATGCTCGTGCTCTCTTACAACAAAGACGAGAAAGAAACAAAGAAACGGTGGTCAAAGAACCACCAAAACTCTGCAAAGTTTGGATTCCAAAATATGGAGTTGTGCAAAATCAGCAATCGGAGCCCGTTAAGATTCCATGCCCACAAGGGGGTGGTTCTAAACGTGTGACTCCCGACATAACCTTGGATCGTTCAAAGGCAA
>NC_033797.1:88642606-88647314 GCF_001876935.1 Asparagus officinalis | reverse complement strand
CATATGTGTGTGTGTGTGTGTGTGTGTGTGTGTGTGTACCCGACTTTCTCCTCTTTTCTTCTTCATCCCTCACGTTCTGAGTAGAAGCCACCCCCCTCAAAACCCTAGAAAATTTTATCTTACTTTGGGAGAAGATTCGTGAAGCAGGGTTCAAGAGAAGGGCGATATCTACGAGTTTTGTGAAGGAGATTGAGTTTCTTCCACGTTTGATAGATCAAAACACATATGTGTGTGTGTGTGTGTGTGTGTGTGTGTGTGTACCCGACTTTCTCCTCTTTTCTTCTTCATCCCTCACGTTCTGAGTAGAAGCCACCCCCCTCAAAACCCTAGAAAATTTTATCTTACTTTGGGAGAAGATTCGTGAAGCAGGGTTCAAGAGAAGGGCGATATCTACGAGTTTTGTGAAGGAGATTGAGTTTCTTCCACGTTTGATAGATCAAAACATTTTCAAAAGGCGAGTTTCATCTCCTCCAAACCCGTCCCTATTTTTCTAAGTTTTTATTATATTTTTAAAACCTATTATATGTGTAGAGATCGGCCCCTTAAATTTTCTGACATAAAAGTTTAATTTTTTCTTATTTAAAAGTTATGAAAAGAATTCTTTAATTAGAGTTGAAGAATTAAAGTAAATCTAACATGTGATTTTTGTTAATTTAATTGTTTTCATAATGAATTTACAAATATATTCATGTTAGGGTTATTAGATTACCTTAAATTTATATTTGTGGTTTCATGTATCAGAGTAAACCCTAATTACACCAAATCAAGATTTTATATATGAGTTTCTTTGGAAATTTTTGACTTTGGTGAATTTTAGAGAAAATCTAACATTTTTGATCTATCACTTGGTCGATTGACTAATCAGAAGGATCAACCGATCGAAACTAATTTTCTCTGGAGCTGGAAATTCCTCTCTAGTCTGCCGACTGATCAAAATAATCAGTCGACTAATTGGTCAGCATGAACTAGGGATTTTTCTCTGGTTAGTCGATCGACACATGTATCGGTCGACCGATCAAGGCTGTATGTTTGTACATGTTTCATGCATATCGCCGCCCGGTCGACCGATAAGATATCGGTCGACTGACATAGTGCTATTTTGTAAATGCTGATCTTCCACGTGCGTTTAATCACTAACACGAAGTACAAGTCGCACGTCGATACATGTGTGTGACCAAGAGAATGCACGTATTGTGTTAAGCACACATGAGCTTTTGGTAGTGCGTAGTCTAATATTTTTTTGGGTTTGTCACGATAGGGAGTGAAGATTGTTTCAGTTTACAATAATTGTGGATGCTTGAGTGTGTTAGTCCATGCACCTCAATGAGAACGCAGGTGATTACACTCTTAGTGCGTTAGTCCGTGTGCTGCATGAGATTTAGCAGGCGATTATACTCCGTAATGCATCATTGATTCGGTGGTTGAGTGCGCATGTCCGTGCACATCATGATATAGCGGGCGACTGCACTCCGAGTGCGTTAGTCCGTGAGCTACATGATACTATGGATGGCTACACACTATATTTTTAGGACGCCTAGGACTCAGACGAGTACTGTTTGTGGACGTAGTCCAACATTTAACATTCTCATGTGGCGGTGTATACTTTGTCAAGACTTTCACTGGATTGTATATTTGTTTTCGTGCCACCTACCTGAGGGTAGCGTGAGAAAATACGATATGACATATACGACTTGTTTTTGGATGAGATGTTAATGGTGTATTTTTCTTTGTTGAATAATTATTTATAGGATTTGAAGTTGATATTTAGCAATCCACAATTTGAGATACATAGTATATATATGAGAGTTTTCTTGTTTGGATTATTTCGCTCGATGTACTCATCTCATGTTGTGGATTTCTAAATCTTAACTCCTCTTAGTTCAGGATATATGTTTATATATACGATGTACTCATCTCATGTTGTGGATTTCTAAATCTTAACTCCTCTTAGTTCAGGATATATTATATATATATATTATGATTAGTATTTTTATACACCTAACTTCTTCCCCCTAGGGGCAGTGGAGATGTTCTCACAAACTCTTTGACGCTCGTTGTTTCCATCTTTTTTAGGCAGCGAGTCAGGGGTTCGGAGAGCCGTAGGTTGACAAGGACTCAACATAGATTTCTATCATTTATAGATAGTTAGTTAGTGCTCCACAACAGTCTATTATATTTTATTTTTAACCCTTTTAGATGTGTTTCATTTTGGAGGCTGAATGCCATTATACTATTCTATTGACTCTTTTTGTTTTAGAGACTCCTTACACTTATTTTAGTTTATCAAATATACTCTATTTTCTCTATTAGAATATATTAATACTGTTGAACGCCTTTTATCTATATTATATTTTGTATATTTTCATCTTTGTTGTATTCGCTTGTACCCTCTCTATTTTATACTTTGTTTCTGCCAGAGTGATAGTAATTGTGACAGTGAAACGTGTTTATGCACAGTGGAGGGTGTATGACAGGTTTGACATCTTTGGGTTCACCTTGGACTGCAGTCATGTGTAAAACCATGAGCGTCACAAATTGGCAAGGTTAGGGTTTGAGTGTTTATACCTTGGCTTCGAGTAATTCAATTGCAAGATCATCCCCGATCCCCTTCTCATTGATTTAGAGAAGAGATATCAAGAAGAGTTTGTAATTTTGAGAGAGAATTGAAAGGGAAAGAATGAACTCAAAGACCTCTAATTAGTTGGTCAATCGATTGGCCAACTGGTTAGAGCTTTTTGAATTTTTTTCTTTTTCTTGATATCTCAAAATTACAAACTCTTCCTGATATCTCTTCTTGATATCCCAAAATGGTGCATACCAAATAAATACTCTTCTATTATTTTTTTATTTTTTAACGGACCTTTGGCGATTGGGCCATAAGGAAACTTATAGATTGTTTTTTCTTTGGGCTAAACAAAAAGAAAAAACATTAATTTTGTTTTATTATTTTTATGGGCATTACCTGAATTGGGCTTTAGAGAGAATTTTTTTATCTTCATGGGCTAGACAAATGAAGAATAAGTTTTTTCTTTTCTTTTTTCCCTTAATTTTCTTTCTTTATTTTTATTTTGTTTTTCAAAAATGGTGTGGTTCATGAAGAACCAACACCTCCTCTTTTTCGAGTATAGAAAAATCTAAAAATAGTTTAAAACATTGATCATTGACTTTGAAAATATGACTATTTTTATAAATTTCTATCTCGATATCCCCATGAGAGAAAACTTGTTTAACAATATACGGACCCATCCATCGTGATCTCATTTTTTAAGAAAAAGATGAAGTTTTGAGTGCTAGAGCAGAACTTTTTATCCTAGTGTAAAATTCTTTCGTATTATTGAATTATCATGAAAAATCTTGATTTTTCTCTTTTAAATTCTTTAGTTTATATATGCATCATTTCAAATCTCTTATAACTTGTTTAATTAGAGAATTCTTATTTTTCTTGCTGAGTCTAAATTAAAGTTGAGTTCTTTGATTGACTACATAACTCAGTGTTCCAGTTCAACAAGTAAATGACACGTATTTTCAAAAACAAGCATGTATGGTGACATATCCAAGTTAGTTTTAAAAACTATTCAATAGTGTGATGTCTCTAGGTTCACACAAGACTACAATCTAAGAATGTCAAACCTACCATGCACCAACATCGTACAATAACATGTTTAATCATCACCGTTACTATCTCTCTAGTGAAATCAACAAATAGGTAAAGGTACAAAATAAGCAAAGAATAATAGAGTAGTACAACGACCAGAATAAGCACAGAAGAATTGTATAAATAACCCATCATAAGACCTAACTGAAAATAGAATGAAATTTTGCTGAAACTGAATCAATGTAATATGTCTCAACCCAAAAGTCAAATGAAATCCCACTAAGGTACTCGACCTCTATAAAATAAAAATACAAACTCTAATGTCTGAAAAATAAGTAACTACAATGGAGCTCTGAAAATAATTACAAATATAATAAAATAGATGAAAGCTAAGATGCAACTCCATCAACCTACGACTCTCCGAGTGCTTGACTCGCCATCTGAAAAGAGAGGAAACAACGATCGTCAAAGCGCTAGCGAGATCATCTCCACCGTCCCCAGGGGGAAGGGGTAGGAGTATATAAGAAAATACTGATAGTACATATAGATATAAAATCATATATACTATACTAAGTGCAAATTGGTATTTAGAAACCCACAACACGAGAATTAGTATGTCGAGCAAAATAATCCAAACAAGAAAACTCTCATGTATATACCATGTCTCAAATTGAGAATCACTAAATACGAATTTCAATCCTATAAATGAAAAAAAAAAACAACAACACATACCAGAAAATACGACAACTCTAAACCTCAACCATGATGAACCAATGTCACAATCTCGGACTACCCTCGGGTAGTTGGCACAGTCATACGAAAAATATCATCCAACATAAACATCTTCATAGATCATGCCATGTATACCAAGTATCCATAAATATACCCTACTCTCGGTAATCTAACATGGGATCAACACTACAACTGTGTATGTATATGTGTGTGTGTATGTGTGTGTGTGTGTGTGTGTGTGTGTGTGTGTATGTATGTATGTATGTATGTATGTATGTATGTATATATATATATATATATATATATATATATATATATTATATATATAAGTATATGTTGTGTGTATGTGTGTGGTGTGTGTGTGATGTGTTTGTATGTATC
>NC_033797.1:88536490-88642342 GCF_001876935.1 Asparagus officinalis | reverse complement strand
GTGTATGTATGTATATGTGTGTGTGTGTGTGTGTGTGTATGTGTGTGTGTGTATATATATTATATATATATATATATATATATATACATGAAATAACGATACTCTTGTAAGGTACTCATAATATCATGTGGAAACAACATCCTTACTCAATCGTTCTGCAGAGATAGGTAAATCACGCTATTCCTGAATGATACATCCAGAGGATTGTAAAACAAAGTGTAGGCAAATCAGCCAAATTCGGAAACCCCGATCATCTTAGAGTATGGTACAGCTACGGTCTCATTACGGAAAAACACCCAACTCTATGTGTAGTATAGCTGCGGTCTCATTGCGGCAAAACTACCAATCACTTAGCATCCACCACTGTTGAATTATGTATTATGTGTGTGTTATTCCAACACCATCAACTTAAACATGTGTCATACATCTCAACTATTCATGTAAACTCAAGTAAGAACATATATCAAGTGCTTGTGCATGTATCTTGATGTGCGGATCATTATCTCATGTTCACAACATCTCAGGTGTTAAACAGATAACAAACATCACATAACAATGTAGGTTGTTCGAGAAAATCCCTCGAATCAAACAACTATAACACAAAACATGCACAAGTGATAACATGCAGGTCGGTTGACCGGGCATGCTTCGGCGGTCGACCAGCTAGTGGCCCTGAGCCTGATTCCTGCAGGTTGTGTTCGATATTGTGTTCGTGATTCTAACTCAACTAGCTTGCTGTAAAACATATATAATACATTTTAAAAACTTGTTTAACACTACTGAAGTTCATCTAACACATGAAACAAAAATCATCACATTAAATATCATATGTAAATCCTAAACATGTACAAAAGCATCAAAATATCGTGTAAACCATCAAAAATCAGTTAAAACTCATGTTTAAAATACTTTTAGTTCTTCATCAACCTCAAATATTTTGTTCATAATCATCTAAACACAAAAAGATCAGAACATTATTCCATTATAATAAAGAGAACTATTTTTATGTGCGAAAATAGGTTTTAGGCTCAATAAAACAAAAAAAATCTAACAAAAATCAATTTAAAAAGGGGTGTAGGGTTAGCAGAGATGAAACTCGCCTGAAAAACCTTTGTTGAAAGCCTGAAAGTGCAAAACCAAAACAGATCCCTTAGCCCCAAGCTAACAATCTCGCCTTCATGTCGGTGTTTTGCTTCACAAAGCACTTGAAATCCTAAAACTTAGATATTGGGTTTTTATGAGGGAGATGGTGGCTGCTAGGGTTCAGAAGTTTTGGATAAAAATATGTGAAAGTTTGTGAGCAAGAGATATATATAACATACAAGTGGACCTAGGCCTCAAAATATGAATCCAACTCAAATCAGGATTCTGGAAAAACGCTCGACGGTCGACCGGGCATGAGTGGTCGGTTGATCTGCTAGAGACTTTCCTGTATGTGCATATTTTGGCCTTCGTGCATGTTTTGACTTGTTTCTCTCACATATATGAACTTGTTTGATCTCAAATCACTTGCTTTTATACTCATACATCATTTAATGATATTTATCATGATAAAAATTCACTAATCATAATTAATCACATATTATCTCAAATTAGCGGGGTTTTACATTCACCCCCCTTAAAGAATTTTGTCCTCAAAATTCCGTATTCGTATCTTAAAGATTAATAATACGAGTAAAGCACTAAGAGGGAATAATCCAGAAAAGAAAACGCTCCCTTACAGATCTCATACCATTAATCCCTAGATATGAATCATAAGCAAACATTTAATGTTAACAATCTAAAATATGTATACTCCCACTTAAACCCTAATTAAATAGAACTAGTACATCAGGCGAAAAAGCCAAACAAGGAAGCCCCATGTATATACCATATGTTCCGAATGATTAGGAGCTAAGTGTTAATACCATATTCTTGTGTTAAATATAAATGTAGCTGAACATATAACATAATCATAAATGCATAAAAGCATACTCAACATCAACATCTTACTTGCTCAAACAGTGTGGGTAGTCGTGACGCATATCCACCTCGCGCTCCCAAGAAGCTTTCTCGACTCCTTTCCGATTCCATTGAACTTTCACTAAAGGAATCACCTTGTTTCTAAGTTTTTTGTCCTCTCTAGCAAGAATACAAACCGGGATCTCAACGGTAGTCAAATCTACCTGAATCTTAATTTTTGGTGCATCAATCACCCTCTGCTGCTTCTCGTCACGCAAATGCTTCTTAAGCATCGAAACATGGAATTCATCATGTGCACTCAACATCGATGCTGGAAGATCTAATCTATATAAAACAGCTCCAACACACTCAACAATTTTGAATGGACCCACATATCTCGGAGCAAGTTTTCCTTGTCTATCAATTCGATGAACGCCCTTCATCGGTGATACCTTCAACATGACAAAATCTCTAACCTAAAACTCCAAAGGTCATCATCTTTGATCTGTATAGCTCTTTTGCTGACTCTGAGCAGCAAGAATATGCTCTCTAATCAATGCTACTTTCTCTACGGTCTGTCTCATGAGCTCTGGCCCAAGCAAAAGGCTGTCCTCTAGCTCTGCCCAACAAATAGGCAATCCACAAGGCCTCCCGTACAATGCCTCATATGGTACCATGCGAATAGTAGTGTGGTAACTATTATTATAAGCAAACTCAATCAATGGAATGTGATCCTCCCAGCTACCCTTTAAATCTATAATGCATTCTCGCATCATATCATCCAACACCTAGTTCACTCTCTTCGTCTGACCATCCGTCTGTGGGTGGAAAACACTACTATATGACAACTGGCTGTCGAATGAATTCTGAAAACTCCTCCAAAATGGGATGTGAAGACTGAGCCTCGATTTGATACAATCGTCTTTGGGACTCTATGTAATCGGACTATTTCTCGGTAAAAATCCTCACATAAGTCTCCGCCGTATAAGTCGTCTTCACGGGTAAGAAATGCACCGACTTCGTCAATCGATCAACTATCACCCAAATAGAATCATTCTCTTTCTTTGATCTCGGTAGTCCTACAATAAAATCTATAGAAATATATGCCCATTTCCACTTTGAAATGGGTAAAGGCTGTAGGGTTCCTATAGGTCTCTGATGTTCTGCCTTCACTTGCTGGTAGGTAAAGTACTTAGCTACATACTCTGAAATCTCCCTATACATGCCGCTCTACCAAAAGTGCCTCTTTAGGTTCTTGTACATTTTTGTTGTGCCTAGATGCACTGTATACCTGGTATGATGCCCCTCATCAAATAAATCCTTCTTTAGCTTTGGATTGTTCAGCATGACTAACTGGCTCTTCATTCGAAGACCTCCATCTGTTGTAATAGTCCAATCAGCCTAGGACTCTTTGAAAATCTCCCCCTTTTGGGTTTGAATCCAAGAATCCTCTAGCTGAGCTCTTACCACTCTAGCGCTCCAAGATGGTTGTACTGACAAAGCTCCTAAGAAAACGCTGCTCCTGTCAATCTCTGGCCTAAAAGCAAACTTGCTGAGGATGTAAAGATCTCTATATAATGAGCATCTCAAAGCTACAAGTCCGTGACGACGCTTCCTACTCAACGTGTCCGCAACCACGTTCGCCTTCCCCGGATGATACTGAAGCGCAAACTCGTAATTCTTAATAAACTCAACCCATCATCACTACCTCTGGTTGAGTTCATTCTGGGAGAAAAGGTACTTCACATTCTGGTGGTCCGTGAACAACTCAAAACACTACATACAGATAATGCCTCCATGTCTTCAATGCGAAGACTACTGCTGCCAACTCCAAATCATGTGCGGGATAATTTTGCTCATGAGTCCTCAACTATCTTGAATTATAAGCTACTACTCTCTGTGTCTGCATCAAAACACCTACAAGACCCGATAACGACGCATCCGTATAGACAACAAAAGTCTTATCACTGCTTGGAAAGATCAACACCGGTGTTGTAGTCAACTTAGCCTTCAAAGTCTCAAAGACCTCCTAGCACTCTGTTCCCTAAACAAAGAGTATACCCTTCTTCGTAAGGCATGTAACTGGCATCGCAATCTTTAAGAAGTCCTAAATAAACTTCCTGTAATAGCTGGCCAGACCTAAGAAACTACGAATCTTTGTAACGGTCTTCGACGGCTCCCAATCAAGAATGACCTCCACCTTAGCTGGATCTACTGCAATGCCCTCCCGACTGATAACATGGCCCAAAAATCTAACCTCAGATAACCAAAATTCACACTTGCTGAATTTAGTGTATAACTGGTGCTCCCACAAAGTCTGCAATGCCAACCGTAAGTGTTGCTCATGCTTGACCTCCGATCTCGAATAAATAAGAATATAATCAATGAACATGATCACGAATTGGTATAAATATGGACAAAAAACCCGATTCATCAAATCCATGAATAGCGTGGGTGCATTGGTCAGCCTAAATGGCATGATAAGAAACTCAAAGGGCCCATATCGAGTCAGAAAGACGGTATTGGGAATATCCATCTCCCGAACCTGCAACTGATGATAACCGAAACAAAAATGAACCTTCGAGAAACACTATGCTCCCTACAACTGGTCGAACAAGTCGTCAATCCTCGGTAGTGTATACCTATTCCAGATAGCGACCTTGTTCAACTCACGATAATATATACATAATTGCATACTATCGTCCTTCTTCTTCACGAAAAGGACCGACGCTCCCCACGGAGAATAACTTCGGTGAATGAAACACTAAGATAACAACTCATCTAACTGGATCTGGAGCTTCATCATCTCAGTTGGCGCCATACGATAAGGTGTTCGGGAAATCGGTGCTGTGCTTGGCTGCAGCTCGATACAAAACTCAACCTCTATTACTGGAAGTAAACCCGGTATGTCAGGAAGACATCCTGATACTCTACGACCACTCGCGTCTTGCTCAAATCGGTAGCTAAATCTTGTATCATCACCTCCTTGACGTATGCCAGGAATGATTCCGCAAACTGGTTGCCCCGTGAGGTCGCTACCACCAATTCAGATCCATCAAAAGCTCGTAAACTGAATGTCTTTGTAAAACAGTCGATACTCACATGGTAGGAAGATAACCAATCCATACCAAGGATAACATCAAACTCGGACATACGCAAAATGATCAAATCGACCACGAACTCATAATCGTGTAAGCTGACAATACATTTCCTACAGATACTCTCTAAGAGGACAACTCTCCCAAAGGAGTAGATACTGATAACGGAATATCTAGAGGCTGCACTGCAAGCTGAAGTCTAATCATAAAATCATAGGAGATGAAGGAATGCGAGGTACCTAAACGAAAAGAATACAGGCTGGAAAGGAGTTCACAAGGAACATACCTTCTACCATGGCCCCACTTGCACCATGATCATAAGGAACAACTGCATATACTCTACCAATAGCTGAAGGCTGCCGCGCTAAATCACCTGGAACATATGGGACTATCTGTCCCTGTTAAATCTCCTGGATGACCTACCCCTCAATCCTCAGAACTACTGGCGGTGCACTATCCTCAACTGCTGGCCCTGACCTCGGCCCTGAGCACGGTTCTGCTACTGCTAGTTCTGGTTCTTGCCCTGCTGACCTGCTGTTGGTGTGCTACGGCACTCTGTGCCCAAACTTTTGGTAGTTAAAACATGTCCCCTAAAATCTACACTGCTGTTATGCCCTATGATCATGCTGATTTCTTTTCTTATGGGGACCCTGCTGATGTGGACCTTTACTCTGCTGCTAGGGTCCTCCTGGTCTTGCAAAAGGCCTATTTCCCTTTCCTTTATCCCTAGGCTATCTTAATTTAACATTCTCATCCTTGCCCTTTCGGAACATAGCTGTCTCTGTCTCCTAAGATATAGAAGCATCAACCACCTCCCGCACTGAACAAAATCTCCTAGATACGAGGTATCGACATAAACTCGGGCGAAGCCCTATTAAGAACATCTGAGCCTGTCGCTCCTCAGTATGCTACATGCTCGTGAATATGAGTAATTCTATGAACTTACTCTCATAATCCGTCACCGACATGTCTCCCTACTCTAGCCGGGCTAGCTCCAACTCCTTCCCGGATTTTGCTGCAGCTAACACATACTGTTCATCAAAGAAGTAAACAAAAGTCTCTCACGAAATCATCATCCTCTGCTCTGGAGTGAACCGAAGTTGATACCATCCTCCTGCATCATCCTTGAGGCTGAAAGCTACTAGCTTTTGCTTCTGCACAATGTTCACGCTAAGCATATCCAAGATGTTACTCACATCTTCCTTCCACTTGTGTGTTACAATAGAATCTGACGTGTCGTGAAACACTGATGCTCTCATCTTCTGGTATCTCTCTACCAGACCAAGACAAGCCTCCTGCTCAGTGGCTCCATCGACAACTGGTGGTGGTGGTGTCGCTATTGGTGTCTCTTCTGGTGTTTCTTCGGGTCTTTCCTCTTGGATAGGTATCTCTTGCTAAGCTTGATTCGCCAACTGCTCCTCTATCATTGCCAACCGAGCTGCTATAGATGCTATGAGATCGACTAGATACTGCGGAGCCTGCTACGGCTCGGGCTCTGCATCAGCTTGCCAGCTCCCTGAGCACGGGTACATTTGCTACCACATCCTCTTCCCAACATCTATAAGTTCAGGATTAGAGCTTGTTAAACATAGTAAATAGGATCCCAAACATAAAGATAAAACATATATCAATAGGAAAATAGTATCACTTATCATTCATCGCATGCTTTATCATTCAAAGCAAGATATTCATCATAAAAAATTTAATATTTTTTTTGTGTGTATATATAGAATTCCTAGTGGACTCTATACATGATTCCTAGGAAACTCTATCCTAGCTCCACAACTTAACACATGATGATCCTAAGGACGCTGGAACTAGAGCTCTGATTCTAACTATGATGCCCCTGGGTTCACACAAGACTACAGTCCAAGGTGAATCCAAGAATGTCAAACCTGTCATGCACCAACACCGTGCAACAACATGTTTCACCATCACAGTTACTATCTCTCCAGTGTAGTCAACAAACAGGTAAAGGTACAAAACATGTAAAGAAATAACAAAGTAGTACAACAAACAGAATAAGCACAGAAAAGTGTATAAATAACCCATCATCAAGACCCAACTGAAAATAGAATGAAATTTCTCTAAAACTGAATCAATGTAATATGTCTCACCCCAAGAATCAAATGAAATCCCACTAAGATAATCAACCTTTACAAAAAAAAATACAAACTCTAATGTCTGAAAAATAAACAACTACTATAGAGCTATGAATATAACTACAAATATAATAAAATAGAAGGAAGCTAAGATGCAACTCCATCAACCTACGACTCTTCGAGCGCCTGACTCGTTGCCTGAAAAGAGGGGAAACAACGAGCATCAAAGCGCTAGCGAGATCATCTCCACCGTCTCCAGGGCGAAGGGGTAGAAATATATAAGAAAATACTGATAGTACATATAGATATAAAATCATCTATACTATACTAAGTGGAAATTAGTATTTAGAAACCCATAACACGAGAATTAGTACGTCGAGCGAAATAATCCAAACAAGGAAACTGATACGGGTGTATCTTCTCTTCGGGAGCTTAGCGATCCTCATGGGAGCTTGAGGATAGATGATTCATTCCAATGGTCTTGAGAAATAATTAGAGGAGTCGTGGACGAGGCCATTGGAAGCAACGAAGTCGACAAGGATTCATCAAAAACTGGCAGAAATTACAGTTGGACTCTGTCCGGTCGACGCGCGTTCAGTGGTCAGGCGGTCGACCGCATCGTGCAGCAAACCCCAACTGATTGTCTCGCGGACTGAGATCGGTCGCACGATGTGTGGCACTGCGGTCGACCGAGCAACCTGTAATCGATTTTCCAGATTTCGTCGTTCTGACTGGTCGACCGACTTGGGCACTGCGGTCGACCGCGTCGCGGATCCGGGCCTGGGCCTGTTTCCTGCTCCAGTTGGGATTTCTGTTTAGTATAAATAGAAACACGACTTTTCTAGGGTTTAGAACTCAGTTTGTAATCAGCAAAAAGAGATCAGGGAGTAGTTCTTTGATCTAGAGGCAGATTGTGAGAGAGAGATTTGTAAAATCCAATTGATTCTCATAATCTAGAGAAGGTATTTTCCTTCGCCCTAATTCAACCTCTTGTGTTCTTCTATCGTTCTTCTTCTTTACCCACTCTTGATAATTTCCGCGATCAGAGTGCTCGCACGGCAACTCGTATCAAGTTGGTATCAGAGAGCTAGATCCTGTGAAGGGGGAACCTGTGTATGGTCCTTACTCGCTCACAATACAAGAAGCTTGGCGAGATCCTTATTTCTTTGGAGGGAGTCCATAAATTAAGGAAGGAGAAGATGACTGAAGCAGATAATTCAGCGAGACTTGATGCCATGGAGAGACAGATTGAGACGATCGGGACGACTCTTACCCAACTCGTGGTGTCTAATCATACGGATGGTGACAAAAGGAGGAATCTTCTTCGAAGGGCCAAGAATGAAACTCGTCGAATCCGAACGAGGAACACGGCGTAATCTGAATTCAGAGGCGGGAGACTGAGTTGTTCAAGACTGCTGGACACAAAGGGTAAGAACAATTTTACCAAAATTCTGAAGATTGACTTCAAGTTGAGATTACACTGTATTATGATGGCGAGTTATCGAACAGTGGAGAAGGCCTTGATGATTTGGATCGAACGATATACGAGATTACTTCACTCTCTACGGTATATTCGTCCAAGGGTAAGATAGTGCTTCCGCTGACACTGAAAGCTTCCGAGCGCATCGGTGACGTGGTGGAAAATCTATTGCATAACAGGAGGGCGCAAAGCCTGAGTGTCGCTGGAACAAGTTCAAGGAACTACTTCGTAAACAGTTCCTATCCAGAGGGTTCCTTGAGGAGCATTCGCGTCACAAGTGGTTATGGCTTTGCCGCACAAAAGTTTAATCAGACCGTTCAGCGAGTATACGACCGGATGTTCCAACACGCAGGCGATGCTTCTAAACATCGCAACAGCACGAGTATCCAATCTTTATCGAAGTACATGCGCGTGGTTGAATGAATACATCCGGAAGGAGATGAAGCCTGTCTTCAGTGGCAGACAATCGCAAGAGGTGCGGACGTGAAGGCCATTTGCCATTGAGGCAGGCAGAAGAAGGCCAATTGAGGACAAAAGCGCGATTCCAAACCATCGGGGAGCAAGACGGTGGCTCTCAGCTCTCAAGGATGAGGAATAATGAGCGTATGACTCGTGGGAAAGCAGGATTGACATTGCAATCCTGCAAGCAGACAGCGGCATGTGCCGGGCCGATCGCTTAGCCTGGCGATCAAGTATCCTTCATCGAAGCCAAAAGGAATTGAAGAATGAAGGCAGGACGAAGATAGGCGTTACGTAGTTAGCACAGAGTCGTCCGCAAGGAGGTTCCCGGGATGACCGGAACCCAATAGCAGTCTCAACCTTATTGGCGGGGAAGCAGGCTACCAAGGAAGATGACGACCCGCAGGGAAAGGCAGCCTCTTTGCCTTCTTGAAATTGCTGAGGTCAAGCACAGCCTTAGTTGGATGCTATGTAGATCAAACAGGGAGTCAGAATAAATCTGATATCTGAGGCTATTAGGTACAGAAGCTTGGGATTTGAAAGACGGTGGTGAACGCATCCAAAGCCCTATCATTAGGCGTGGATTCAGAAGGCAGGCGGGGATGAGTGTAGTGAACAGCTGTTTATTCAGATTTTGCACTCGCACGCATGTCGTATATTGACGAGGTCACATGCGACGGTGTGTTTTCCCTGTTAGATGTTTGCAACGTTATTTGGCATTCCTTATTTGTGTCGATAGTATACGCTCTAGTAATTATGATCGGCCGAGCCAAAAGCTTATACGCTTCGACCAAGGATGGCGAGCAAATTCGTTTTTTCGTCCGGCATGCTCTTCCACAGCGCAGACGAGCTTGTGACAGTGACTCAGGCTAAGAGCGTTGCCGCTGACATGCGCGGCAGGAAGTTCGTTTTATTGCTATACATTCGAACCGATATGAAAGAGCCAGCTGAGTAATCATGCTGCTTGTTCCGCCGTTGAGCAAGCTTCAAGAGCGGAGATCTTGAATAAGTGTCTAAAAAGGCAAGTATGCCGCGACTTGCTTTTCGCGAGATCACGGGGACTATCCACCACGTCGAGGTGTAGAGCATGAGATTAATGCTTGACAGCGGAGAGTTCCTTACCTAACATAGGCCTATACCGCCTCACATCAGTACTAAAGTCCGAGGAGATTCAAGAAGCAAGTTCAGGAGCTCTTGTGGACAGCGGGTGATTTGCCAAGTTGTTCGTCCTTTCGGCCTTGTCACCAGTCGCTTGTTTGCGTGCCTAAAAATGGATGGAGTCTTGGCGCGTATGCTGCGCTAGCATTTATCGGGCACTCAACAAGCATCACAATTCAAGCAATCGCCTACCCTATTTACGCGGATCGATGATTCTTATGGACCAGGTGGAGGCCGGGCGAAGGTTTTTCACAAAAGCTGATTTTGAAGTCTGGTACCATCAGGGTGCAGCGATTCGGGAGCCGAGACACCTTTGGAAGACTGCGTTCAAGACCAAGCAAGGCGTTGTTCGATTGTCGTTCGGTGATTAGCCGTATTTGGACTGTGCAATTGCTCGGCCTACCTTTTATGAGGATTATGAATGATTTGTTGCGACCATTTATATGAGGATTTTGTGATAGGTTTACCTTGATGATATCTTGCGCTGTAAGCAGGAACCTGTCTGAGCGCAGGCATCTTGTTCATGTATGCAGAAGGTATTTGAAGTGTTGCAGGTACGGACAGCTGAAGCCTCAACTAGGGCAAAAAGCTTCGCGATGTTCGCGGAAGGACGAGTGGTCTGTATCTCGGCCTTCATCGTTAGTGGAAGGGCCAGCCGGAGGATAGATCCAGGCAGTGGAGCACGTGCATCACATAAGTTGGCCGACGCCCCAAGACAGTGATCTGAGGTGAGGAGCTTCATGGCAGCCTTGCCAGTAATTTGCGCAAGTCAGTTACGACATTTTCGACTTATGCCGGCCACCGTTTACATGGCCTCACAAGGCTAAAGTTCAGTTTGAGTGTGGGAAAGACGCGTATGAGGAGGCTTTTCAGTTGCCTTAAAAGCCGAAGATTCGGATGGCTAACCAGTAGTTGCCGTTGCCGAATTTGCAGCGGACTATTCGATTGGTAGAGACGAAGCATCGCCGTTCTAATTATGGATGGTACGCGGTGTTATCAGGAATGCGGAAACGGTGGAATACCATTCTGAGATAGTTTTCGCGTTGCTTGCTTGCCGAACCTACCCCAACCTACGACAAGTACTTCTTATGCGCTATATCAAGCAATTAAGCCATTGCGAGCCGGTGTATCTTGCTAGGGAAGGGAAGTGGTCGTGCATTGCGGATCATAAAAAGCCCGTTGCGAGTTTCTTACTATGCCCAGACGCAAGCTACAGCAGCGCCGACCGGCACATGAACGCTGGATTGTCTTTATTGATGGCCTTCAACATCATTATTAAGGCTACAATAATGGGGCCGAAACCACGAACAAAGTTGGCCGATATGAAATTTATCTCGCCCCCACTTTAAAAGGTCGTTGTTCTGTGGGCGACGCGTATTTCAGCCCCTTGGCTTCCTTTGAGTATGTTCAGTTTATGCATCAGTAGCATACTTCGGTAGCTGTGTTTGCAGAGGCGAAGACTGGTCGACGGGGGGATATTCTATTAGACAGGGGTGCGATATGCACTTGGAGATGATATTGGCTAATTTTGTATTCGTGACGTCGGGCCAATTTTGATGGCTTTCAACATCATTATTAGGTACAAGAAGGGGGCGACGAACAAGTTGGCCGATATGTTATCTCGCCCACCGATAAGGTCGTTGTTGGTGGCGACGCGTATTCAGCCCTTGGTTCCTTTGGAGTATGTACAGCTGTATGCATCTAGTAGGGACTTTGGTAGTGTGTTTGAGCAGGCGAAGGCTGGTCGAAGGGGGGAGTATGCACTTGGAGATGATGGCTTATTGTATCGTGGGGCATCACTATGCATTCCGGAGGATGGTGATAGGTTGCAGTGGATTCGGGAAGCACATACCTCGTGTGTGCAAGGGCATTTTGGCATTCAGAAAACGCTTCTCAATCTACGGCGACATGTGTTTTGGCCACGGATGCTTGATGATGTGACCAAGTATGTTGGAGGGTGTAAGTTATGTTGTATTTCGAAGCCTTCTAACAGAAAGAGGGGATTGTACCTACCATTACCGGTTCCTTCTAGGCCGTGGGAGAGCATTTCTATGGATTTTCTAGGGGGGTTGCCGACTACGAAGCGCGGGCATGACTATTTGTACGTTGTGGTGGACCGGTTCAACAAGATGGTGATATTGATTCCTTGTAAGAAGACCGTGACGGGAGCGGGTGCAGCACAATTGTTCTTTGAGCATGTGTGAAAGCACTTTGGGTTGCTGAGCTCGATTATTTTGGATCGGGATAGCCGGTTTCTCGGGCATTTTTGGGATTCTTTGTGGTGTTTGATGGACACTAAATTGAAGAAGAGCACGGCCTTTCATCCACAAACAGACGGACAAACGGAGGTAGTCAACCGGACTATGGTGCACATGTTGCGGGGGTATAATTCTAGGCATCCTAAGACTTGGGATGAGAGTTTACCATATTTGCAGTTTGTTTTTAATCGGGCAATTCATGGATCTTCCGGAAAGTCACCGTTTGAGACTTGTTATGGATTTTTACCGCCGAGCCCGTTCGATCTTGTGTTTTCAAGTGAAGCCACAGTGGACGGCAAGGAAGGGAGTGAGAGACAACGTGCTCAGCGATTTCTTGAGAAGATTGCAAATATTCATGCCACGGTTGAAGCTCAATTGAAGAAATCGCAAGCTAAGTACAAGGCGAAGCATGATCAACATCGGGTTCCTTGTAACTTTGGTAAAGGCGATATGGTATGGCTAAAATTGAGTAAGGAGAGGCTCAAAGGAGAAGGGAAGAAGTTGAAGCCTATTCGTTATGGTCCATTTCGGATTATCGATTAGATTGGCGACAACGCTTTTCGTTTAGATTTGCCACCTTACTTAGGCATGTATTCGGTGATCAATGCCGAGTACTTGAAGTTGTTTGAACCTCCGTTATTGGATGATGAAGGTGATGACAAGTTGATCTTACCGCATGTTGAAGACTTGTGGTTTGATAGAGAGGAGCCACTGAAAGAAGATTGCATTTTGGAACGGAAGACGACCACGACGAGGCGGGGGACGAAGGAGTCGTTTCTCATTGGACGTCAAGGTCAGGTCCCTAGCAAGGCCAAGTGGTTCAACAGAGAAGGAGGGGCTCGCGAGTTCCCTCAGCTGAAGTTCTAACTTGAATGGGACTTCAAGTTCCTAAAGGGGGGACCCATGATACGGGTGTATCTTCTCTTCGGGAGCTTAGCGATCCTCATGGGAGCTTGAGGATAGATGATTCTCATGGTATCTTGAGAATAAAGTAGAGGAGTCGTGGACGAGGCCATTGGAAGGAGGATAGTATGAGTTCTCATGGTATCTTGAGGAATAAAGTTAGAGGCAGCCATGGGAGTGGACCGGCGCGGAGGCGATTGGAAGCCAACGGAAGATCCGAAAGGCGATTCATCAAAACCGCGATGTCTCTTTTACAGTTGGACTCTGTGCCGGGTCGACCCGGCGGTCGGTCACGGGCAGCGGGCGGACCCATCGTCGCACAGACGCCAACTACGTGCGGGTCTTGTCTCGAGGCGACTGGAGAATCGGTGTACGACCGATTGGTGGCACCTTGCGGTTCGACCGGAGAACCCGGTAAATCGATGTTTCCAGATTTCGTCGTTCCATGACCGGTCGAGCCGACTTGGCACTCTGCGGTCGACCAGCGTCGCCGGATCCGGGCCTTGGGCCTGTTTCCTGGCCATCCAGTGTGGATTTCTGTTTACTATAACATAGAAACACGACTTTTCTAGGCGTTTTAGAACTTCCAGTTTGCTAATTGCAGAAAAGAGATCAGGGGTATGCTTCTTTGATCTAGAGAGATTGTCGAGAGAGAGATTTGAAAACTCCAATTTGATTCTCGATAATCTAGAGAAGGTAATTTTCCTTCGCCCTAATTCAACTCTTTGTTCTTCTGTCGTTCTTCTTCTTTACCCACTCTTGATAATTCCGCGATCAAGAGTGCTCGCACGGCAACTCGTATCAGAAACTCTCATGTATATACCATGTCTCAAATTATAAATCGCTAAATACTAATTCCAATCCTATAAATGATAAAAAAACACATACCAAAAAATACTACAACTCCAAACCTTAATCATGATGAATCAATGTCACAATCTCGGACTACCCTTGGGTAGTTGGCGTAGTCATACGAAAAATATCATCCAACATAAACATCTCCATAGATCATGCCGAAATGTACCCTACTTTCGGGTAATCTAACATAGGAGCACTAATACAAATTGTGTACATATACATGCCTCTACTTGAAATAATGATACTTTTGTAAAGTACATCATAATATCATGCGGAATCAACATCCTTACTCAATCATTCTATAGAGATAAGTAAATCACCCCATTTCGGATGATGGATCCAGATGATCGTACAACAGAATGTAGGTGTATCAGCCCAATCCGGAAACCCTGATCATCTTCGAGTATGGTATAACTACGGTCTCATTAAGGAAAAACACCCAACTTTAAGTGTGGTACATCTACGGTCTTATTACGGCAAAACTATCAATAACTTAGCATCCACCACTGATGAATTATGTATTATGTGTGTGTTATTCCAACACCATCAACTTAAACATGTGTCATACATCTCAACTATTCATGTAAACTCAAGTAAGAACATATATCAAGTGCTCGTGCACGTATCTTGATGTGCTGATCATTATCTCATGTTCACAACATCTCAGGTGTTAAACATATAACAAACATAACATAACAATGTAGGTTGATCGAGAAAATCCCTCGAATCAAACAACTATAACACAAAACATGCACAAGTGATAACATGCAGGTCGATCGACTGGGCATGCTTCATCGGTCGACCAGCTAGAGGCCCTGAGCCAGATTCCTGCAGGCTGTGTTCGATATTGTGTTCGTGATTCTAACTCAACTAGCTTGCTGTAAAACATGCATAATACATTTTATAAAAAACTTGTTTAACACTACTGAAGTTCATCTAACACATGAAACAAAAATCATCACATTAAATATCATATGTAAACCCTAAACATGTACAAAAGCATCAAAACGTCGTGTAAACCATCAAAACTCAGTTAAAACTCATGTTTAAAAACTTTTAGTTCTTAATCAACCTCAAATATTTTGTTCATAATCATCTAAACACAAAAGGATCAAAACGTTATTCCATTATAATAAAGGGAACTATTTTTATGCGCAAAAATAGGTTTTAGGCTCAATAAAACCAAAAAAATCTCACAAAAATCAATTTAAAAATGGGTGTAGGGTTAGCAGAGATGAAACTCGCCTGAAAACCTTTGTTAAAAACCTAAAAGTGCAAAACCAAAACAGATCCCTTAGCCCCAAGCCAACAATCTCGCCTTCATGTCGGTGTTTTGCTTCACAAAGCACTTGAATTCATGAAACTTAGATCTAGGGTTCATGAGGGAGATGGTGGCTGCTAGGGTTCAAAAATTCTGATGAAAATATATGAAAATTCATGAACAAGAGGTATATATAACATACAAGTGGACCTGGGCCTCAAAATATCCGAATCCATCTCAAATCAGGATTTTGGAAAAATGCTCGTTGGTCGACCGGGCATGGGTGGCCGGTCGACCGGCCAGAGACTTTCCTGTATGTGCTTGTTTTGGTCTTCGTTCATGTTTTGACTTGTTTCTCTTACATATATGAACTTGTTTGATCTCAAATCACTTGCTTTCGTACTCATACATCATTTAATGATATTTATCATGATAAAAATTTACTATTCATAATTAATCACATATTGTCTCAAAATTAGTAGGGTTTTACAAATAGATCCATAAAGCATCACACAATTTAATTGGCCAATCTTTTCTATTTTGATTAATAGTTTTTTAAGATTTATTTAATCTGTCTATCTATGACCTCTACTTGATCACTGGTTAAGGAGTGATATTGAGTTAATAACTTTTGTATAATTTAATATTTTCTCATGAAAGTCTCAAAGAAACGGTTACAGAATTATGTACTATTATTACTAATGATCGCATGGGGCACTACAAACTAAGAAATGATATTTTCCTTTAGAAAGTTGACAACTACCTTATTGTCATTGGTTTTACAAGCTACTACTTCAGCCCATTTAGACATATAGTCTACAATCACTAGAATGTATAAGTTTTCATTAGACTATGGAAATGGTCCCAAGAAATCTATACCCCACGGATTAAAAAGCTCAACGACTAGGGTTGGTTGTAAGGGCATCATATTTCTTCTAGTGATTTTTCTTAAAAGATGACAGCGATTACAAGCTTTATAGAGCTCATATGCATCCTTAAACAGATTGAGCGAATATAGCCCATATTGGAGGATTTTCTCAGCAATTTCTTAGGTCAAAGTGGCCCCACAAACTTGCTCGTGATAAAAGGAAAGAGCACTCCTAATCTCTTCATTTGGTATACACCTTTTAAAGATCTGATAAGGACAATACTTAAATAAAGAGGGTCATCCCAGTAGAAATATTTCACTTGAAAGAGGAAATGAGATTTATGCTGTTTAGACCAATATAAAGGGAACTATTTTATGACTAAGTAGTTTATAATAGTTGCAAACCACAGTATAAATTGTACTTATAGGAGTTGTTCATTTAGAAAATAATCGTTAATTGGAACATTTGGTGTTAGTGCTTTAGGAACCCTAGACCAATGATCTGCTATTGGGTTATCTGCTCCTCTTCTATTAAGGTTTTACAAATCGAACTCTTGTAACAAGAATGCCCATCTCACGAGTCATGCTTTAGCATCTTTTTGGCTAAAAGACACTTCAGTGTAGTGTGATTGGTGAAAACCTTAGTTGAAGAACCGATGAGATAGGGCCTAAATTTTTCTAAGGCAATAATAATAGCTAAAAACTCCATCTCTATGACGGAGTAATTTTGCTATGCATTGTGCAGTATCCTACTTGCACTGTAGATCACATGAGGTTTCCTATTTATGTGTCTTCCTAAAATAGCACTAATTACAGAATCACATCCATCACACATTAAATTAAAGGATATGGTCCAGTGCATGAATGATAGCAGCTAAGGTGAGCTCCATTTTTAGATGATGTAAAACCCTCTAAATTTTAAAATATTATGAAAAATAATATTAAATGAGTTTTTATTATGATAAATATTATTTATTAATGAATGAGCATGTTAGAAATCAATTTGAGATCGATTAAGTGTGTATATGAGAGTAAACGAGTGAAAACATGCACACACATGCACAAACTGTAAAACAATTCTGTGTTCTGGTCGGTTGACCGAACCAAGCTGATCAGTCGACAAATGATACCCAATTGGATGACCGACGCCTTGTGGTCAGTCAACTAACGGGGCCAAATCCAGATTCCCAGTCTGAGTTAGTTTCGGGTATTTTTGGTTTGTTTCAGGTTTACCCATATATATATAAGTATATATACCCAAAATTTCTCTTTTTTATAATATTTTCTTAACCCTAGCAGCCACCCTCTCCCCTCAAGACCCTAGATCATATTCTGGTGAAATTTTGAGAGCTTTGCGAAGCAAATATTGAAAAGAGGGCGAGATCTTTGGCATTTGGCGAAGGAGGATAAGTTTTCTTGCACGTTTAGGATTTTCATCACGTTTTGAGGTGAGTTTCATCTCCTCCAATGCCTTCCCCATTTTTATTTGGTTTTTATTGAGTTTTATTGAGTTTTATTTAGTTTTATTGGGCCTTAAAACCTAGTTAAAGTATAACGATTGTTCTTTTAAATTACAAGATACAAATATTTGATCTTTTTGTTTTTAGAAGTTATAAAATGGATTCTTTGATTAGGATTCAAGTTCTGAAATAAATTTAACATGAGATTTTGTTGAGATTTATGATTTTCATGATGATTCTTACGAACATGAACATTTTCGGGTTAATAGAATTCACTCAAACCTAATGAATTAAGTTTCATGTAGTTAATCGAACCCTAATAATATTAAACAAGTTTAATTATATGTGTTTTATGTAAAAATACTAATTGGACGAATTGTAGATTAAAAATATGTAATGTTGCTCACTTTCATGTTCTGCTTGGGTCGGTCGACCGAAGCAAAGGAGTCGGTCAACTAATCCCGGCAATGTTGCGGGTGCACGCTTATGCACAACGCCGACCGGTGGACTGATGGCATACTTCGGTCGACCGATATGACGTTGATTTGAGTATTTGTGTTTTGCTACATTTGTATGTTCTCACGCACAAAGCACAAGTCGCGCATCAAAACATGTGCATGTCCATAAGGAGTACGATTTGGGTTCGAGTACACGTAGACATTTAGGAGTGGGTAACCTCACATTTCGTTTTTGCTACGACTAGGAGATGACTAAATAAAGTAGTATCTGTTGATCCGCATGGAGATGTGATAAGGCTAGTGAGCCATTTATGTCGATCCGCATAGTGATGAGATGAGGCTAGTGAACCATCTATGTTGTTTCGTATAGTGATGCGATGAGGCCGGTGAGCCGTATATGTTGATCCACACAATGATACGATGAGTATTAAGTGGAAATTTCTTATGAATGTAGTTCACCATTGTGATATATTATGAAAGGGGTATATTATATTGTGGTTTATACATGATTGTGTTCTGGTATTCGTAATATCTACCCACAGGTAGCATGAGATGCTTGGTTTGACATACTTGATCTTGTTTAGATGATATTTAGATTTGTTTTCCTTTATTGTTTCAGTCATAGGATTTGGAGATTGGTATTTAGGGATCCAAAATTTGAGATATGAGGTATATACATGATGGTTTCCTTGTTTGGATTATTTTGGTTGATGTACCCATTCTCATGTTGTGGATTTCTAAATATCAATTTCTACTTAGTTCATGGTAGATGATTTATATATCTATATATGCACTAACTTGTATTTTCATATACTCCTAACCCCTCCCCCTTGGGGGTGGTGGAGATGATCTTGCTAGCGCTTTGATGCTCGTTGTTTCCCCTCTTCTCAGACAACGAGTTAAGCACGGAGATTCGCAGGTTGATGGAGATGCAGCTTAGCACAACATCATATTTTATTAGTAGTATATCAATGCTCCACATTAGATATTGTTTAGTTTTCAGACATTTAGAGTGGTTTTTCATTTTGTAAAGGCTAAGTGCCTAAATACTATTTCATTTGACATCATGTATTGAAATACTACACATTTGTTTCTGTTTATCAGATTTACTTCATTTTATTCAGTTGGAACATGACATCTTTACCCTATTTGCTTTGTACCTACACTTATTTGTTATTGATTCCACTAGAGAGATATTACTGTAATAGTGAAACGTGTTGTTACACAATGTGGGCGCATGGAAGGTTTGACTTTCTTAGGTTCACATTGGACTACAACCTTGTGTGAAACCAGGGGCGTCACAAATGATCAAAGGCTTTAAGGTATTCAGGAGAGAAATTGAAGGGTGTATCGTTAGCTAAAAGATTGGTCAAAGGCCTAGTAATTTTGCTAAATTCTTTGATGAACTGTCGATAAATTTCACATCCTTGAAATTTTTAGGAGGTGGAAGGTTAGAAATGAGATCTAGCTTAGCCTGGTCAACTTTTATACCCTTATTGGAAACTACATGCCCTAACACAATTCCCTATTTGACCATAAAGTGATATTTCTTCCAGTTGAGAGTCAAATATTTCTCCTTACACCGGGTTAAAATCAGTTTGAGGTGATGCAAACACTTAGAAAATAAGTCACCAAATATTGAAAAATTGTCCATGTAAATTTCTAAGAATCACTCAATCATATTGAAAAAGATACTGATCATGCACCATTAAAAAGTGGCAGTAGCATTGCATAAAACCAAGGGCATGCGATGGTTAGCAAAAGTTCCATATGGGCACTTAATATTGGTTTTTTCTTGATCTTCTGGGGCCATAGGAGTATGATTGTAACCTGAATATCCATCTAAGAAATAATAAAACTCATGTCCTGCTAAATTTTCAAGCATTTGGTCTATGAAAAGAAGAGGGAAGTGATCTTTCGTAATGGCTAAACTGAGTTTCTTATAATTGATGCTGACTCGCCATCCAATTTGGATTCAAATGGAAATTAGTTCATTAGCCTCATTCTGGATCAAGGTGATCCTAGACTTTTTTAGAGCAACTTGGACTAAACTTATTCAAAAACTATTTAAAATAGAATAAATGATCCTGTTATCAAGATATTTTAAAATATCTTTCCTAACTGCTTCTTTTATTATTGGGTTTAACCTATGCTAGGGATCCCTAGTGGGTTTGACATCATCTATCAAATGGATTCGGTGTTGAATAATGGTTAGACTTATCCCTTTGATATCTAATGACTTTCCTATTTATTCTCAAAACATCAAAGAAGGCTCCCTTTTGGCTGAGTGTCAAATTAGAAGAAAAGATAACCGCTAAAGTATCATTCTCCCCTAAATAGGCATATTCTAGATTTTGGGTAAAGGTTTAAGTTCTAACATTAGAAGGTTCCTCCATGAATAGAAGAAATTAGACCCGAGGTTCTGTATCCAAAGATTCGAATTGCAACTTAATGCAGATACATGATCTACTAGTTGATAAACAAAGGTTCGAAAATCGCCTCAAAGCTCAAGTTAGATAAACAAAGATCTGACTTACAAACTCTCTCTTGCTATCCACTAGAAATTATATGAATAATGTTCACTTCTAGGGGTTGATCAGATGGATCACTGGGCTGTCTTTCTAGATTAAAAATGTTAAGATCAATGGTCATGTTTTCAAATAATAACTTCTAGTTCGACAATTGATCAAAGCATTTAAGGTAGCTAAGAATGGTCTACCTAATATAACCGAGATTTGACCTTTAAGATTAAAAATGGGCTATCTTTTCAAGACAATGAAATCAATAGGAAAATAAACTCTCCTACCTTGATTAAAATATCCCCTACCTCTCCCTTAGGAATGTTCATGAATCTATCGATTAATTATAGGGTGCATCTAGTTCAGTTCACCTACTCCTAGCTGTTAAAAGATTGAATAGGGAAGAAGATTTACACTAGTTCCTAAGTCTAGTAGTGGCTTATCAATGAAAGTATTTCCTATGACACATGAAATAGTAGCACAACCAAGGTCCTTACATTTCAGAGACATGAGCTTTGGAAGAATGTCACAGAGATTAAAAGCTAAAAAGACTTTCTTAGGAACATTAGTGGTTCTTCTTTAAATACACAAATCCTTCAAGCATTTTACATAAGACATGATTTGTTCGATTGCATCTAAAAAATGAATGTTAACCTTGACTTGTTTAAAAGTTTCTAGAATTTTCTCTACGTGGGGAGAGTTTTTCCAAGGTCTGAGTCTATCTACAAAGAAAAAAACAGGCTTATACCTATCTAGATTAGGCTAAGTCTCGGGTTTAACTTCTTTGTTATCGGAGGGTCTTGATTTATCAGAAGGAGTGTTTTGGACATGAGAAGAGGAAGAATGGTTTTGATCCTAAGACATTCTAACTTGATTATCTATCTTTCCCTGATCGCTAGCTATGAACTGCATTCACTTGAGTTGGATGATTTGTACTTGATCTAGTATCCTTAGAGTTAGCAACAGGTTGACTCAGAAATTTTCCTCTCTCTCTTTCACTAACACAACCTAGTTAACCAAGTTGAGTTTCTAACCTAGTTATGGTTAGAGTGTTTGAGTTAAGCATATGATCGGTTGTTCGCATGAAGGAATTCAAAGTGTTGGATGATCGAGTGAACATATTCATGGTCTATGTAGAAGCTTTAATCATGGGCTCTAAACCATTTTCTAAAATGCTGAGATGTTTATCATGATTAGAATTCAGAGAAATAGGATTTACATATTGATGATGAGGATGTTGGTTTAGATTGGGTTGTTGACAGTTGTTTGGTGTGTTGAATGGAGCTGTGTTTCTTCTAGGAAATTATTGAGTTGAAGTGGGGGTAAATTTTAATTTCTCAAACAATTTCATTGATTCCATGCAAAATTCAGGTTCTTTCTCCAACTTGGATTGTAAGTTAGAGAAAACAAATCATTTCTAGGATCTTGGAATACAGTGTTCATCTGTTCTATTAATTAATTGTTTCCTAAGAGAGGACATTCCTTTGAAACATGGGCTGAAGAAAAACAGTTATGGCATTCTGGCATAGAAACTTGATTGGTTTGAATTGGAGCTCACTCTTTGGTCTCCAAGGCCTCTAATCAATTAAATCTATTAGCCATATTTGCTTTAGAGGCTATGTTTGACTTTAGAAAAAGATCACTAGATTTGGTTGAGCAAATTGATAAAACTCTTACATCATAGTGTTCCCAATTCATAGTTTTCTCTGGTAAACTCTCTAAAAATTTTCAGGCTTTATCAATGTTTATTTTTTCATAAAATCCCATTGAAACGTAGATTCTAAGAAAGTGTTTGAAGAATAATCCAATCCTTCATAGATGATATGATATAATCGTTACTTTTCTAGACTATGATGATGACATTAGATAAGAAGATCCTTTAACTATTAAAACACTTTCAGAATGGCTCCCCTGAGACTATCTTAAAATTTTGAATGTTGTTTCTAAACTTAATCATATTATGGATTGGGAAACTTTTTTCTAGAAAAATGGTAATAAATTTATCCCAAGTTGAGATAGAATTTGTGGGTAAGTTATACAGTTATTTTTTGGGTTTGTTCTTAAGAGAAAATTGCATAAATCTAGCTTAGTTACATCCTTAGATAATTTCCTAATCTTAGTCATAAGACAATTTTTTTCAAAATCGGATATAAGAATATAAGCATTTTTGAATTCATTTTCAAAGAATTTTATAAGAATATTCATAGAGTGCGGTCTAATCTCAAAATTAGTTTCATTAACATCAAGTACCCTAATGTAAGATGTGATTACATTCTTAGTTGGATAACACATGTCTTGAAGAACGGGTGGACTAGGAGTAGCCATTTCTTCAGTCTTGTTAATTGGTTCAACATGGATTAAACCTTTAGTATTATCCCTAATCCAAACTCGCATATACTAAAAAATTCTTTTTTTTTACATATTGTTGATGTCAAAGTCCTCAACAGCAGGATTTGAGGATGATATTGAAGAGGTTGGGGTCCATTGACCTCCTTTGATGGTTGATTCCTAATAGACTGTTGGTGCCTCTTGCAAAACTGCAACACGCTAGAGGACCGTAGTTGATTCTCCAGTGATTCCACCGATGATCAGGTCAGAATTAAGCTTGAGTGGAGAAGTAGTATGGAGATGGGCTATTTTTTAGCAAGAGATTGCTTACCCTTGTGTTATAGATAGTTCCTCTATTTATAGTAGGTACAAAGGGGAAATTTTGTAATTTTGACCAAGTCCAAGTAGACAACTTAGTTAGCAACTACTTTACAGGTGTCAGCTGTAGGTGGCATAAGTTAACCTTTCCATTAATGCATTGGTGATAGAGGATGCAAAGTGATGATGGAGTCTAATGAGTCATAAAGACTTTTGGGGTTGGAGCAATGATTATTTCTGACCGTGCATTTAATGCAATGGAGATTGACTACCGGTGAGGGCTCGAGAATGACCACCTTTCATCTTGGCCTTGTGAGAAGGGACCAATCACCCTAGTGAGAAGAGATGACTGCTTGGCAAGAAGGGACGATCGCCTGGTGAGAAGGGATGACTCCTTGCGAGAAGAGAGAGAAGGGACGCTTTTTGAGGATGACTCAATCTCATGACTTGGGTTTTCCTGAAATGACACCAAGGTCTTAGGTATGTGCCATGGGCTTATTCATGAGAATGATGACAATGTCCTAGGGTCGATGATGTTTCTTAGTTTTATCTAAAAAGGGTACCAAGGTCTTTTGTTGGAATCGACCGTGTTGAGGATGATTCAATCTCGTGTCTTAGGTTTACTCCAAATGACTCAATCTCGTGTCTTAGGTTTACTCCAAACGACGCCAAGGTCTTGGGTACGTGCTTTGGGCTTACTCATGAGAATGATGCTAATGTCCTTGAGTCCTTATGGCTGGGTCGATGAAGATCGTGTAGCAAGAGCTATTGTTTCTTTGGTCCTACTCTTTATTTAATCTTGGACGGAAGTTCATGACTATCGTAGCGTCTAAACGATAGTGGCAACGTCTAATTCCAAGGTCCGAATGTAGGAGATGGACTGTTTCCTCAAAAAGAGATGAAGAGGCCCCACAGTGGGTGCCAAACGGTTGATGTCAAAGTTTTCAACAGCGGAATTTGAGGATAATCTTAAAGAGGTTGGGGTCCCTTGTCCTCCTTTGATGGCTAATCCCATAATAGACTGTTAGTGCCCCCTACAAAACTGCAATAAGTTAGAAGATCGGAGTTTGGTTCTTCAGTGATTCCTTTGACGATGAAGTCAGAATTAAGCTTGAGTGGAGAAGTAGTATAGAGATATGCTATTTTTTAGCAAGAGAGTGCTTACTCTTGTGAAGCAAACATTGCCTTTTTATAGTAGTTCAAGAGGGGCAATTTTTTAATTTTGTTCTAGTCCAAGTAGCTTAGTTAGTAGTTACTTTACAGGTGTCAACTGTAGGTGGCATGAGTTAGCCTTGTGATTAATGCGTTGGTGATAGAGGATGCATGATGATGATGGAGTTTGGTGACATAAAAATTCTTTGGGCTAGAGCAATAATTATTTCTGATCGTGCATTTAATGTAATGGTGATTGGTTGCTAGCGAGGGGTTCAAGAATGACCGCCTTTTGATACAAGTCATCGTGCGAGCACCTTTGATCGCAGAATTATTAAAGGTAGTTTTGAGAAGAAAATAGTAACGACACAAAAAATAATTTAATTGGTGAAGAAAAATATCTTTTCTAGATTATGAAGAATTAAAAGATTACAAAATCTCTCCCTCATAATCTCACTAGAATAAAGAACAATCTCTCTATTCTCTCTAAACCCTAATCTCTTGACTAGAATCTCTCTTCTGCTAATCTCCTCCGATGTTTGGAAACCCTAAACAATCCCTATTTATATATTTAACAACGTGGATGGAAAAATCATAAATAACCAAGCCCAATGGACCTTGGAATACATGTCAAAAAGAATCCATATTCACCTAGGAAACACGATCCGATCGACCGACCTGCTTGGTTCGATCGACCAGCCAGAGAGAGGGTTTTTAGACCCTACAGCGTGCATGTTTTTGGTCGATCGACATTGGTCAGTTAGTCGACCGATATGGCCTTGTCGGTCGACCGGTGTCAACCATTCGGTCGACCGGTCTCAACCATTCGATCGACTGGCCAGAGCATGTTCTTCCATTTCCTGATTTCTTCTATTTTTCTACTTTTGACTACTTTTGCTGCCTTCGACGACTCCGCCCACGATTCTATTCTTAAGCTACCCTAAGAATCGTCTATCCTTAAGCTCCCATGAGGATTGCTAAGCTCCCAAAGCAGAGAAGAAGATACACCCGTATCATGGCTCCCCTAGGAACTTGAAGTCCCGTTCAAGTTATAACTTCAGCTAAGGGAACTAGCGAGCCCCTTCTTCCCTATTGAACCACCTGGCCTTGCTAGAAATCTGACCTTAACGTCCGATCAGAAATGACTCCTTTGTCCTGTGTCTCGTCGTAGTCACCTTTTGCTCTAAAATGTAATCCTCTTTCAGTGGCTCTTCTCTATTAAAACACAAGTCTTCAACATGCGGTAAGATCACTTTGTCGTCACCCTTATCATCCAATAATGGAGGCTCAAACAACTTCAAGTACTCGGCACTAGTCACGGAATACATGCCTATGTAAGGTAGCAAATCTAGCTTGAAGGCGTTGTCACCAATATGATCAAGAATCTGAAATGGACCATATCGTATGGGCTTCAACTTCTTCCCTTCTCCTTTTAGCCGCTCCTTACTTAACTTCAGCCACACCATGTCACCTTTGCCAAACTTACAAGGAACTCAATGTTGGTCATGTTTTGCCTTGTACTTTTCTTGTGACTTCTTCAACTGAGCTTCAACCGTAGAGTGAATTTGTGCAATATTCTCTAGAAATCATTAAGCCCGTTGTCTTTTGCTCCCTTCTTTGTTGTTGGTCGTAGCTTCACTAGAGAATACTAATTCGAACGGCCTTGAAGGTAAAAACCCATAACACGTCTCAAACAATGACTTTCCCGAAGATCCATGAATAGCCCTATTAAAAGCAAACTAAAGGTATGGTAAGCTCTCATCCCAAGTCTTGGGATGCCTAGAATTATACCCCCGCAACATGTGAACCATAGTCCCGTTGACTACTTCTGTTTGCCAGTCTATTTGTGGATAAAAGGTCGTGCTCTTCTTCAATTTAGTGTCCATCAAACTCCATAAAGAATCCTAAAAGCGCATGAGAAACCGTCTACCCCGATATAAAATAATCGAACTCGGTAACCCAAAGTGCTTACACACATGTTCAAAGAACAATTACACTGCACCCGCTCCCATCATAGACTTCTTACAAGGAATCAAGATCACCATCTTGCTAAACCGGTCCACTACAATGTATAAGTAATCATGCCTGCGCTTGGTCATTGGCAACCCTTCTAAGAAATCCATAGAAATACTCTCCCATGGTCTAAAAGGCACTGATAATGGTAGATACATCCCCGCTTCCTGTTAGAAGGCTTTGAAATGAAACATAGCTTACACCCCCTAACATACTTGGTAATATCCTCTAACATCTTTGGTCAAAAGACATGGCGTTTCTTATGAATCCCAAAATGACGTGATGTATGTGCCTCTCGAATCCACTGCAATCGATCGTCATCCTCCGGAATGCAAAGTGATGTCCCACAATACAACAAACTCCCCCCTTTGACCAGCCTCCGGCTGCTCGAACACACTATCAAAATCTCTGCTAGATGTGTACATCTGTACATACTTTAAAGGAAATAAGGGTTGAATACACGTCGCACCAATAAAGCATTAACTGGCAGTCGAGATAACATATCGGCCAACTTGTTCGTCGCCTATTTATTGTACTTAATGATGATGTTGAATGCCATCAAATAGGACATCCACTTCATATGTCGTGCCTACTGGAGCTTCGTCTGGGCATGTAGAAACTCCAATGGCTTATGATTTGAGTGCACAACCACCTCCTTCTCCATCAAATACACCCTCTAATGCTTGATTTCCTGATAGAGTGCATAAAACTCCTTATCATAGGTAGGATAGTTCATAATAGCACCTGTAAACATCTCAGAATGGTACTCCACTGGCTTTTCATCTTGTGTCAACACAGCACCCATAACATAACTAGAAGCGTCGGTCTCTATCTCGAAGGTCTTTTGAAAATTAGGCAATGCTAACACCAGTGACTTCAAGATCTTCCTCTTCAGTAACTGAACAGCCTCCTCATATGTTTGCCCCCACTCAAACTAAACCTTCACCTTTGCAAGGCCATGTAAAGGTGCCGCATAAGTAGGAAAATGCCGAATGAACTTGCGCAAATATTGGCAAGCCCCCATGAAGCTTCTCATCTACATTACTGTCCTAAGTGTCGGCCACTTCATGATCACCCCCACCTTGCTTGGATCTATCCTCCACTGGCCCTTGCCCACAATGAAGCCGAGATATACTAGCTCGTCCTTCCTAAATTCGCACTTCTTCCCGTTGATCTTTAGCTATCTGTTCTATAGCACTTCAAAAACCTTCTCTACATGAACAAGATGCTCCTCCCAGGTCCTGCTATACACTAAGATATCATTGAGGTAACCTATCACAAAATCCTCTATAAAAGGTCACAACAAATTATTCATGAGCCTCATAAAGGTTGCTGGAGCGTTGCACAACCCGAACGACATCACCAACCACTCGAACAAACCCTGCTTGGTCTTGAACATAGTCTTCCAAGTGTCATCCTCTCGAATCCTCACCTGGTGGTAGCCAGACATAAGTCTAGCTTCGTGAAAAACCTCACCCCCGTCTTCAGATCCAACTTTTGAACTAGGGTCTCGGATATCAAATTTTTGACTCCATGAATCAACTATGGCATCAACTAAGCTGGTCTTCACCTGTAACTTAAAAACAAGGAGATGCTCCCTGGGGTCTTCGTCTTCCTTCGTGGCCTGCTTTCTTATCTCGTAGCCTGCTTTCTTATCATAAGGTTGAGATTGCTGTCGGGCTCTGTCATCCCGGGGGCTTTCTTTAGACCCTGTGCCACCACGTATGCCTTTTCTCCTACTTCTTCGACCCTTTCAACTTCAGATGAGGATATTTCTCCTATCATCGATCAGCTATGTGCCCCGTCTGCTTGCAGTAATTACAAGTGAATTTTTCCTTCCTAGGTTTCCCTTCGTCTTCTCCTTCTTAGGTTAGGAGCCACTAGACTTGCCTCCAGCTTGCTTGGCTTTCCCCTTTTTCTCATTGCCTTTCTTCTGCTTACCCTCAATGGTAATAGCCTTCACATAGCCTCTGTAATCAACTCAACCATGAATAGCTTCATCTCTTTCTGAATGTATTCGTTCAAACCCATCATATACTTCATAAAGACCGAGTACTCCTCTATCATAATGTTGAGGACCATCGCTTGTTATTGAAACTCAATCGTGTATTCTTGAATAGTTTGATTAAATCTTTAGCACAAGTTATACCATTTGTACCAACGCTCTACAAGGAATCCCACCTAGTAATTCCTTGAACTTGTTCCACGATACCGCTTTCTTCTTCTACTTGCAATAGGATTTTCACCACGTCAACGCATGCCCTGAAAGCTTCAATGTGGCAAAAACAATCTTCTCTTTTGATGAATAGCCATAAAGAGTAAAATAAGTCTCCATACACTCGATCCAATCATCAAGTCTTTTGACATTAACACTCCCATCATAAATAGGAATCTCTACCCTGAAATCAATCTTTAGATTTTTGTATGGTCCATGCCCAGGACACCCTCTTCATAGGATCTAAATACTCTGATACCAACTTGATACGAGTCACCGTGTGAGTACCTTTGATCGCGGAATTATCAATGGTGGTTTTGTGAAGAAAGTAGTAATGACACACAAAATAATTCAATTGGCAAAGGAAAATACGTTCTCTAAATTATGAAGAATTAAAAGATTACAAAATCTCTCTCTCACAATCTCACTAGAATAAAGAGCAATCTCTCTATTCTCTTTAAACCCTAATCTCTTAATCTCCTCTGATGTTTAGAAACCCTAAACAATCCCTATTTATATGTCTAACAACGTGAAAGGCAAAATTGTAAATAACTAAGCCTAATGGAGCTTGGAATACGCATCAAAAGGAATCTAGCTTCACCCAGGAAACGCGGTCCGATCGCTTGGCTTGCTTGGTTCGGTCGACTGGCCAGAGAGAAGGTTTTTAGACCCTACAGCGTGCATGTTTTTCGTCGACCGATATGGCTTTGTCGGTCGACTGGTGTTAACCATTTGGTCGACTGGCTAGAGCATGTTCTTCTATTTCGTGATTTTTTCTATTTTTCCTGCTTTTGACTACTTTTGCTGCCTTCGATGACTTTGCCCATGGTTTTATTCTCAAGTTACCCTGGGAATCATCTATTCTCAAGCTCCAATGAGGATCACTAAGTTCCCAAAGTAGAGAAGAAGATACATCTGTATCACCTTTCGTCTCGACCAAGAGAGAAAAGATAACTCGGTCTGGAGAGAAGAGATGACTTCCTGATGCAAAGGGACAACTGCCTGGTGAGAAGGAACAACTCTTTATAAGAAGCACGAGAAGGGACGCCTTTTAACTTGGCCTGGCAAGAAGGGATGATAGCCTGGCAAAAAGGGATGACTCCTTGCGAGAAGGGCAAGAAGGGACACATTTTAACTCGGCCTGGTGAGAATGGATGACTATCTGGGAAAGAAGGGACACATTTTAACACTTGCTTATTTCTATGGCACAACACCAGCCTCTTTTGCTCGGACTTGAATGGTCGAGCTTGAGTGAAATTGAATCTCGTGCCTTTGTACTGGGGATGCCTCGACCTCCTACCTTAGATTTACTCAAACTGAGGTCTTAGGTACGTGGGCTTCTTCATGAGAATGACAGTAAGGTCTTAGAGTCGATGACATACCTTAGTTTTATACCAAAAGGGTACCAAGATCTTTCGTACTGGAGTAGATCGAGTTGATGATGTGCTTTAGTTTTAACCCGAAAGGGTACCAAGGTCTTGTGTTGGAGTCGTCCGTGTCAATGGTGTGCCTCGATTTTTTCCCAAAAGGGTACCAATGTCTTTTGTCGAAGTCGATCGTGTTGAGGATGACTCAACCTCATGCCTTGGGTTTACTCAAAAAGACACCAAGGTCTTGGGTATGTGCCTTGGACTTATTCATGAGAATGATGCTAAGGTTATAGAGTTGATGATGTGCCTTGCTTTTATCCCGAAAGGGTTCTAAGATCTTTCATACTAAAGTTGACCGAGTTAATGACGTGCCTCGGTTTTATCCCGAAAGGGTACCAAGTTCTTTTGTTCCGGAGTCAACCAAGTTGATGACATGCCTTGATTTTATCCTGAAAGGGTACCAAGATTTTGTGTCAGAGTGGACCTTGTTGAGGATGACTCGAATTCATGCCTTGAGTTTATTCGAAATGACACTAAAGTATTAGGTACATGCCTTCAGATCATTCATGAGAATGATGCCAATGTCTTAAAGTCATGACATACCTTGGTTTTATTCCAAAAGGGTGTAAAAGACTTTCGTGTCGGAGTCAGCAGAGTTGATGATATGTCTTGGTTTTATCCCGAAAGGCTAAGGTCTTTCATGCCGGAATTGACCGAATTGATGACATACCTTAATTTTATCTTGAAAGGGTATGAAGGTTATGTGTCAAAGTTGACTGTGTTAAGGATGACTTGACCTCGTGCCTTCAGTTGATCAAAAAAGACAATATGGTATTAGGTATGTGCCTTTGGCTTATTCATGAGAATGATGCCAATGTCTTAGAGTCGATGGTGTGCCTTGGTTTTATCCTAAAAGGGTACCAAGGACTTTTGTGCCAGAGTCAATCGAGTTGATGACGTGCCTTAGTTTTATCCCGAAAGGGTACCAAAGTATTTTTTCAAAGTCGACTGTGCTGAGGTTCACTCGACCTCATGTCCTGGGTTTACTCAAAATGACACTAAGGTCTTGGGTACATGCCTTGGACTTATTTATGAGAATGATGCTAAGGTCTTTCAGTCTTTATTACTGGGTTGATGAATATCGAGCTGCAAGAGCTGTTGTTTCTTTGACCCTACTCTTCATTTAATCTTCGAGGGAAGTTCTTGATTGTCGTTGCATTTAAACGGTAGTAGTAGTGTCCAATTCCAAGGTCTGAATATTGAGGATCGACTATTTCCTTAAAAAGAGATGAATAGGCACTATAGAGGGTGCCAAACTGGTGATGTCAAAGTTATCAATAGTGGGGTTTTGGGATAATCTTGAAGAGGTTAGGGTCCCTTAACCTCCTTTGATGGCTGATCCCCCAATAGACTGTTGGTGCATCTTGTAAAACTACAGCACGTTAGAGGACCGGAGTTAGGTTCTTCTATGAATCCTTTGACGATCAAGTCAAAATTGAGCTTGAGTGGAGAAGTAGTATAGAGATAGGCTATGTTTGAGCAATGGATTGCTTATCCTTGTGCTGCAGACAGTGCCTCTATTTATAGTAGGTCCAAAGGAGTAATCTATAATTTTAGCTGAGTCTAAGCAGACAGCTTAGTTAGCAGTTACTTTATAGGTGTCCGGATGTTGGTAGCTATGAGTCACCTTTGTGATTAATGCGCTGGTGACAGAGGATGTGTGGTGTTGATAGAGTCTGATTAGTCATAAAGACTTTTGAGGCTAGTGCAATGATGAAGTCTGACCGTGCATTTAATGCAATAGTGAGTGACTATCGGCGAGGTATTCGAGAATGACCACCTTCGTCTTAGCCTGGCAAGAAGGGACAACTCAGATTGGTGGGAAGAGACGACTGCCTGGTGAAAACGGATGCCTTTTGACTCGACCTGTCTAGAAGAGAAAACCATCTAGCAAGAAGGGACGACTGCCTAGAGAGAAGAGATGATTTCTTGTGATAACGGTAAGAAGGGAGGCCTTTTGACTCGGGCTAACAAGAAATGACACCTGCCTAGCGAGAATGGATGACTCCTTGCGAGAAGGTTAAGAAGGGACGCCTTTTAACTCTGCCTGGCATGAAGGGATGCCTGTCTCGGCCTGGCTGGGAAGGGACGCCTGTTTTAGCCTAGCGAGAAGGGGAGCCTGCCTCGGCTTGGCTAGGAAAGGATGCCTACCTCAACCTAGCTGTGTCAAGCTGGGGTGCAAACTGCTTGCGATATGTGTTAGCCAGCTAAATGTTGATTAACACTTGCTTATTGCTATAGTATAACACTGGTCCCTTTCACTCAGATTTGGATGGATGAATCCAACTGAAATTGAACTCTGTGACTTTGTACTGGGGATTCCTCGAGCCCATGCCTTGGATGTACTTGAAACAACACCAAGGTCTAGGTATGTATATTGGGCTTATTCATGAGAATAACGCTAATGTATTAGATCCGATGATGTGCCTTGGTTTTATCCCAAAAGGTTACCAAGGTCTTTCGTGTCGGAGTCAACCGAGTTGATGATGTACCTTTGTTTTATCTTAAAAGGGTACCAAGGTCTTATGTTAGAGTTGACTGTGTTGATGGCGTGCCTTAATTTTCTCCCGAAAGAGTACTAAGGTCTTGTCTCAGAGTCGATCATGCTGAGGATGTCTCGATCTCGTGTTTACATGAAAATACACTAAGGTCTTGGGTACATACCTTAGGCTTATTCATAAGAATGATGCCAAGATCTTAGAATCGATGACGTGCCTTAATTTTATACCAAAAGGGTTCTAAGTTCTTTCGTACCGAAGTTGACCGAATTAATGATGTGGCTTGGTTTTTTCCCGAAAGGGTGCTAAGGTCTTTCATGCCAGAGTCAACCGAGTTGATGATATGACTTAATTTAATCTAGAAAATGTACCATGGTCTTGTGTCAGAGTCGACTGTGTTGAGGATAACTTGACCTCATGCTTTTGGTTTACTCAAAAATGACACCAAGGGTACCAAGGACTTTCATGCTGGAGTCAACCGAGTTGATGACGTGAAACGGTACCAATGTCCTTTGTCGGAGTCAACCGTGTTGAGGATGACTCAATCTCGTGCCTTGGGTTTACTCGTAATAACAATAAGATCTTGGGTACGTGCCTTAGGCTTATTCATGGGAATGATGTTGAGGTCTTTGAGACTTTATTACCGGGTCGATGAAGATCGAGTAGCAAGAGCTACCTTTTTTTGACCCTACTGTTCATTTTATCTTAGGTGGAAGTTCTTGACTGCTGAAATATTTAAATGGTAGTGGCAGCATCTAATTCCAAGGTCCGAATGCAAGAATCGACAATTTCCTCAAAAAGAGAAGAAGAGGCCTTATGGTGGGTGCCAAATTGTTGATGTCAAGTTCTGAATAGTGGGATTTGAGGATGATCTTAAAGAGGTTGGGGTCTCTTGACCTCCTTTGATGTCTGATCCCCCAATAGACTGTTGGTGCCTCCTACAAAGCTACAATACATTAGAGGACCAGAGTTGGGTTCTCCGGTGATTCCTCCTACGATCAAGTCAAAATTGTTTACCCTTGTGCTGCAAACAATGCCTCTAATTGTAATAGGTCAACATGGGTAATTTTGTAATTTTAGTCTAGTCTAAGCAGACAGCTTAGTCAGCAATTACATTACAGGTGTTTGGCTGTAGGTAGCATGAGGCACCCTTATGATTAATGCATTTGTTACAGAGGACACATGACAAACAGAGTCTAATAAGTCATAAAGACTTTTGGAGCTGGATTAATGATTATTTCTGATCGTGCATTTAATATGATGGTGATACGCTACTGGTGAGAGTTTCGAGAATAACCTCCTTTTGTTTTGGCCTAGCAAGAAGAGATGACTGCCTGACGAGAAAGGACGACCGCCTGGCAAGAAGAGATGACTCTTTATGAGAGGGGAGAGAAGGGAAGCCTTTTGATTCGTCTTGGCGAGAAGGAATGACTGCCTGGCGAGAAGGGACGACTCCTTGTGAGAAGGGCGAGAAAGGACGCCTTTTTACTAGGCCTGGTGAGAAAGGACGCTTATCTCGACCTTACGAGAAGGGACGACTTCCTGGCGAGAAGGGACAAATCATTCTAGAAGGGTGAGAAGGGATGTCTTTTGACTCGGCCTGGCGTGAAGGGACACTTCTCTTGGCCTAGCGAGAAATTATGACTCCTTGCAAGAAGGGTGGGAAAGGGTTTCCTTTTGACTCGGCCTGGCGAGAAGGGACGCCTGCCTCGACCTGGCTGGGAAGGGATGCTTGCCTTGGCCTAGCTTGGAAGGGATGCCTGCCTCAGCCTGGCTAGGTCTAGCTAGGGTGTAGTTTGCTTAAGATATGTATTAGCCAGTTGAATGTTAATTAACACTTGCTTATTTGTAAAGCACAACACATATATATCTTAAAAAGTTAGAGAAAAATATTTAGAAATAACAAAAATTTAATAAAACCATTTCTTTTGGGTTTTTAAGGAAAAACTAGAAGACCTAAAAGATAAGTGAGAGAAAAGATGAAGTATAAAAGAAAAACCTAAATAAATAAATCAAGAACAACCACTTTAAAATAATCACCCCTAATTCTAGTGCTAAGCCTAGACTCAACTTCACAAGCTCCTAACGAAAAACTCCTTAAGTAAAAAGATTGAAGTTTACTTAGGCAGTTAGCCAGGTAAGGATAATACTAGAGGAAGGTCAATGATCAATTAAAAGCATTTTTCCTTACGAAGCGATTTATGTAACCTCTAGACCTTACCTTAGACACTAACAGATTCAAATAAAATTAAACATGTTCACTTAATAATTTCTTGTTCCTTAATAAGCTCGAGTCCGTAGGGGTCAACGTCAAATTGTTTTTAAAAGGCTTGAGTTTGTGTAGTGAGGATTTAGTGATTTGTGGACTGAGAAAATGGCGATGAAATTGCTCATCTCATCTTGATTAGGGGGTCTTCGCCCTAGAGTATTTTCAAGTGAGTGCTCAAATTAAAATACTCAAATCATTTTGGTGAATTTCTACTAACTATATGCAATGCAACCCTAAGAATAAAAAGCAACGGTGAGAAAGAGAGCTTTTATTTAGATTTATTAGCTTATTAGTGGGTGTTCAAGTGGAGAGTGGATTTTATTAGGGTTAAAGAGAAAATTTTTAGTTTTTTATTAGTTCCTAGTTGTTTCTAATTGTGAGAAATTAATTTATAGATGGAATTAAAATTATTAGAAAGAAGACTTACATTTTCAATCAAATATTCAATCCTCAATCTTCTTCAAAATTTCCTCTCCACAATCAAACACACAAATTGAAGAATCAAAATAGAAAATGTTAATTACAAGCATCTTTCCTAGTAACAGTGCTAAAAACTTGATATGGGCATACTAAACTCGCACTAAAATTGTAAAAGGATAATAATCAAGTTATAATATAGTTATAATATCGATCCCACGAGGAAGATGTGTAGAAAAAATTCTAAATTAGATCCTAGAAATGTGTGTAGACAAAGAGGAGTGAAATTTTAGAGATATAGAGAGTGTGGTTAATTGCAAATAAAAGAAAATAAGAACAAGGGGAGAGAAAGAGAGTGAACAAATAAAAGAAAACAAAGAATAAATAATAAGGAGAAATAAAGAAAACAGAAAAGAACAAAATCAAGAAGAGAAAAAAATAATAATAAAGAGGAAAATAAAATAAAGTAAAAGATAGAGGAAATAAAGTATAGAAGACAAGAATCTAGAATTAAATGCCCTAGTTAATTTGATTTAGGATTTATGAAGTGCTCTCTTTTTATAATATTTTACTTAAATCTACTAAGCATAGGCTGTCAAACTACTTAAGAAAAGTATAATTTATCAAATTACCATCTAAGCAATATTTTCATTCACGAAAATAATAAGCAAATATATAGTAATTGTAGAATTCATAAGCATAACCTATCAAACAACTTAAGATAAGCATAAATTATCAAAAAAAAAAAATCAATTAGTTCTCTAGTTGATTATAATAAGCATGATCATTGTGAGCACAAAAAGAGTAGTCTACATATCATAAAAAAATTAAAATAGTTTTATATAATTCTAGAATTCCTACAACATTTAGTTACTAATTTTACAAAATAAAAATAATAAAATAAAATATAGACTACAAAGCTGATAATCACATTTTATTACAATTTTATACCCTCATTATCTATTTTATATAAATAAATATAGCACTAATAATTGTTTTTATCTTTAAATTACAGGTTAATGAAGAATAAATCTCAAACTCCCATCTCTCAACAAAAGCCCGTGATTTATTGAAAAAATGAAGCCATGAAGCCCAATGAATTCTTTCAAGTATTTAAATGAAGAAATAAATCAAAGCCCAAGCCCAAGAGTCCAAGAAAAGCCCAATGTCCAAAGCCCCAAAGCAAACAACAAGAAGAATCTGCGGACAGCAAAAGCAGAAGGGGAGGCATCGATGCCCGCATCGATGGGGGCATCGATGCCTGCATCGATGCCTACATCGATGCCTGCATCGATGCCTACATCGATGCCTGCATCGATACCCTGGGCGGTTTGTTACAGTTTAATGGCTGAAAATTGTTGGTTTTGGATAAGATTTCAATCCAATGGCTCTCATTCACTGATGTTTACTATAAATAGGGGTAGAGAGTGAGGGGTTAGAGGTGTGAAAATTTTTGTAACTCCTTTTGGAGAGGAGAGCTACTCTTAATTGAGAAGGCCTTCCAAAATTGTAACTTTAGTTGCAATTAATAATAATAATTTTTTCACCACTTTAAATATTTCTTCTCTTTGTTGGATGATGAAGATGGAGATGAAGAATTATTTAGAGGTTTGCATTTTCTTTCCTTTTTCTCTTTTATTTCCTTTTTATTGCTTATTAGTGTAGATTTATTTCTATGCTTGTAGTTTAGATTTTATTTTCTTGTTAAATAGCCAAGAGGCTAGAACCCTCTTGCCTTAGATTTATTTCATGCTTATAGAATAGATTTAATTTCTTGCATTTAATTCTTGCAATTTTATTTTGTAGTTTAGATTTTGCACTTTATTTTGTAGTTAGATTTTAATTTCTTATACTATTCACCTTGAGGCTAGAACCCTCTTGGGTTTAGTTTTTCTTTTTGTTTATTTTTATTTTGTTTGATTCGCCTTTAGGCTAGAACCCTCTAGGGAATCACCCTTTTCTAAGAAGTGGGTTCAATTGTAGATTACCCATATCTATAATTGAATCCACCATCTTTAATTTCTTGCATTTTCTTTTATTCTTGAATTTTATTTTCTTTATTCTTGATTTTTATTTTCCTTTTCCTTCTTGCCTTATTGATCATATTCATTCTTTGTCACATCCACTCTCACTTATATCTCGTGCCGATTTACACACTATCACTTCCACTCTCTCTATCTCTCCACAATCACATTCACTTATCACTCCTACTTGTCACACACACAACATAAGAACCGATTTTATATTTTCTCCTACAAAACACCTTCCTCGTGGGATCGATATCTTAAATACTATAACTTGACACGGTTGTGCACTTGCAACCTTTTTGGTACATGTTTATGCCGCATCAAGTTTTTGGCGCCGTTGCCGGGGAAGGTGCTTAAGTAGGTTTTAATTATTTTGGTTCTTTAACTTGTGTGTTTATTGTGAAAGAACTACTTGGAGATTAAAGATCAAGAATTGGAGATTGGGGAATTGGGGATTCGCTTGTGGTAAGTCTTCTTCCTTATATTTTCAATTCCACACCTTTAGTTAGTTCTTACAATTAGTGACAATTAGGATCTTTAAAAAAAAAAGAAAAAAAAAAGATTTTATTTTTGTTGACCATAATAAAATTTACCCTCCATTTTGACATTTACTAACAAGATAATAAATCCAAACAATTTCCCCTTCTCATTTGTTTGATTGTTAACCCTAATTAAAAAAAAAGAAAAAGATTTTTTTTCCATCCTTTTTAGTTGCTTTTAATTCATAGGGTTGCATTTCATATAGTTAGTAGGAATTCACCAAGTGATTTGAGCATCTTGATTTGGCACACACTTCAAAATATTTTTAAGGGCAAAACCCCATAATCAAGATAAGGTGAGGGATTTCATCACCCTTTCCTTAGCCCAAAAATCACTAATTCCTCACTACACCACCCAAGCCTAATAAAACTCATTAGACGTTGGCCCCTAAGGATTCGAGCTCAATAAGGAACAAGAAATCCTTAAGTGAACCGGTTTAAGTTTTCTCAGATTAGTTGGTGTCTAAGGCAAGGTTTAGGGGTTGCATAAAGCGCTCCGCAAGGAAAGAGGTACTTAATTGATCTTTGATCAACCTCTAGTACTATCCTTACCTGGCTAACTACCTGGGTAAAACTTTGATCTTTTCACTGTAGGAGTTTTTGGTTAGGAGCTGGTCTAGTGGAGTTAGGCTTAACCCTAGAGTTAGAGTGATTGAAAAGTGATTGATTTTGATTTGTTTTAGTTAGGATTTTTCTTTTTCACCAAAAAAAAAAAACTAACTTTTATTTTTTTCAAAAAAAAAAAATATAAAAAGAAATTGTTTTTGGTGCATGCAAAACGTGGACAAATGGCTAATCCACAAGTTAAATTCATTTTGAACAAATGGCTAATCCACAAGTTTTTCAAAATTTATGTTATCCCAATATGATTGAAATCTCCAATGAAGCTCAGGAGTTTGTAGAGAGTCCATCTCAGTATTCGGTGAATGATCCATTTTTTTTAACCTACAACCCAGGTTGGGCAAGTTACACAAACATTGCATGGAATCAGGGAAACCACTCCGAAACTCAAAACTTCACTCCCTCTTTACAGTTTCTTTTAACTCTCATCCACAATTTTAACAACCCAGTCTGTCACATCAAAATCAGTCTCCACATCATCAAGTTGTAACTCACACTCCTCTTGATACAGATCATGATGAACGTCTTAATTTTTTGGAAAAAGGTTTTGAAATCATTATTAAGGCCTCCACACTAGCCACGGATATGTTAACTCAAACATCCTACACGATGAACTCCTTTATGCAATCAACCGAACTCATACTTAACTCTAACACTCAAGCCCTAGCTAGATTAGAAACCCATATTGATCAACTAGCTAGTGCCATAAGTGAAGTAGAGGAAGGAGAAATTCTGAGTCAACCCGTGGTCAATCCTAAGGACACTCAAATGAATGCACTACAGTCAGGAAAACAGGTCGATAATCAGGAAAGAACACCTTCAAGTCAAACTTTTATTCCAGAACCAATTCCTTCTCCTTCTGATAACTCAAATCAGGAAAGACCAGAGGAAGAAGAAGAAGAGTCAGATCCAAGTTTTGAGGAAATTTTCGGTGAGGAGCTAAAAATATTAGGAGAAGCAGATCGGGTCTGTCAAAATAAAGAAACTGTGTTGGATAATTGCTGTTTTGAACTGAATTTTGAAAAACTCTTTCTTGATGAACTAAGATTTTTGGAAAATAAACAACAACCAAATTTTTACACATCAACCATGAATCTTGGGGTTGAGAAAATTGTTAAAGAAAAATTGGTTGTTAGAGAACAAACATTCACAAATCAAGAATCTAAGTCCAATATGCATTGAGTGTGAGCCTACATTGAGTTCTCATCTATTGTAGAGAACAAATTTGTTACATTGTGAGATTATAAAGTTTTCGGTTAGCTAGAAAACCGGTGTGAGGTGTAAACATTATTCGGATGAGCATAGAAAACCCGATTGTGATAGTGGAGATCTCCTCGAGGTGAGGAGCGGAGACGTAGGTCGTAGGGACCGAACTCCGTGAACAATTATGAACGTTGATCGGTGAGCGTTAAAAATCGATATTGTGTGGTGTAAACGTTATTCGGATGAACGTAAAAAACCCGGTTGTAATAGTGGGTTTCTGATAATCACATTTTATTATAATTTTTATACCCTCATTATCTATTTTATATGAATAAATATACCACTAATAACTGTTTTTATGTTTAATTGCAGGTTAATGAAGAATAAATCTCAAACTCCCATCTCTCAACAAAAGCCCGTGATTTATTGAAAAAATGAAGCCATGAAGCCCAATGAATTCTTTCAAGTATTTAAATGAAGAAATAAATCAAAGCCCAAGCCCAAGAGTCCAAGAAAAGCCCAATGTCCAAAGCCCCAAAGCAAACAACAAGAAGAATCTGCGGACAGCAAAAGCAGAAGGGGAGGCATCGATGCCCGCATCGATGGGGGCATCGATGCCTGCATCGATGCCGGTATCGATGCCTGCATCGATGCCTACATCGATGCCTGCATCGATACCCTGGGCGGTTTGTTACAGTTTAATGGCTGAAAATTGTTGGTTTTGGATAAGATTTCAATCCAATGGCTCTCATTCACTGATGTTTACTATAAATAGGGGTAGAGAGTGAGGGGTTAGTTAGTTAGATTTATTTTCATGCTTGTAATTAGATTTTATTTTTCTTGTTAAATAGCCAAGAGGCTAGAACCCTCTTGCCTTAGATTTATTTCATGCTTATAGAATAGATTTATTTTCTTGTATTTAATTCTTGCAATTTTATTTTGTAGTTTAGTTTTACAATTTATTTTGTAGTTAGATTTTAATTTCTTGCACTATTCACCTTGAGGCTAGAACCCTCTTGGGTTTAGTTTTTCTTTTTGTTTATTTTTATTTTGTTTGATTCGCCTTTAGGCTAGAACCCTCTAGGGAATCACCATTTTCTAAGAAGTGGGTTCAATTGTAGATTAGCAATTTATTTTGTAGTTAGATTTTAATTTCTTATACTATTCACCTTGAGGCTAGAACCCTCTTGGGTTTAGTTTTTCTTTTTGTTTATTTTTATTTTGTTTGATTCGCCTTTAGGCTAGAACCCTCTAGGGAATCACCATTTTCTAAGAAGTGGGTTCAATTGTAGATTACCCATATCTATAAGTGAATCCACCATCTTTAATTTCTTGTATTTTCTTTTATTCTAGAATTTTGTTCTTCACTCTTGATTTTTTTATTTGTTTCTTGTTTTATTCATTTTTTCCTTCTCACGTTATTGATCATACTCATTCTTTTTTAAATCCACTCTCATTTACACTTTGCACCTACTTACACACCATTTTCACTATCTAAATCTCCTCACAATCACATTCACTTATCACTCCTATTTGTCACGCACACAACATAAGAACCGATTTCATATTTTCTCCTACAAAAACACCTTCCTCGTGGGATCGATATCTTAAATACTATAACTTGACACGGTTGTGCACTTGCAACCTTTTTGGTACATGTTTATGCCGCATCAAAAGCATAAAAACAGATCTAAATTATTAAAAAAATAAAAACTAACAACAAGAATAAGGAAATAAAGTTCTAAACTATAAGTATAAATAAAATCTATCTAACAAAATAAAGGAGCATAAAAGTAAATCTGTAAAACCCCAAAAAAAATTTTATATAATAAAAATGTGTGAATTAATAGTAATAAATATTTCTTTTGTGATAAATAATCATATATATATATAAGATGTATATGTTTATCAGTGTTTGGGAACCCAACAGGAGGTTATATGTGAGAGAAATCAATAGATAGTCCAGCAGACAACAGGATTTGATTTTTCTGTTGTGCGGTCGCCCGCGGCGGTCGACCGCGCAACGGACAGAGACTTTTTCCTGGGTTTGGGTTTTAGCGGGTTGTTTGGGTCTTAGCGGGTTTCGGGTCGGGTTATGGGACTAGTACATATACTAATCAACCCAAAAGAGCCTCTCTTCACCTGAGATCCAAAACTCTAGCCCCAGCCTCTTTCTCTCTCCTCTCTAAACCCTAGTAGCGGTTGGGGTTTTTGGGAATTTTTGAAGAGGTTTGCAGTGGGATTTTGCAGTTCAGGTTGAAGGAGATCATCCATAGGAGATTCGGCAGCACCTGAGGCGAGTATCATCTCGCCCAATCCCTCACCCATATTTCCTATGATTTTCTTTTGATTTTTCATGAGTTTTGATAAGCCCAAAAGGTATTTTTGTATGAAATTGAGTTCTCTATAATATGGATTACAAGAATCAAAGGTTTCAGTTTATAAAAGTTCACAAATTTTTTTCTGTTTAATGAAGATCTAGATCTGAAATTGCTTAATCAAAGAGTTAAATCATTTTACTGTTATCAAAACATTTTTAACATGTTTCTCTTGTATTTAGAATTTTGGGTATATGGTTTACATGCTTAAAAATGCATTGTTCTTCTACTGTATGATTTTAGAGAAGTTAGAACTTTTATTTGTCATAAAAATCAAATTTTTGTTTCAGGTTTTGAGCTGACAGAAACCCAGATTTGGGCTTCTGTTAGCTCTGCGACCGCGACGCTCTGCGCCGTCGACCACGATGCCACAGCAGTCGACCGCCAGGCGCGTATTAGAGTGCGGTCGACCAGGATGGTCGACCGCCGCACAGTCTGGAGCAAAATCCCTGTTCTGTATGTTTTATTCATGTTCGAGGATTTTGCCTATTATTTGACTCTAGTTTTAGTCTTACCATGTATCCATGCATGTTAGATGATCTGAGGGTAACAATTGGGGATATACACACTGATTTGAGTGTGAATTGATATAAGTAGATTTCACTATGTATCTCAGCGATATTTTCACCATTTCACAGTCCTCGTGTTGGACTATAATCCATAGAAGTCCTCGTGTTAGACTATAATCCATAGAAGTCCTCGTGTTGGACTATAATCCATTTCAGTCCTCGTGTTGGACATTTGCCACTTATTCCATGAGTTTAGAAACTACAGTATATAGTTCCTGTATCGGACATAGTTCTTAACCCTGCATATGACTTTCTCACAGTAGCCCATGACATGACACTTATGTAGATTTTGACATGACATTCATGTAAGCTATAACATGATATTCATGTAGGCTATGACATGGCACTGCACTTATGTTCTGAGATTAGTTGTATTTTTTTTATTATTGTTCCTGTACTAGAACCTCGGGTTTGGTGGTTAGGGGTTTACAATTTGAGATATAAGGTATATACATGAGGGTTTCCTTGCTTGGATTATTTCGCTCGACGTACCTATTCTCGTGTTGTAAATTTCTAAATACTAAAACCCTATTTAGTAAGATCAATGATTTTATATCTATTACGTATTATCTGTATTTTCTTATACAACGAGCCATGTTCTCTTGGGGTTGGTTGTGATGTTACTCGCTAGCGCTTTGACGCTCGTTGTCCCTCCCCATTTCAGGTAACGACCCAGGAGCCCGGAGAGTCGCAGGTTGATGGCGACACACTTTAGTGTTCAGCTGTTTAGTTATGCTTATGTTGGAGCTCCACTATAGATTTTGTTAGACATTTGAGAGTATTGTTCTAGAAGTTGTAAAGGTTGTGTGTCTTATTTCCTTCTTGTCAGATATTTGTATTTGAGACTTGCTGAGTATTCCAGTTTATCTACTCAGACCTTGACTATGTATTTCTGTATGTTGGGTGATGAGACATTAATTTGATTATTATCATTTCATCAGTCCTTCGTGTATTATCTTTTACTTGCTTTTGTACCTACACCTGTTATTGACTCTACTAGATAGATGTTAATTGTGATGGTGAAACATATTGTTGCACGGTGTGGTGCATGGCAGGTTTGACATTCTTGGTTTCACCTTGGACTGCAGCATTGTGTGAACCCAGGGGCGTCACAAAATCTACACTAAAAAATGTAAGAAAATAAATTCTACAAAATAATAAAATAATAAAAGAGCATGAAAGTAAATCTACAATATGAAGCATGAAATAAATCTAATATACCAACATAAAAATAAAAAGATTTTAAAATATGAATTTCTAAAATAAGAAAATAAAAGAGAAAAAAAAAACTTACATTGTAAGGGGTTGGCTTCCTTGAAAGCAAATCTTTATCTTCATCTTCATTAATAAAGAAGGAGAAAAGAAATTTTTAAATGAGAAAATTTTTTATTTATGCGAACTTAAAATATTTACAAATTAGAAGACCTAATTAAATGTCTTCCTCTCCAAAAAGGTGTTTATGAAAATTTTCACACTCAAATCACTCACCCTCTACCCCCACTTATAGCTTACAACAATCAATAAGAGCTATCGGATTAGCCTTGGACTCTAAGAAATAAATCTCAACCGTTTACTACTTTTGTTATGAACCAGTTGGTTAGTTAATCTTTTATTGGTTGATCGACCGATTGGCCAATAAATTGATGAACATATTGGTTCCTAATAGAATTGATTCTTTTAGTTGAGTTGTTACTCAATTTTTAGTTAGTCAATCGGTTAGCCAATTAGTTGGTCGATGATTGTCTAATCGATGGTGAACCGATTGGTTCCTAAGAAAATTGATTTCTTAGTTGACTTGTTGACTCAATTTTTTCTTGATTCTTTACACTTTTGTGGGCCTCCTCTTGGCTTGATATGACGCTTCAATAAATAGTAGAAAAATAAATGAATCTGGTTTTTTGGACTCTTATTCATTAATTCTTTATTTCCTACAAATTAAGAGAAAAATATCCTATTAGTGATATATTTATTGAAACAAAATAGATGATGAAGGTGTAAAAGTGTAATAAAATATTATGATCATATATGCAGATCGATATTTATGAAGGTACAAGGTGTACGTTTGGCAACTTACTTATTTCTAGTTATAAGTAGCATTTTACTTATAAGTTGGCAACATTGTGTTTAGTAAGAGTAGCTTATGTCATTTATTTGTAACTTATAAAAGATAAGTTGGGATTTCCCAACTTATTTTTTGGCTACTTATAAGAAACTTTCCTTATTCTATCCAAAAAACAAAAATATCCTCCTATTATCTTTACTTAGTTAAACATTTTCTTATTATAAAGTGATTAATATTATTAATTAATTAGTCAATTATTATTATTATTATTTATCATAATGTACAATATTATAATAACATATAATATATAACATTATAATATATTATAATATAAAAATATATAATATTTTTATTATAAGAATATATAAAAATATAATGTATATAATATTATAATAATATATTATATATTATTTTATTATTAATAGTATTTTATTAATATGATTTATTACTATAAAATAAATATTTTTAAATAATTAAATAAATATTTTATTAATAATAATGTTTTACTAATATGAATTTAATTTGCTATCTAAACATTAGTAATTAATAATCACAATATAATGTTATATAAAAATATTTTAATAAAATATATTTTTTATATGAGATATCTAATTTTTTATTAATTTATTACTAATAGTATTTCATTACAATTAAATTAAATAATTAATCTTAATATTATTACTTAATAATCATAATTAATTTAAAATAATTAATTATAATTTATTTACTTTTAAGTAATTAATAAATTTATTATTATTAATTATCTAGTTACTATAAAATGAATTAATAAGTCACACTATAAAGTTACAACAATATGTCCTTTTTGGTCATTTGACATTTAACACAACTTCGTAAATTATTAGTTTACTAAACATATAACTACTTATATCTCTTTATAAGTTAAGGGGTTTAACAAACAACTTTATTATTTTCTTATATACTTATAAGATGTTTTGAGAATAAGTAATAAGTAACTTATAAGGATCGAAAAAATAAGTAATAGCCAAACATGCTCAAAGTGGAGCACCTTAATTCCTCATGTTCAAAGGCAATTACTCTATCTACGCTGATGTGCATTTAATTTCATGCCTAGTTGTGGGCTTGGATTTGTTTAAAGGTTAAGTCAGCAAGGTAGATAATCAATTAAGCAAAAGCATTAAAGCTTTGCACACTAATTGCGACATCTTGTCAGTTCAAGGAACTATGTCATAAAAAGTAAAGTCAAATCTGAGAAGTAACCTATATAGTGCAACAAAATGGTGTTGCAGAATCGAGTAATACGACTTTACTAGATGTGGGTTGCAATATATACGCATTTAGTTTTTGTTAGATGCGCTATTGATATTGACATAAGGTCTAAATAATGTACCTTCTAAATTAGTATACTCTACACCCTATGATTCATTGACAGTTGAGGGCCGATATTGGATGACTATATCTATCTAGGTGCTCTCTCTCTCTCTCTCTCTCTCTCTCTCTCTCTCTCTCTCTCTCTCTCTCTCTCTCTCTCTCTCTCTCTCCCCTCCCTCCCCTTCTCATTGGCATGAGAAGTTAGATGCTAGAGGGGAGAAATGTATTTTTCATACACTTGTTCAGATAAACTAAGGGATATATTATGTGTAAAGATGACCATGAGTCTGTGATTAAGAGAGTTGCAGGATATTAAGTTTCTTAGGGAGGATTTTCCTCAGAAAAAAGAAAAAGATCAGGAGAGATCATACAAGGCCGATGAGACTGTCATAGAGCTAGTGATGAAAGAGGATGGTTCCTCTACCATCTGGTGATAGTGGGAGTGAGATATCTTTAGATGACTTGAAGTCATCCATGAAATCTCAATTGCCTCAATGATTGCTCCAGGGACTAGTAACGGCATGATATTTTGATATTGGTAGAACATATTCATGACATCACCGTATGTTATTGCGGAGCTTAAGTCGAGTAAGGACACTATTTTTGGGTGTGCAGCAAAAGAGTGAAAAGTAGTGATAGATGAATTTCCTGAGTAAATGAAGAAGAATCAAGTCAAGGACTTAGTGGATATTCCAGCTGAATGCAAGACCATTAAGGACAAACAAGTTTTCAAGGTCAATTCGGATGGGATAATCAATCGGTATAGGGCATGCTTCGTGGCAAAATAGTACACCTAAAATGTAGGGTGAACTGTAAGGTGATATTCTTTTTAGTGGTGAGAATTGACTCTTTTCGCATAATATTGACTCTTTAGGAGATATGAATCTTGAACTATTTTAGAGGGACACAAATAGCTTAAGTATATTAGAACTAAAGTAGGAGATCTATGTGGATTGACTTGTGCGAATCAAAGTCAAGGGACTTAAGCACATGGTGCCCGAGTTAAAGAGATCTACCTATAACATGAAGTTATATTCCAGTCTATAGTATTTTTTATTATATTAAACTATATTGGGCTATGATTTCATAATGATCGATGAAGATAATCTTGTCTACCTACATAGTGCTGATAAGAGTTTGAGATCTTGTCACTGTATACTGATGACATATTTCTGACTAGGTGCAGCATGGACATCCCTAGGACTCCAATTACTAAGAGTCAGACTTTAAGTATAGAGCAATGTTCCAACATGAAAATAGAGAAGAAGCTAGTTCAAAGAATCCCTTCAAGGAGTGTAGTCGATAGTCTTGTATGTGTATAATAATTGACACATACTTTATAGTAGAATTGAAGAGTAGACATTGGTCCAATCATGGTATGTCTCACTAGGATGAGTCAAGAAAATCCTCAAATATTTGATTGAAACTACACTTGTGATTTGTGTTATGAGAGAATAAACACTTACCTACATAGATATTTAGAAGCTAACTGAACTGACAATCTAGATGGGTGGGCATTGATTTCTATTATGTTTTCTTACTAAATGGCAGGGTCATTTCACAGAGCAGTATGAAACAATAGTGTATACCTATTTACATGGTGGTGGCTAATGTAGTAATATACATGACAGCATTGGAGGCATCCTCTTTGTGTAGATTATCGGAGAATTTGGTTGTAGCTTGATGTGTAAAGAATGATGTGATTGTCTATTGTGATAGCATGATAGCATATCAATTGCTGCTTATTCGATAGACCCAAATTGTCACGCCTCGCTTCCCAAAATACCCAGGAATCGGAACGTGAACAAGCCCGCGACATATTAGATTGAGAAGAAATATATATTAATTTTTTTCCTTCTTTTTCGTTTCTTCTCAATCTAATACGCTAAGCGTCAAGCAAAAGAATATCTATCACAGGTTCCCGATCACAATAGCAAGAATATAAAGACAATCCAGACTAAGAAATATACATATCATCCAAGATAAATCATCCCAGACATAAAAATATGGGTCAAACATACCCTTATTACAAAAACGGTCTAACTAGAAATAAAATACATAGTCTATGATAAAAGAAAATACTGATAAACTAACTAAATCCATCGTCAACTAAAAAAAATACGGTAAAAGAGTTCTAAAGTTTCACAACTACTACAAAAGAAATCCACTACGCTTTAGCTGGTTCTTCTACTTCCTTGGGAAGGCACTCCGGCTGGGCATACGCCAGAGAAAATAGGTGTACGTCAGCGTGCATGGCACACGGCAAGACCCCACAAACAATTAGAACAAACGAAAACCAAACGAAAAATGATACGATGACAGAAATGACAAAAGAACCATGCAACAAGAAATTCAACAAAATCAATCAAGTAACAAGTCGATCATGCATCTAGCGATCAGAATAATCATCCAGGTAACCATGTCATACAAATAGATGAAATTAATACTTAAAAAATCTACAACAAGAGACGTGGTACGTCGAGCGAAATAATCCAAACAAGGAAACCCTCAAGTATATACCATATGTCTCAAATTATAGATAATTAAATATTAACCCCAATCTATGTATGCAAAGAAATACAACTGACCTACATATCACACAAGAATCCATAATCACCTTAACTAACAAGATCATGTACTATTAATTCTATAACTGGTCACTGGTCCACATCTCACACAAATACAACGCTCATACCATCGGATAACTGACTAATCGCAAATCACAAATATCCCAACTCCTCAGACCCACCCCGGTGACAACACAAACTTCACCGGCGCGAGCCCGGAATACAACCACAATCACAAATATCTCAACTCCTTAGACTCACCTCGGTGACTACACAAACTTTACCGGCGCGAGTCCGGAATACAACCACAATCACAAATATCTTAACTCCTCCGACCCACCCCAGTGACTACACAAACTTCATCGGCGTGAGCCCGGAATATAACCACAATCACAAACGCTCACATGGACCAAGACTTCTCACCCCAATTCTCGTAATTCCAGGTCAACTACACACGAGATTCTAGATCCTAACTGTGTCATACAGGTTACTATAGTCATGTATTTCTCATGATTCTCAACATGGAATAATAAATGCAATTATGCTAAGTGTCAATGTTATGAAGTGTGAATAGGGGTCGTGATCACATGCAAGAAACATACGAGAGTAAAGCTACTATTAACAATACAAGATAAAACTATCATTAACAGATATTTTGCACACGAAAATCAAAATCTTAGTTATTAATTCCAAGAATAATTTCCTTTAAAATTATTTCTCATTATTAATCTAAAATAATTCTTTTTCTCAAAACAATTTTTTTTTAAATATTATAAATTCGCTAAAATAAATCCATTACCCAAATTAAATTCTTTTAACTTATTATAATTATTTTGAAAACACTATTTATCACATATCTATTATTTAAATTAATATTATTCACCAAACAACCCACACAGATAAATATTAATAGATCTAAAATTGCAGATAATTCATAACAAATAGAAAAATATAGATCTGAGCAAGTAGGATCTTGCCTCGGGGTTCTGTTGAATGTATCGACGCTGTCGATGCGGATCGGATCTAGCACGGGAAAGTTGGACGGCAACTTCGGGGTAAAGAGCAACAGCTACGGACGTTGAGTGGCTCGAGGAGGAGGTTGACGAAGGTCGGATCTGGGGGTTGCGGGCAAGGAGGAAGCGTTGGTCGTCGGAGTTGGACTCAGGGCGCGGGTGGTGGCATCGGGGTTCGACGGGGCGATGAGGGGCAGGATCTGGGCGGCGGTCAAGCAGTCCGGCAACAAGGAGGCGGCCGGTAGAGATGGCTTGCCAGGTAGTTCAGCATGGAGGGCGCTAGCGGCGGGTGGTGTATGGCGCTGCGCGGGAGAGCGGAGGAAGAGGTAGAGGCGGAGGTTTGTCGGCCTGCGAGCGGCGACCAAGGCGAGCCATGGGCGGCTGGCCAGAGGAGAAGCAGACCGGTTGTTGCCTGGAGGCGCGAGCCAGAGAGTTTCGGATGCGCTCAGCAGAGTAGAGAGCGAGAAGGAGGAGATTGGCCGGAGTTGGCTGCGGGTTTGGCATGCCGCTGCGGCTCGCTCAGTCGGCGCTGTGAGCCTCCATGTCGTCGGCGGGGCTGGTCTGGGAGCGCGGCTGAAGCCTATAGCGGAAGAGTTTGGTCAGGCAGTAGCGGCTGCGGCTCAGGAGCGGCTTCCGGCAGTTGAGCGTGTGTGATCCGAGAGAGAGGAAGAGATATGGGCGCTTAACCAAAACCGGGGCGCCGGCGATGCATCTCGCTCGGAGGCGGACTGCTTGACGAACGAGGAAGAGGGCTAGGCTGGGGTGGTCTTACGGGTGGCACGGAGGGAAGAGAAGAGAGCGGCGGTCAGGGTTTCTGGCGGTTGGCCGTTTGGGGAAGAAAAGAGAGACTGATGGAGAAATAGGCCAGGAGAGAATATGTAATATATTAATACTATATATATATATATATATACTATATATGTGTGTGCTGATATATATATATATAATACTATATATATATATATAATATATATATATATATATATATATATATATATATATATATATATTATATATTGCTTATTAGGGTTTTGAAAATTTAATAAAAAATAATAATAATTATGAAAAATTTAAATAAACATATAAAATTATCTACATATTAAAATGTACTAGTTGTAGTATTATAACTGATAATACGTAACAGTAGAAATAATGTAAGAAATTGCATAATTAAACAGGAATAATTAAATAAAAAATAATTACTTATATTTAAAATCAAATAATTATATGATAATTATCTACATGATAAAACGTACCAGTTATGCTAATATGATGGGTAATATGCAATAGTTAAAATAATACAATAATTTACACAAATAATACGTAATTAATAATTCAACATAATACACAAAATAATACGTAATAGTAACAATAATACAACGTATTATTTAAAATAATACGTAATAGTATCAATAATACAACAGATTAATTCAAGAAATTTTCACTGCACAAAATTAATTTATAAATATTAATATCATTTAAATAAATATAAAATCACATTTTTAAATCATATAAAATTCTAGAAAATCGAGAAAATACAAATACTCTTTTAAAAATAATAATTAAATATTTTAAAATACCAAAAAATATATTTTAACTAGTATCGAAATTTCATGGTCCTTACTTCTACCCCCTTAAAACAAATTCCGCCTTCGGAATTAAAATAAGATATGAACGATATCATATAGTTATCTTTAAAGCAAAAATAATACATATAATAGCTGATAACAAAAAGTAAAAAACATATCAATAATGGACGTAGATAAAAGACATAAAAATATATGCAACATTCATGTTATTATGTTTTCATAATATTTACACAATGAACACAATATCAAAATATACCAATAATCATTATATCATTATACCTATTAGAATAACCAAATATGATACAAAAACTATAAACCCAATATATATAAAGAATAAACATAATACAACATATGAACTTCCAAGTATTAATATCAAAATTATAATTAAATATGGACATGAACAGTTAGCTAGACAGTAATGCAGAGACTTTTGTATATAAAAAATTGATAAATACAGTAATTAAAATAATTAATGAATAGATAATAAAATAAAATATTAAAGTAAAATATACACAACCTAGCAAAAGAAAAATAACTAATAAATACAACAAAATATCTACAATGTGTAAAATCTGTAACTAAGCTGTATAAACTTTTAACACTCATTTTACATCTTAAAATAAACTATGAAACTACTGATGAAATGTAAAAAAAATAACTATGTTAACTAATAAACAATATAACCCAAATAACGCAATAAACTAATAAATTAATAAAATTAAAGATAACATAAAAACACATATAAGAAAAACATATAACTTGATAACAACCAAGTTGTAATGATAACAAAATACGTACATGAAAAGTAAAATGTGACCAAAATTATGTGGTAACATACACAGCAAACATGTATAAATACATGTACAATACGTAGAATTTATAAAATAAATGTAACACAAAAAAAAAATAATTACACTATAACGTAACCACAAACAAGAATTATAATAAAAACATAATAAATACTGAATCACAATAAATATAGCAATACACAAATTAAGACATGAAAGAAAAATGAGTAAGAATACACTCTATAAATATAAGACACGCCAACTACTAAAATATTACGACTAAATACGTAACCAAAATACAATATGTAAAAATACAAAAATCATAGCTAAACAAACACGCACATTGTAACAACATTTAATAACCCTATACACAAATTATAAAGCCATAACACCACACACTCACACCGAAAAATAACAACTCCTATTCAAAGAAAATATAAGAATAAAACAATATTGATATAATTTGATCTAAAAAAAAATACATAAATAAGAGAAACAAAACAGAACAGAAACACAATGTAAAATAACACAAGTCAAAATAATGGAAAATACCAATCTTACAAAGAAAAAAAACATAATTGAAGGACTCAATGCATTCAAATAAGTAACGAACAAATTGACAGTATAAAACTCAAAATAAATTAACGCATACAAAAATTACAGAATACACTGAAACATAAATGCTTACTAACAATACTGACACTCACAACATACTACTAGATAAAGAAGTATAATATATAAAAACAAAACTATGAAAGGTAAAATAGGTATTTAAGCAAATAAAAACATAAGAAGAACATAATTTTGTATAATAAAAACATCGATATATTTTAGATAAACATGGTTACACAGTTGATAATAGAAATAATGAATGGCTATAAATCAATAAAAATAACATCGTAAATAAAATAATCTACGTGAATACACTATAATGAAAAAAGAATAGTAATTATAAAAAAGTAAAACACAACACAAGTAACAAAATGAAAGAATAGAGAATGAGCAACAACAATGACACAATAAAAGATATAAATATCTAAAAATATCATAAAATAAATACTAAAAAAATAACACATGTATACAATGTATATTGTTACAATGACAAAACAATACATATTGAAAACGAAGCAAACAAACAACAAATGTGTAAATACACTATAAAAAACACATGAGTAAATGTTATACATACCCACAAACGCTATTTAAAATTATCTTTATATTAGTTATAAAAGAATAATAACTAATGTAATAAAATAACTATATATTTAGTAACTCAACTCTAACTTAACAATATAAATAATGCCAGGAATTAAAATAGAAATACATGGCTCTTAGAAATAACAAAACCAATATGAACATACTAAAACAATCTAACAAGACAAAACTATCTGATAAAAACTGTATACTAAAAATGTAAATGATAAGAATATACTGCATATGAAGAATATTAAAATCATGAATCTATTAAAGTATATCACTAAAAATACGAATAATATACAATAATCTAAAACATAAGTAATTAATAGATGATATGATAGAAAAACGCACTCATACACAATTTAGATATGCTAAAATATATTTGAACACAAGAAAATAATCTGAATATCAGATATACTATGTAATGAATATATGAAATCTGGAGCAATACAAAACACTTAATGATATGATTTGAAAAATTAAAAAACATATAAGTAATTGTATATATTTTTTTTGAAAAAACCCACAATATAACACTGTAGGTGATACATAATATAATGTAATAAATAATACAAAAATTAATACAATCAAATGATATATAAATCAAATCAAAGAAAATATAGTTATAAAAATAATAACATATAAAATAATGGTCGGCACGAGGATAGTGGAGTTATACAAAGAGAGGGAAATCGCGAAGCGATGGGACAAGAACCGTGGAAAACTCCGGAGTCAAAGAGTGATAAGATAGGGACAAAATGAAATCTACCAAGAAAATAGGATAATGGCTCAAGAATAGTCTAACAGATAAAATATGATATGCGTCTAAATTATCCGTTATATTCTTACGAGTGAGGACTTAGGACCGTGACCTGCATGGGCCACCACTAAAACTAGTCACACCACGCTTCCCAAAATACCCGGGAATCGGAACGTGAACAAGCCCACGACATATTACATTGAGAAGAAATATATATTAATTTTTTTTATCTTTTTCGTTTCTTCTTAATCTAATATGCTAAGCGTCAAGCAAACGAATATCTATCATAGGTTCCCGATCACAATAGCAAGAATATAAAGACAATCCAGAATAACAAATAAATATATCATCCATGGTAAATCATCCCAGACATAAAAATATGGGTCAAACATACCCTTATTACAAAAACGGTCTAACTAGAAATAAAAATGCACAGTCTATGATAAAAGGAAATACTGATAAACTAACTAAATCCATCACCAACTAAAAAAAAGTATGGTAAAAGAGTTCTAAACTTTCACAACTACTACAAAAGAAATCTACTACGCTTCAGCTGGTTCTTCTACTCCCTTGGGAAGGCACTTCGGCTGGGCATACGCCGGCTCTGCTGCATCGTCGAACTGGACTTGTCCATCCCCTAAGTCTGACGTACACCAGAGAAAACAGGTGTACGTCAGCGTGCATGACACACGGCAAGACCCCACAAACAATTAGAACAAACGAAAACCAAATGGAAGACGATACGATGACAGAACGGACAAAAGAACCATGCAACTAGAAATTCAACAAAATCAATCAAGTAACAAGTCGATCATGCAGCTAGCGATCAGAATAATCATCCAGGTAACCATGTCATACAAATAGATGGAATTATTACTTAAAAATCTACAACAAGAGACGTGGTACGTCGAGCGAAATAATCCAAACAAGGAAACCCTCATGTATATATCATATGTCTCAAATTGTAGATGTAGACGGTAAAATATACCTCTGTGAGCTTGCAAGAAACTCACCCGAATGACCAACTCGCCCGCACGAGCCAGAATCAACTGGGATAGCGGAATTGCACCTTGGACACAACTCGCCTGCCCGAGTCCAAAGCCAAATCCGCCCGCAAACCCCAAGGCCGCCAATATGGCCAGATATCTGTTACCCCACGTGCTGCGATGTGCTTTCCCTCCTAACTCAACCCGAAGAAAGAGGGCACAGTAGTCCAAGACCGTCAAGCGGCCGCTCGCAGTGCGAAGGACTGGACAGGTGTCGAGTCGACCTGAGCATTCATAAATGCAACTCACCTCGGCTGTCTGAGTCAGGAGACGAATCCGCCAGCATTCGGCGAGCTGTCCAAACCCACTCGAGTGCCAGGAACATGCTTTCCCGATGCAGAGCACAGCTCTTCGAATGACCACTGGTGGTACGAATGGGCAGCAGGATATCTCCGAACAATGTATATTCACATCCCATAATTCAAGGAGCAGTCGAGCTGTCCTTCTTCCATTTAAAAGCCTCTTCCAGCAAACTTTGAGAGAGGTCGAAAAACTTGGAGAAAAGAAGTTGAGACCAAGCTGTTCGCATTTCCTTGCATTACAGCACCACTGCCTAGTTCTGAGCTCCGATCGCTGGCGAACTAAGCAGACCCGAACTCCATCGACTCGAGCTTCTACTGCGTACTGAAGCTCTCCAGCAACCTCGATCGAACGGTCCAAGGGAAGCAGACTCGACACAAGCATCGAGCGAAGCATCCTATAGCCACCTAAAGTCCCCACACTAAACAAAGAGGGCATTCCCTCTGCTTCTGTTGTAAACATTTGATTATTAGTTTGTAATAAGCTTTCTTATCAATACAAACGAAACTCCCTGTTTTCGGGAAATCAAATTTATACCCTACAGAAGATGGCGACCACAGTGGGAGCAGCTGTTTCATTGAACGAAATGGTGGTGGCTCAATTTGATGAAGTTGCTGTTGGGACGACCGTAGAGTCCATGGAGATTGAGTTCGACCAGACTAAGTACGAAGAGTACTTGTCTTCTTCTTCCTCTGGTGGCGATGCTTCCCGCAAACGCCACAGAGTCGTGCGCCAAGGTCGACCTCAAACGGTCAAAGCCTCCGTGCCTGAGGGTCCCACCCGAGTCCCGTCGGGGGAACCCGCTCCCTCGCAATCGATCAAGGCCAAGCCGAAGATCGAGCGCAAGGGACAAAGGTCTGCCAAATGGATCGCCAAGCGGTCCCTGCAGACACCTGTCTCGGAGGAAATGCCGGTTCACTCCGGCACAAACTGCACTGCCACAGCCCGCGGTGATGCTCTCCTCGCTGGGAGAGCTAGCCAACAGCGACGGCAAACGCTGGTCAGACAGGAGGTCCAAACCTCCGTTTCTCACAATGGCCTGAATCATCGTACAGGCCTGAAAAACACTAGACGAGAAGGCAAACTGCCCGATGTCGGAAGGCCTTCCAAATCAGGAGCGCCGACCGAGGAAGGCAGAGCCATCCGCTCAGGAGGACTTCGCTTCTCAGGTCACATCCCTGATGCGAATAAACCACACCGAGCGAACGAGCCTACCCGAGTAGGTGAATCCTCGAAGGCTGGGGAGCCTCACCATAACTCCTTGGCAGATAAACGTAAAGGCAAGGAAATAGGCGATGCCTTGCAAACCCGCTCGTCCAAACGAAGGGTTGAGACCCGCCTACGTACTGGGTTCGCCCAAAAACGAAAACCCGCCGGTCAAGGCGAGATCGCCCAACTCCAGCACCAAAGCATTCCACCCAGCGTACACCCGAGAGCACGTCCAAAAATCTCTGGTGCACTTGCCCGAGCGACCCTTCCGAGGCCAGGGGTTGTCACCAACCACCCACGGAAGACCTCAGGGAATACTTAACTCACAAACGCACTATATATGAGGCGAATCCTCAGTGCCACTACAAGAGACTAATCCACACGGTCCTCGCCGACTGCCAATGCGTTGGAATGGCGAAACCTTCGGTATTTGAGAGACTTTCCCAACAGTTCTCTCGACTAAGGCCCTCCCGTCGAAGGCGTCGTCACCAAAAAGGACACGCTATCGACGACCTAGAGCTCTCATCCGCCACAGTTAACATGACGGATAAGGGGAAGGCGGTGCTCTCCGACTCGCCAGACTCGGACTCCGTCCTGAGACCTAACACTCGGTTCGCTCAACGCCAGCAGGACGGCATATACCAGCGAACACGTAGTCGCAGGGGAGTAAGTATTGGGTTTGATTACTCCACCCTGGTACCTCCCTCCTGTGGTGAAGACGAGGTTCATTTGGCGGCGGCCACATCTCAGACCTCGCGCTCAAGTCAAGACGCGCTGGCGAGGGTGCACATGACCGAACTCAACCCCGAGCAGACAATGGCTCAAAAGCTGGAGGAACAGCAGGCGACCATCGACTCTCTAAGAGAGATGATGGAGCAACTGCTGAACAAGAAGAAGAAGAAGAAAAGGACCCAGTGTCCCTTACCTCGGCAGACTAGGGACAAGGAGTGGGTACCTCCTCACCGTCCAGGACAATTTGCATTCCGATTACTCCTCCAAAACGTCGATAGGAACGTCGCATACTGGGGGTAACATCCGTGACAAGAGATTCGACGAGTTCCAGGACCAGCTCAACGCACTGAAGCTTCAGCAAAACATGAACAAGCTGGGGGTGGTACGTCCCTACCCTATCGAATGGGACACGGTCCCATACCCAGCAAAGTTCAAGCCAATCAGCTTGGTACAGTTTGATGGCAAGGGATCGCCCTCACAGCACATCTACTACTTCATGGCGCAGACTGGATTCCTTACGGGGAATGACGCCATTCTCACTCGACTATTCATAGGTACCCTCAAGGGGGTGGCCTTTGAATGGTTCCGCAAACTGGAACCCAGCTCTATCAAGGCATGGGCAGACGTTGAAAAACTCTTCCTCGCCCGCTTCTTCGACGACGACACGGAAGTATCAATGGCCACCCTCCTTGCTGAGAAGCAGCGAAAGTCAGAGTCAGTCAATGACTTCGTGAAGAGATTTCAGAATCGATCAGTCCACTGTCGGGACCAAGTGTCCGAGTCGACACTGATTGAGATGTGCCGCAACAACCTGTCGATCCATATCTTGTCCAAGATAGGGGCAGTAGAGACCCGGACTTGGAAGGAGCTTGTTCGCCAAGGCGAGCAAGTCGAAAACATGATCAAGAGGTTGGAGGCCGAGGAGCCGCAGTCCAAGAAAGGAGCAGCAGAGCCAGCGGCGCCAAAGAATCCTCCTCGATCGAGGGGAAAAGAGATCATGGCGGTCGACTCCGCCCCGGCACCAAAGGCTGCTCAAAAGCCAAAACCCAGGCAATTTTAACAGCGCCCCCCGCGGCAATACGACTTCAAAGAAGACCAGGTGGTGGCGACCTTTGACACTCTACTCAAGAGTGGGCGAATTAAGTTACCAGAAGCCGCGAAGCCTGAGGAGGCGGACAAAACCGGTGACCCAAATTACTGTGCCTATCACAGATTCCTTGGCCATCACACGACCAAGTGCTACGTCCTCAAGGACAAGTTCCAGGCCCTCTATGACGTGGGGGTTTTGAAGAAAGAGAAAGTCCAAAAGCAAGTGACTGCGAACATGATCACTTTGAGCTTTGGGACAGATCTCCCGGAGGTTCAAGCTCCAGCGAGAGTAATTCCTATCCCCAAGGCGGTCTTGAAAATCACTAATGACGATCCTCACAACCAGCGGGGAAAGGGTTTGGTCCCACAAACTCTGCCATCGGGGCAGGTGATGTGGGTCCATCCGGACCTCCTCAATGATGAGCAATGGACTGCACAGCCTTCCAAGGAGGCTAAGGGAAAACACTGCAACGTTGTCTCCGCCATCCTGGATAGAGATAACACGGCGATGACTTCCCTGACAGACTCTAAAGAGGACACCAACATCTTCGCCACGAGAGCAGGGAAAGAATTCGCGAAAGAATATCCCGCGAGGGCGGAGAACCCGGCAGGACCCCCCGCGAGGCCAGCCGCGGCAACCCCTCCCAATCCGGACGGACCAAGCTCAAGCCGCCAGCCTTTCCGGTTCAACATGCTCGCGCAACTGAAAAGCATCCCCGCGAATCACCATGTACGACCTCCTCCGGTTATCCAGATCTACCGGGGAGGCCCTACAAGAGGCGTTGGCCGACTCAGAGGTGTTCTCTACCCATTTCTCGAAAGAAACAGAGGCAAAACAGGAATGTGTGACTTGCTGCCAAGTCTCCGAGAGACGGGTCCCGTGCATCACTTTCACTCCTGAGGACATGCTCATCAAGAGCACGTCCCATGACCGGCCGCTGTACTTCACAGGATACGTCGTCTCGTCGAAAGTAGATCGGATTCAGGTCGATCCAGGGTCTGCGCTGAGCATCATGCCCCTGAAGTTAATCAAACACTTGGGGATACCGTCAAATCGCCTAGCCTCGACCACGACTACCATCTTTGGCTTTAACGCCACGGGGACTCAGCCGCTCGGCAAAATCCGCCTGAAATGTCGGATAGGCGCCATGAAGACGGAGGTGACGTGCTACGTCATCGACGCCGAACCCTCCTACAACATGCTCTTGGGACGTCCGTGGAGTCATGGCAACCAAATAGTTCCGTCCACACTGCACCAGTGCTTGAAGTACGTGGACGACTACAAGCGAGTAAAGACAGTAGTGGCCGACAAGCAGCCCTTTAAAGGCGTCGAAAACTACTTTGCGGATTCTCTGCTGTACCGGGACCCCGACGAGCCACCAGCAGAAGAACTGGAGAGTGGCAACGAGGCGGACAGCAAGCCTGAGTACGGTGACAGCTTAATTCTGAATGACTTCGAGTCAATTGTAATCGGTTACGAGAGTCACCATGTAACCAACGTTGTTCAGGCGGAAAAAATTACCATGAATGAGAAATCTGACTTTGCTTATTTGTCGTCTTGCTCCACGTCCGAGGATGATGCACCTAATCGTCATCCGTCGCCAAGACGCAGCCGATCAGGTCATCGCAAGCTGTGTTCGTCGTGCCGGCCCGAAATAATTATCGAAAATATATTATTTTCGGTCAGATCGATCATCCCCTGTGCACGCTATGGGATGAATTTGAGGACGAGGACCCAGCGTCCCAGTTTTCGCAATACACTTGAGTTGCGAAACGTATGATGAGCGACATGGGGTATGACCTCACTCGTTTAGAGGGCCTGAATTACGGCCGAGGACGCAAGACAGTCATCCGACCAGACTACGTACCCAAAGGGAAGCCCTCAAATTACTTCAACAGGACTAGGAGAGGCTTAGGCTACTCCTCCTCCTCGTCGGATTTGTGTTTTTACGTTAACGATGATTCCGACTATGCATGTTCAGGGGATCAATCGTCAGCAACTTCGGCTTGGGACTCGGACGTATGTGTGAGGGATCTGTTCGATAGCCTTACGGTCAACATGGCTACGATAGACCCCACCGAAATGGCGGAGGACGGACAACTTCCACTCTATGATGAGACATGGGATCGCCATGTTAACGCCCAGTGGAACAGTCGCTTTGAACAACGCGAATCGCCAACCGAAGACAAAGTCCTCCAGGTGAACATGGGTACTGAGGCGAATCCTAAACCCATATTCATCGGCGGCAGTCTGCCTCTGCAGGAAAAAGAGGATCTCATCGCCCTCATCCGGGAATACATTGACGTCTTCGCCTGGAATTACGAGTACATGCCTGGTCTGGATCCGCGGGTCGCCATGCATCGCCTCAACATCAGCCCTGACGCTAAGCCAATCAAACAACAGCAGAGGCGGAAATCATGGAGGCGATCGAATCTGAAGTAAAGAAGCTGATCGAATCCGGCTTCATCAGAGAGGAGCAACACCCCGACTGGGTGGCGAATATTGTTCCGGTCTTGATGAAGAACGGTAAGATCCGCATCTACATCGACTTTAGGAACCTCAACGTCGCGTGCCCTAAAGACGAATTTCCTCTGCCCATCACGGATGTCATCATTGATAACACGTGCAGATTCGAGAGAATGTCCTTCATGGATGGTTTCTCGGGGTACAATCAAATCAAAATGCACCCCGAGGACGAGAAGCACAATGCATTCAGAACTCCCATGGGAGTGTACTGCTATACCGTTATGCCTTTCAGACTCAAAAACGCTGGCGCAACCTACCAGCATGCCATGAGCATGATCTTTCGAGATCATCCGCGAAAGACGGTCGAATGCTACGTTGACGACCTGGTCGTGAAGAGTCGCCGTAAGGAGGACCACCTCCAAGACTTGAAGGCGATGTTCGAACTCATGAGGACTCATCAACTCAAGATGAATCCTACCAAGTCATTCTTGGGGATGTCTAGCGGTAAATTCCTCGGTTTTGTCGTCACGACGAAAGGAATCCGGATTGATCCAGACAAGGTGCGAGCTATTCAAGAGCTTCAACCGCCCCGAAATCTTAAAGAGCTAAGTGGCCTTCAGGGACGATTGGCTTACATCCGAAGGTTCATCTCAAATCTTTCGGGCAAATGTCAACCCTTCTCTAAGCTGATGAAGAAAGATACTTCCTTCATCTGGGACGAGCCATGCCAAAAGGCCTTTGAAGAGATCAAGGCTTATCTCTCAAACCCGCCTGTCCTTGCGGTGCCAATCTTAGGAATGCCATTCCTCATATATATACGGGCCATGGAACATTCTCTAGGTGCCCTCCTGGCACAAAACGATAACGCAGGCCACGAGCAAGGCATCTACTACCTGAGCAGAACCTTGCAGGGTGCCGAACAGCGATACCCGATGGTCGAGAAGGAATGCCTAGCCTTGGTGTTCGCCATTCAAAAGATGTGGCACTACTTGGTTGGCCAAACGATCCATGTCATTTCCCAGATGAACCCCATTCGGGTCTTCATGACACAACCTACAGCATTGAACTGGCGCCTGGCCAGGTGGGCACTTCTGCTCTCTCAATACGACATCCACTTCATGCCATAAAAATCAGTCAAGGGACAGGCCATCTGTGATCTCATGGCTAGTCACCCGCTGGGGGCGAAGGCCGATCTATTTGAAGATCTGCCAGATGAACCTCCCGAAGCCAATGTGACTTCGTCACCAGAGGTGTGGCAGATGTTCTTCGATGGCGCGTCTCGTAGTGGGGGTGGTCCTCACCTCTCCGCATGGCCACGTGTTACCCCATGCCTTTTGCTTGACGGAACCGTACACCAATAACGTGGCCGAGTACAACACGTTGCTCATAGGGCTCGAGTTGGCCAGAGAGTTAGGGATCAAGCATCTGGAGGTTTACGGTGACTCCCAACTCATCGTTAAGCAAATGACTAGCGAATATGAAGTAAGGAACGACGATCTCATCCCGCTCCACAAAGCGGCTGTCAGACTAGTGGAGTTATTTGAGAGCTTCCGTATTGAGCACGTGCTCTGTTCCAGGAACACTCATGCAGATGCTCTCGCATCCTTGGCAACTATCCTAGCCCAGCCTTTGGGAACGACCCAACGAGTCACAGTCGCCAGCCGAAAACTCTTTCGACTAAAAGACGTCCCAGAGGTGAACGCCACCCATCAAACCCCAGATCAGCCTGATCAGGAAGACTGGCGTCTCCCGATCATCGATTACGTCCTATACGACATGTTGCCCGAAGACGCAAAGGAACGAGAGTCTATCCGACAACGTGCCTTGCGGTTCTACTACGATTCAACCACTAAAACGCTGTATCGGAGGTCATACGACGGCTTATTGCTTCGCTGTCTTTCAAAGGCAGAGGCGCAAGAGGCCCTACGCAAAGCCCACGACGGCGCGTGCGGGGCTCATCAGCCTGGACGCAAACTTTGGGATCGCCTGCGGAGGATAGGCTACTTTTGGCCTGGGATGGTTACTGACGCAGTCGCTTATGCGAAGCGATGCTACGAATGCCAAGTCCACGCCAACTACATGCACCAGCCTCCTGAGGATCTGCATCCGACAATGGCGTCTTGGCCCTTCGAAGCATGGGGGATGGACATAGTCGGGCCAATTTCCCCACCATCGGTGAAAGGCCATCGCTTCATCCTCGCGATCACCGATTACTTCTCTAAGTGGGCCGAAGTCATCCCCTTAAGAGAGGTCAAGACTAATGATGTGATCAAATTCATCAAGCACCATGTCATATACCGCTACGGCATACCCCGGCGTATTATTCATGACAATGGCACACAATTCGTTAGCCATGCATTCACCAGGTTCTGTGACAAATTCCGAATACAGAACCTCTCTTCCACGGCCTACAACCCTTCAGCGAATGGTTTGGCCGAGGCCTTCAACAAAACAATTATCAAGATATTGACCAAGCTGACTTCCACTAGCAAACGAGATTGGAACGAAAAGCTAGGTGAGAGCCTGAGGGCATATCGCACGACGGTTCGCACACCGACTGGCACCACGCCCTACTCATTGGTATATGGCTGTGAAGCCGTATTGCCATTAGAGATTCAAATTCCATCCCTCCGCGTCGCCTTGGCAATAGGGATGACGGCCGAGGAAAATCACCAGCTGCGACTCGCAGAACTCGAAGCGTTGGACGACAAACGGTTGGAAGCTCAACAACACATTGAGTTTTATCAAGCTCGAATGGCCAAGAACTTCGACAAAAAAGTCAGACGTCGAGTCTTCAAGGAAGGAGAGCTGGTACTGGCCGTTCGCCGACCAATGATCCTCACTTCCAAGAAGAAGGGGAAGTTCCAATCCAAATGGGAAGGACCATTCGTAGTAGAGACAGTCTACTCGAACGGCGCCTATCGCCTCGTCAAGCCGAATGGCGATAAGATCATGATGCCCATCAACGACAAGTATCTGAAGAAGTACTACCCCTAGTTCTCCTTCACAAACTCCCACGAGTGCATGAGTTTAAACTGGCCCTCACACCCTCCAACTGGTATAAGAGGTAAAACTGTTCCTGCACTTCCGTTTCTTGAGCTAGGGTACCAGTACAAGCAAACCGCTCAGTACAGGCAAACCGCTCAGTACAGGAGAATCGCCCGGATCAGGCGAATCGCTCTTATCAGTACGAATCGCTCAGATCAGGCGAATCATTCATATCAAGCAAGTCTGTCAGTCTAGGCGAAACCCACTTCTTGAGCTAAACTCCCCGTCTTGGCAAACCATTCAAAACAGGCGAGATTAGCATCTCAGGTGGGCGACATCAGACGCCCACTTGATCAAACCTTCAAATAGTTAGGACCAGAGCCACAATCCCCCGCCAATCCTCTTCTAAAGGATGGTGGGTCCTCAAAGTCGTTCCAATCACGACAACCCCTGTCACGTTAACATTAAACCTCTGACAAAATCCACTTACCAAACCTCTTCAGAAGAATGGTAGATCCCCACAGTTGCTCCAATCGCGACAAAAATCCCATCAGGTTAATGATCACCTCTGATGATTGGCGCCGTTATTCCTACGAGTAACACAGCCTAAGTAATAGCCTACCACGCGACGTGCTATTACTTCTGTCAATAGTCACACTCCCACGTCCCTGAACTATTTGACCTATTCCAGATATTCTAACATTCTCGGAAATGAGCCTAACGACTAACTCTAAAGCAGAGTAGTCGAAAAGCTTGCCATATCGCTGGAGAGGGTGTGAACAGCTCAACTCAAGCGCCAGGACAGCGCAGGTGGATCCAACATGAAGACAGAATACAAGTAGAGGACATGTCCACACCAGAAAATAAAAAAAATGGTGCATAAGAAACAGAGGAAAAGCAAAGCAAAAGAGCCACTACGGGCTAAAATTTACATGAGTTTTTTTAGTTTAGTCATGATGCCCACGGCTTAAACTAAGTTACCAACAAAACAACAAAAAGAAAAAGGAGAAGAACAGAGACGGGCGCTACAGGAGCTTCAACAGGCTGAAGGCAGCGACCTCGGCTTTGACCGCCGCCAGGGCCGCCGCACGCCGGGCCTTCGCCGCCTCTGCCTGCTTCTGCCGCATCTTGGCAAGAGGAGCTTCGCATTCCTCTTACTCCTGGCGGAGGAGCTGAAGCGAGCGATCCACTTCCTCAGCAGCTCGGCAGATGGCCCTGTTCTCCTGCTCAAGCTCAAGCAGCATTGCCTCACCACGAAGGGACCCGGCGTCTTTGAAGAAAGCGGCGTCCAGATAAGCATCCATCCGGGCCCGCACCGCCTTGCACTGCTTGGACAGGCGCCCGAGCTCGGCCTCCTTCGCCTGAATACGTCTCGCCTGCTCCTGGCGCTAGCTCTTCGTACGCTAGCTCTTCGCCCGCTCCTGGCGCTAGCTCTTCGTACGCTAGCTCTTCGCCCGCTCCTGGCGCTAGCTCTTCGTACGCTCTTGGCGCAGCGAGAGAGGCGGTGGCACGTCGGAAGGGTCGTCGTACGATAGCTCTTCGAGGCGGTACATTAACCCCTCCACGTGCTCAAGCTCCCGCTTACACTGCCGTGCAAGCAGGGCGCCGCCCTCGCGGCGGACCGAGATGCCGATGCCGTGCACCAAGCCCTCTAACTTCTGGAGAGCCTTGAATGCAGGGTGAGCCGTAGGGTCCGGGGAAGAAGACCCCTGGACCGAGCTCGTAGGAGAAGCGGGCGGAGCGCCGACGTCGATGAGACAGTGGCGGAAGATCCAATACCCTCAGAAACGCTATGGTCGGAGTCAGAAGCCATGGATCAAAGAGGAGTCTTGCAGCAGTTTTCTTCTTCCAGCGAATTATCTCGAAAGAAAGAGAACGCTGTTGAAAAGACGGCAAGTACATTATGCATATATAGCCGAAAATTCGACGGCCATGATCTGTCCCCTCAGACGATCGAGCGGTCCAGGTGTCCTGCGATGCTTCGAGCTCAACGCCAATAAAGGCCATTCCTCTCGGGACTCCAAACCGACCGATCGGATTGAGCCCAGGAGGCGAGGCGTTCTATCGCCTCACCATTAATGAGCGTTAATGCACCCGCAGAGCCTTAGCTGGCAAGCACTTAGGCCCGCAGACAGACGTATGGTACAAGTTTCGCCCACGGTCGGATCTCCAACTGGGAGACGAATTTAACGTATCAAAAGTTTCGCCTGTTGTGTAAACTCGCCATCATACGAGTTTCGCTTGCGGCGTAGATTCGCCATCAATCGAGTTTGGCTTTCAACTCAAACTCACCATTATACGTGTTCGCCTGCAGTATAAACTCGTCGTCGGTCGAATTTGACCTTCTCGCCAGCAGTTGAGCTCAGCCCCTGAGTAAAATTCACCGAACCCGAGTCTCACCTACAGACGAACTCGACAATCGACTGAGTTTCGACAGTAATGTGAACCTATCAGGAGTCAAGTTTTGTCATTCAAACGAACTCATCGTCACCCTAACTTCGCCGACGGTGTAAACTCACCGGAATAGAGCTTAGCCCTTAAAGTAAACTCGTCGTCACGAAGGGAACTTCGCCTGTGACACGAGATTGCCGGCCATTACATTGAAGGGCGATGCGTCAGGAAGTGTACACACAATGAGCAATTTGTGGCAGATAAACACAAACCTCATTAGATGCTTCTAGACAGTACATTTGAACAAAGTTATGGTCTTTTTGCAATTGCGAAGGTCATAATATTACATTCAAAGAAGCAAAACATGCACCCAGTTTTTAAGACAATACATTTGAATAAAGTTATGACTTCATAAACAAACGAGTCATAAGCAAAATGTCTTAACACGATCATAAAGCCGAGATCTCAGTCGAACACGCTAAAAGTGGAGAGCTCTTCTTTGGCCACCGCCACCCTTCTCGCATGGTCTTCCCGCGCTTTGTCTTCAGCAGCCTTCCGAACCCGGGCATCAGAGCTTGACCTGGTGGCAGCGTCTGCCTGGCGCAAGGCTAGGAGGCGGCGAGTTTCCACCACAGTGTTCTTACTGACCTTTACAGCGTTGGACTGGAGCCCCTTCAAATTCGCCTCCGCCTGTCCCAATTCGGTCCTCAGGCGAGCTATAGTGTGATTGAGGTCGATAATTTGCTCCTCTAGCAAATGTTGTTGACCCACCCAGAAGTTGGCGATGGACTCCAAATCCGCTATTTCTTTGGAACGAACCTCCTGTTCCCAAGCTTCCTGACGCCTGACATGAACCAGGCAAGACTCCATGTCAGCTTCCAGACCCTCTCGTAGCAATGTCTCTAACCTTATCATGCGTGACTCCAAGAGACGGAACTCCTGCATGCAACGGGTAGCGAGTCGATTTTTGCCCGATCGCCGAAAGTCGACCACACGATCCAGTAGGGATTGCCTGAAGCCGTCAAAGCTGCCCATGCCAAGGTTGACGAGGGAAATCACCTGTCTCACAGCGTTCTCAAACTCTTCGACGCGCAGCGGGAGTCCTAGGGCCTTCAGATTCGTCATCAGATATTAGGATGGGCTCGGCCGCATGCTCTTTGGTGGTCGGCGCCTCCCCTCGATCTGTAAAAAAAAAAAAACAACACAACAATAACGCAGAGAAGAGTCAGAGGAAGAGTACCTACTCAACCCACGCGAAGGCCGAAGCAAAAAGATACCTTCGGCCGCGGCGGCCTCAGCAGTGCCCGGAGAAGACAGTTCTTTCCTTTTCTTAGAAGCGACCCTCTTCACCTTCGGTGCCATCAGGGGTATGATGAAAGGAAAATTTGGGTTTGCTCTGGGGGAAAACAATGAAAGAAGCTGAAGATCCTCTTAACAGAGGGTAGGGGCGTTAAATACCCTAAGAATCCTAGACGGTTACTCATTATTCGATTGGACCGTTCAAGGCTAAAACAGTTGAAGGGTAAGGCCGAACCAATCGGATCTTACCTGGACGGCCAAGATCCGACGGTTTTGAGACACGATCTCTAACAACGGCCTGAATCGGGCGCGATAGACGATTGCCCACATCTTTTTCGCTGACGTAAGCATAAACCGATACGTGGCCCACCGAAAGCGGAGCCTACCTAAGGGCAAATTCGCCGCTGAGATTCCCGCAGATCAAAACCGATTGCCCCTCTGGAACTTGAGTCAATTCCAAATCCGCCCCCGGACAAAATCCGCTCGCAGAGGAGACAAGCTTACGGTCGAAATTCGCCGACAGCTGAAAACAACCCTTCACAACTAACACTCTAGTTAACACATGTTAAATGGAGCATGCACAGAAGTAATAGTGACCAAGAACGAAACACATGTTAAATGGAGCATGCACAGAAGTAATAGTGACCAAGAACGAAAGGATAATTTCATTCATAAAGAAATCCTATTACAACGGGGAATTAAAGGTAAATTACAAAGCCTTCAACCGCAATTCTGCCTCACGAATCTCTCCGGCTAGGCGAAGTCCAAGTCTCTTCAGGATCTCTCGGTGAATATCCTCCTCGGTACGCGAGACTAAGTCCTGAACGGTATCTTTGGCCTCCTTGAGAGCTCGATCCTTCTCCTCGACGGAATCAGCGACCAATTGCCGACGAGACTCAATGTCCTCCAACTCCTTCGCCGATTGCTCGCGAGCCTTCTCTCGAGTGACCAAATAGGCCTGTGCATCTGCTATAACCCGTTTCAATTCCTCTATCTTGGAGGGTAGGCGAGAAAGATGGTTATCGGCTGTCTGCTGCTCAAGAGCCACCCGTGCATCCTCAGCCTTGGCCTGCTCCAATTCTACGGCCAGCTTTGTCTCCAGCGAAATAGTCTCGTTCAGGCGGTAATCGCGGTCTTCCACTGCTGCTCAGACTTCGTCGAAGGCAAGATCGACAATTGTGGAACTCTGCGCACGAAGGGTGAGCAACCACTGAGCAGCCTCTTCCGCTTCTTTCAAACGGGAAAAGTACGGCTTCGCCGCGGTGGCGCTGAGCCTCTTGATTAAGAAGAAAATGTTGTGATCGAGGTCCTCCTTGAACTCCTCGAAAGAACAATTATCCTCTAGGACGAGTCTGATGCAGTCAGCCAAGGTGTCTTCAAAGTAAACCAAGGCTCGTGCCGTGCTCCTCTTCCGCAAACGTTCCAAGGGAGAAAGGGCAGCCCCCTCCGCTAAAGACGTGGTCACGATTGAAGTGCTGGTGGTCATAACCGCGGAAATGGGGGTGAGAGGCTCCTGCAGGAATGGAAGTTCCCTCTTGTTGGCCGGACCTGTCCTCAGGAGCCAACGCCTCTTCCTCGCTAGACAGCGCCTCATGAATCGAGACGTCGTCATCCGCTTCTGAGCCGCCCGTTTCTCCGCCTGAATGACCCTCCCAAGAGGGAGGATCCTCCTTGCCAGTAGCTCTATGAGAAGGGCCGACTACGAATGCAAAAGGAAAGATTGACAAATGCCCCTTCGGCTCAGGAAAATCAACAACATTTAAGCCTATGCTTACCTGAATCACTAGGCTCTTTTCCATCTCCGGTCTCCCCCTCTTCGTCCGAAGGGATAGAGATCACTCTCTCAGCTGCACCTGCTCAGATTAAACACTGATGTCAGAAGATACAAGATCCGGCTTTGTGCTCGAGAGTACTAAAAATCATTACCTCCGAGTGCGGGCGTAGGGGTCATTGAGACCCCCGCCTGTGGCCCCACACCAGGCGGAGGGGGAGTGTCCTTTCCAGCCCCAGAGGCATCATCATCCTGACCCCCCGCTGCTCTAGCGGCCTCCATAGTTTCCTCACGACGGGTCTTCTTAGCCGCTTCCACTCTGGAACCCTCCGCCGTCATCTCCCGCTGCCGCTTGGAGAGCAGCGAACTGCTCGGAGATAGAAGGGGCATTCCCATCCGCCCCGCTATCGCGCTCCGGGCTCGTTCCAGCCTCTCGCCCGCCCGGGTTAACTCCTCAGATTCTCCCCGCTTGCTCTGGGGGTCCAACGAAAGACCAGGAGAGAGAGCTCGGGTCTCAGGCACCTCAGATTCGTCTAGACCCGCGTTGCCGCCCTCAACGTCCTCAGCTGGGTCCTCCAGAAGCCACTCCTTAGCAGTTTGGCGACCCCTCCGTCTTGAAGAGCGGAGAGGCCTTGTGGGGGGACGCCCTTGTTCCGCCAAACACGAAACCTGAAACCAGAAGCCTTCGGGATTAGCGCTGGAACCCTGATACCATCGGCAGTACAGGAGAGTGTGATGCAAATCACGGTCCTTCGCGGGTAGCTCAAAGCGGGTATGGGTACCGCCAGCATGAGTCTAGAACCATCCCCGAACTCCATCCACCAGCCCTCCTTCGAAGTGCAGATGGGGATTGGCATTGCCCACATACAGTTGGTCGTACCGGAACTGGCGGGCGAACCTGCAAGGGATATATGCCTCGAGGTAACACTCAGAACCAGTGCGTAGGATGTGATACCCCGGCCGAATGTTTACCAACCATCGGAAAGCGCCACGAGGAAGAGCCGTGTGATGATCCGCCATCAGCGCATCCCTAAGAGACTCACCATATCTTCCTCCGCTGAAGTAGGGGAAGAAGCGACGAAAATTGTAGTGGACAAAGTGGGAGAGCGTCTTTCGCGCATTGGGAATGTCTCTACACTTCCAAGAGCACCTCTCCAAACGCTCAAGGAAAGGAACAAACCTGTCTCCTTGAAGAGTCGCGGGGGAGCTGATCAAACACTCACAGTGGTATACGAACCACGCCATCAAGTAGGTGTATGGCAGCCCCACCCTAGGATTGGGAGTCCTGATGACCTCTCCGTTTCCCTCATCGATAGTCGACACTCGACAGAATTGGGCCGTCAGGGTGCGGAGCCCCCGGTGGATACATGCTATCATCGCCGATACCAGGGAATAGGACTTCCCGTTGGCTAAACAAGCCGAGCCGCAAGATACACGACCTCTACGGGAATAGCCTCAAAAGAGTGAGTGAGGATTACACACCTCTTGAGCCACAACATGAGATACCCTGCAAGTAAGGCCTTCCCAGATATGGGAGACTTGGCCTGGTGGTGAAACGAGTGGAGGACCGTTCCGGATTTGAATCCGCCCTCGTCACGCTCGCGAACTACTGTGGCTTCCCCTTCAGCCATCCTCCTTTCCACCTCAGCCTGGTCACACTCACCTAGTGGAAGAGCAGGCTGCCCTTTGACATCGTTCCCCGGGAACAGATAGTCAGCCCAATTCTTGTGGCTGATCCCTGGAGTCCTCTTCTTATTCCCCTTGTGATCCGCAGCCCCTAAAGTACTGAGGCAGATGTGGTAATGACAGAGCAACTCCCACAGAGTTTTCACTACCAAGGGGGAACAGTCGGAAAGCTGGTCGATCTCCTCTTGGCCTGGGACGAACTCCTCATAGGGAAAGTCTCCCAGAGGCAGCCCCGACACGTCATACATCTCATGGTGGGTTATGCCAAGTTTGCCGTTGGGGGTGAAGAATGTGCCACTTTCCGCACAATACAGTTCTAAGATGCTGTGGAACTGAGAAGCATTGATCCTCAAACCATGTCAAGCGGCTCGAATGGCCACATACAATTCCGAATTCTTAAGGTCAGAATTCTCAGCCAGGACGTAGTCAGTGATCTTGGCCACCAAGTGTCGCTGCCGGGCGTAGAATATACCCACCCCGGGGCTCTGAAGTCTTTTGGGGGAAATCTCCCGCCAGCTCGGAAGAAGCGATGGCGGAACGTCTCTGCGACCGCCGTCATCGGAACAGTCGGAAAGCTGGTCGATCTCCTCTTGGCCTGGGACGTACTCTTCATAGGGAAAGTCTCCCAGAGGCAGCCCCGACACGTCATACATCTCATGGTGGGTTATGCCAAGTTCGCCGTTGGGGGTGAAGAATGTGCCACTTTCCGCACAATACAGTTCCAAGATGCTGTGGAACTGAGAAGCATTAATCCTCAAACCATGTCGAGTGGCTTGAATGGCCACATACAGCTCCGAATTCTTAAGGTCAGAATTCTCAGCCTGGACGTAGTCAGTGATCTTGGACCACCAAGTGTCGCTGCCGGGCACAGAATATACCCACCCCGGGGCTCTGAAGTCCTTTGGAGGAAATCTCCCACCAGCTCGAAAGAAGCGATGGCGAAACGTCTCTGCGACCGCCGTCGTCTCTCCTGCCGGCGGCTCATTCGACGGTAGGCCAGGGCGCAGACCCGTCACACGCTTACAAGAACTCTCCACTCCATACCCAGCCGTGGAGCCTGTAAAGACGCCACAAGTGACCCTGTCCTGAGTTGGGGTCAAATCCCAGTTCATCACTGGGGAACCGCGAGAGACCGTAGCTCGACAATCGAGAACCCCCTCGGCATGCTGGAGAGGTAATAGTGAGTCCCTTCCACTGTGCGGAACCACCCGCTCTCCTTGAGTAGCAGAACGGAAGGATCAGTCATAGCATCGCCGAAGAAGAACTGAGGATTCAACAGCTCCGTCCTAGCATCATCTGTCAGCGTCGCATCGGTCGTCAACTCACGTAATGTCAAATGATGACTGTCAGTAACCCTCTTCATCAAGCTGAAGGGCTTATCAGCAGCGAATGAGGGCATCGGATCCAAAGAAGGAAATCGAGGAGGCACCGTATAACCTGTGCCCCCAGCGAGACCGATGGCCACGCCCTTCGGAAGGGCTTCATCAGAAAAGGTCGCTGCAAGAAAAAACACAAGGGTCAGGACGGGATCCGCCCTAAGGAGGAATCTGCCAATCCAGTAAAAATGGGCGAATTCGCTTGTTGGAAAGTGAAAACAACGCTCCCCTTTTACCAGAGAAGAGGTCGAACTCGCCTATCAAAAGTGAATTCGCCTCCACCCAACAAAAGTCAATTTCGCCTGTAGAGGCAGAAACCGTCCTCTATGAGCAAATACAAAATCCGCCCAAAAAGGGACGGATTTTGCCCTAAATCAAGGAAGCTACAAAAGATGGTCGAACCTAAGGGGGATAAACGAGGCTCATTCGCCCGACCCGACACCTATAACCTACGCGAAGTCGTTAGATGAACCCCTGGACTTACCCAAGTGTGTCTACCTACGCGAAGTCGTTAGATGAACCCCTGGACTTACCCAAGTGTGTCTCAGGTATGCGGACGGGTGCATCGGCGGCGAGGCGGTCGGAATAGCGCCCGGGACCTCCTCCTTTCGCGACACACTTCTTGGATTTCGGCGCCATTGAGGGGATTAAGCGGGAACTCTCTCTCTAGGAAACTTTCAAGATTCTTGAGCACGGTGACTCTCAAAGAAGGGGAACAGCCTATTTAACGGAGGAGTTGCTAACGTGGCCACGATCGCCCTCAAAAAAGCGAAATACTAGCGGACGAGAAACGAGACCACGATCAAAATCAACGGTCCAGATTGCCCCCTGACATTTCGAAGTGCCACGTCGAGGCGGGAAACGGGTCGATCGAAAAAACCCAAACCTGAACCGAAATCGACGGTTGCATCTGACGGTTGGGTTCGAAAACCACGGCCACGATTCAAACGGGGAGCACGAAGCTTGCGTTAGAACGCGATGTGACAGAACCACGCCGTCTTAGCTGGAAAGCACGAAGCCCACTAGCGGACGCGTGGCTCATCCACACCGAACCAAGTTTTGCCCGAAAAGAAAGGTTTCGCCTGCGAAAAGTTTGACCCAAATCCGCAAGTCGAACATAACTTCGCCTCTAAAACCTAACTTCGCCTGAACGGCTCATTCGCTCTGGGAGATAAACGACGAATAACACGACTTGTCCCAAGCTTTAAAACGCCAAAGAGATGGCTAAAGAGATGGCCTCGCTTAAAACCACGCCTCAAACGGCTAAGGTTGAGAGTAGAAATCTTAGCATCGAGTCTAAGAGAAACTACTCGACAACTCATCATACTGAGGGGAATAGTATGGCTAGCCCGATTCAAACGGTAATCGGTAAAGGCGCATCAAACCCGTTGATAGCTGAGGGTTTGCTAAAAATTCTAAAAGAAACCAAGTGCGCTTACTTCACTAAAAGCTTCTTCATTCAAAGTATTCCAGACCACACGCAAGCCGGTTTAGGTCTGAAAACTTTGAAGGGGGTCTTGTAGACGGTAAAATATACCTCTGTGAGCTTGCAAGAAACTCACCCGAATGACCAACTCGCCCGCACGAGCCAGAATCAACTGGGATAGCGAAATTTCACCTTGGACACAACTCGCCTGCCCGAGTCCAAAGCCAAATCCACCCGCAAACCCCAAGGCCGCCAATATGGCCAGATATCTGTTACCCTAGGTGCTGCTATGGGCTTTCCCTCCTAACTTGACCCGAAGAAAGAGGACACAGTACTCCAAGACCGTCAAGCGGCCGCTCGCAGTGCGAAGGACTGGTCAGGTGTCGAGTCGACCTGAGCATTCATAAATGCAACTCACCTTGGCTGTCTGAGTCAGGAGACGAATCCGCCAGCATTCCGCGAGCTGTCCAAACCCACTCGAGTGCCAGGAACATGCTTTTCCGCCTCTCTTGACCTGAAGAGAGAAGGCACGGCACTCCAGGCCCGCCTAACAGCCGCCCACAGTACGAGTGAGCAGACAGATGTCAAAGCAGCCTGCACCCTCATAAATGCGACTCACATCAGTTGTCCAAGTAACGGGCAAGAGCCGCCGGTGCTCGGTGGTTGGTCAGATCCACGCGAGCATCCGACAACCGTTATCACGCGTACGAGGAGGGGCTTTCCCACTCCTACGTGACGTGACGCAGAGCACAGCTCTTCGAATGACCACTGGTGGTACGAATGGGCAGCAGGATATCTCCGAACAATGTATGGTCACATCCCATAATTCAAGGAGCAGTCGAGCTGTCCTTCTTCCATTTAAAAGCCTCTTCCAGCAAACTTTGAGAGAGGTCGAAAAACTTGGAGAAAAGAAGTTGAGACCAAGCTGTTCGCATATCCTTGCATTACAGCACCACTGCCTAGTTCTGAGCTCCGATCGCCGGTGAACTAAGCAGACCCGAACTCCATCGACTCGAGCTTCTACTGCGTACTGACGCTCTCCAGCAACCTCGATCGAACGGTCCAAGGGAAGCAGACTCGACACAAGAATCGAGCGAAGCGTCCTATAGCCACCTAAAGTCCCCACACTAAACAAAGAGGGCATTCCCTCTGCTTCTGTTGTAAACATTTGATTATTAGTTTGTAATAAGCTTTCTTATCAATACAAACGAAACTCCCTATTTTTGGGAAATCAAATTTACACCCTACAGTAGATAATTAAATATTAACCCTGATCTATGTATCCAAAGAAATACAACTAACCTACATATCACACAAGAATCGATATTCACCTTTAAGTAACAAGATCATGTACTATTCATTCTATAACTGGTTACTGGTCCACATCGCACACAAATACAATGCTCATACTATAGGATAACTGACTGATCGCAAATCACAAATATCCCAACTTCTCAGACCCACCCTGGTGACTACACAAACTTCACCGCAGTGAGCCCGGAATACAATCATAATCACAAATATCTTAACTCCTCAGACCTACCCCGGTGACTACACAAACTTCACCGGCGCGAGCCCGGAATACAACCACAATCACAAATATCTCAACTCCTCAGACCTACCCCAGTGACTACACAAACTTCACCGGCACGAGCCCAGAATACAACCACAACCACAAACGCTCACATGGACTAAGACTTCTCACCCCAATTCTCGTAATTCTAGGTCAACTACACACGAGGTTCTAGATCCTAACTGTGTCATATAGGTCACTATAGTCATGTACTTCTCATGATTCTCAACATGGAATAATAAATGCAATTACGCTAAGTGTCAATGTCATGAAGTGTGAATAGGGGTCGTGATCACATGCAAGAAACATACGAGAGTAAAGCTACTATTAACAATGTAAGATGAAACTACCATTAACAGATATTTTACACACGAAAATCAAAATCTCAGTTATTAATTCCAAGAATAATTTCCTTTAAAATTATTTCTCATTATTAATCTAAAATAATTATTTTTCTTAAAACAAATTCTTTTTAAATATTATAAATTCGCTAAAATAAATCCATTACCCAAATTAAACTCTTTAACTTATTATAATTATTCCGAAAACACTATTTATCACATATCTTTTATTTAAATCAATATTATTCACTAAACAACTCATGCAGATAAATATTAACGGGTCTAAAATTGTAGATAATTCATAATAAATAGAAAAATGTAGATCTGAGCAAGTGGGATCTTGCCTCGGGGTTCTGTTGAACATATCGACGCTGTCAGCGTGGATCGGATCTTAGGGTTCGAGGAGGAGGAGGTCGGCGAAGGTCGGATCTTGGGGTTGCGAGCAAGGAGGAAGTGCTGGTCGTCAGAGTTGGACTCGGGGCGCGGGTGGTGGGATCGGGGTTCGACGGGGCGATGAGGGGCAGCTGCGGAGGGGATCTGGGCGTGATCAAGGCATGTCCAGGTGAAGGTAGGCGCGCGAGATTACAACTGGTTTCAGGTAGAGGGCGCTGCAATGGTGGTAGATTGCTGCACGGTATAGCGGAGGAAGAGGTGAGGCGGCTGGTTCAGTTTGGACTCGGCCTGGTGTGAGCTCTTAGCGGTGGCCCAAGACGAGTGTGGCGCGCTATCCTAGAGGGGAAGCAGGCGGTGCTGCTGGAGGCAGAGAGGAGGAGTTCGACGGAGAAGAGCGGAGAAGAGGAGATTGGGGAGTTGGCTGCGGGTTTGGGATGGTGCGGTGCTCAGGGCGACGAGATGGCCGGCGCGGTTGGTCTGGACGGCGGTGAGCTATGGGGAAGAGTTTGGAGGCGGACGGCGTAGCTCGATGACGGCTCCGGTGGGGTGGCGTTGGTGATCGAGAGAGAGAAAGAGATATGTGGTTAACGGCGACGGTGATTCTTGTCGGAGACAGAGCTCACGGCAACGGGAAGAGGGGCTCGGCTGGGTGGTCGGGTGTGCGCGGAGGGAGAAGGAGAGGGGGTCGGCGGCTCTGGCGGTGGGTTGGGGAAGAAAAGAAGAGATAGAGAGAATATGTAATATAGTATATAAATATGATATATATATATATATATATATATTATATATATATATATATATAAGTATATATATATATGATATATATATATATATAATATAGTATATATATTATATATTATATATATATATATATATATATATATATATATATATATATATATATATATATATATAGGTTATTTAGGGTTTTGAAAATTTAATTAAAAATAACAATAATTATGAAAAAATTTAAATAAATATATGAAAAATATCTACATATTAAAACGTACCAGTTGTAGTGTTACAACTGATAATACGCAATAGTAGAAATAATACAAGAAATTACATAATTAAACAAGAATAATTAAATAAAAAATAATTACTTATATTTAAAATTAAATAATTATATGATAATTATCTAGGTGATAAAACGTACCAGTTGTGCTAATACGACAGGTAATACACAATAGTTACAATAATACAATAATTTACACAAATAATACATAATTAATAATTCAACATAATATACGAAATAATACGTAATAGTAATAATAATACAACATATTATTTAAAATAATACATAATAGTATCAATAATATAACAGATTAATTCAAGAAATTTTCATTGCACAAAATTAATTTATAAATATTAATATCATTTAAATAAATATAAATCATATTTTTAAATCATAAAAAATTCTAGAAAATCAAGAAAATACAAATACTATTTTAAAAATAATAACTAAATATTTTAAAATACCAAAAAATTTATTTTAACTAGTATCAGAATTTCATGGTCCTTACACAAATTAATTTATAAAATAGAATAAAATCCAAATCAAGTATCATTTCGTTAAGAACTAAGTGGAGAAAGTGGTTGTGTTCAGTGTATCCCTATGCGTCAGATGATTAGGGATCTACTAGTAAATGGATTAGTTGAGGAAAGGCTAGAGAAGCACACTTTAGCCTTAGAGGCTATGTCTTTATTGACGAACCTTTATTTTTAGTTGATACTTTAGGTATTTGGGATATTATGGATGATGGCTTTGTAAGATATTATATTTGATTTGATTATCTTCTTTCTCATTTATATACATATCTGGGATTGCTTATGTATTATCATTGCTAAATTATCTCGACATGGAGGATATTTTTATATGATGTGTACAAGGTACACAAAGGGCACTAGGTGCACTGTTAAAAGTTGCATTAGTAAGTAGGAGCTCCTATCACACAAGAGATCTTTTTCGAAGTTGTAGCAATTCCCGAAGCTGAGATCAAGTGTTGGATATCATTTGGCTTGGAGTAATGAGAAGATTGTTGTGTTACTAGGTAGGATAATTGTGGCAGCATTTTATTGGTCACCTTGGTTAGGTCATGATGAGGTTGTTGTGTATTTATACGCTAAAGCAATCAATGTAGAAGCCCCACGTTCACTTTACCTATTTATTATCAGCCAGACTAGGGGTTTTTAGTTAGCTCAGGAGGTGCGTTCTTATTAGGAAATCCTACGCATATCTCTAGGCGGCATGGTAGGACAAGTTCATCATGGGGTGAAAGAAATTGTACCTTCATGATATTCATTTAATAATGTACGCTCTCAGGGAAAGAAAAGTAATATCGTAGCATGCTGCCATATGCCATGCGTTTGGACTACATATAAAGAGGTTGAGGGATGGACCCCTACTCCTTTATTGCGTGAGCCCTTATCAATGACCACCATTGTTGATGGGCAATAGCTATACCCTTAGAGATACTGGGCCGTCTAGGAAGGCTGTTATAAGAGTCTGTTGCTTTACTTACTGTTTCCTTCTGCAATCAGATAATACTGTGTCAGGTAAGCGGGTGATTAGCAAGCCTAATTATTTTGGGCCAGAAGAAGATCGATCGACATGTCTCCTAATTGTATCGCTTGGCTAGCACTTATTTACGCTGAAGGCACGATTAAAGGCTGCGATGAATTGAGGGTAGACGTGGTGTTCATGTATGTTTCTACAACGAATCGAAGGTACTTGAGCAAACATTGTTGACCAGATATAGGGTACGAGATAACACATACTTACACTATTTATAGTGTTTTTTATTAGGGAGATCATTATGTCGGTCCAAATGACTATTTGCTTGCGGGTTCTCAACAGTCCATAGCATACTAATGATGATTGTACATGGATTTAAAAGAAAAAGAGATTCTCAAGGAGATATTGATTCAGAGAGTCAACAACACGGAGAGTCGGGCTTAGAGAACTATGGACGACACACACTCATTTGTGTGAGTGAGACTACGTTGTCATACGAGTACACCCAATTGAGTGGGTGAATCACATATCTCTAACGCTAGTTATCTTAGGTTGGATTATTGGTTGGAGATTGTTGATTCAGACTCAAACATTTTCTTATATTTTAATTTAAAGTGTTATTTATTGAGGACTAGAATTTGGATTTAAATTTAAGGTGTTATTCGTTTAGAATTTTTGATTTGGATCTAATTTTAAGGTGTTATTTGTTTCAGACTTGAATTTGGATTTAATTTTAAGGTATTATTTGTTTATGTAAAACCCCGTGATTTTGATGAGTTATGGAAGTGTCAACCAGCGCAAGAGTAGTGTCGAACGAGTCGGCGAACAGTAGGGTCAAAGAACACAGATTTTAGCTCATGAGTCGACCCATGACTGCCATGAGTCGACTCATGATATCAACCCCTATTGTCAAATGGCTCTGCTGAGTCGACTCATCACCTTATGAGTCGACCCATGAGTCATGAGTCGACTCATCGGGGTTTTTCTGGTTTTGTGGGTCGGGTTTGTTTAGGTTTTGGGTTGGGTTTTATCCACTCGTATATATTCTCCTCTACCCGAAAATACCTCATTTCATCAGCTAACCCCAGAGAGGGTTTTATCCACTCGTATATATTCTCCTCTACCCGAAAATACCTCATTTCATCAGCTAACCCCAGAGAAACCCTCTCCCCCTCTCCCCCTCAAAACCCTAGCTCGTTTTTGGGCATTCTTGAGCGATTTTTGGGGGATTTCAGCAGCTTCTTGTGGACTGCAGTAAAGGGGATTGTTCTTCATCATATCTGAGGCGAGTAACATCTCGTCCAATCTTTCTCCCATGTTTTTAAGAGTTTACAACTATTTTCTATGAGTTTTATTGAGCCTAAGACTTATTTTCATGTATAAATCAATATCCTTGTTAGGGTTAATGCTAGAAATCATGTGTTTCAGATTTTAAATCCCCACCAACAAGTTTTTGATGAAAACCCAGATCTGGAATTTTATTTAAAGAATAAAAATGAGTTTTATATTGATTAAATGCTTTCTTTCATGTATAGGAGTTAAATGTTAGATTTAACCTACAAGAAAATCGTTTCCCATCATAAATATGTTTTTCTCACTGTATCATAGTCGAGAATCGATGGCTATAGAAGTGTAGATCAGTAAATGGAAGTGTGGATCGAATTGAACGAATTACAGTTGTGAGAAATGCTTTGTTCAGCCCGTGAGTCGACTCACGACTCATCATGAGTCGACTCATCAGGTTGAGTCGACCCAGGACTGTCATGAGTCGACTCATGAAGTCTAGTTGTGTTGCCTTTTTGATTCTGCTGAGTCGACTCGTCAGTATACAAGTCGACCCATAAGTCATGAGTCGACTCATAACAAACCATGAGTCGACTCACGAAGTCCTTTCCTGTTATCAAATGTATTCTGCTGAGTCGACTCATAATTAAGCACAAGTCGTCTCATCGCAGTATTTGCTTTCTGTTTCGTTTGTGCTTCTGTTTAAATCACCTGCTGGGTGTATATAAGTATATATATATATATACAATGTTTACATATTCAAGGGTACTGTCTAGCACGTTTGAACTTGAGGAGTGCCTTGTTTATGGAGTATTTTATTGCAGTGATTATGATTTCACCTGTACATGTAAGATGACATTTCGGACACAAGCTTAAGTCAGTACAGCAAGGTACGTACGGGAATAAGACATGCATACCTTCTTATACGCAGTCCTCGTGTTGGACTATAATCCATAAAAGTCCTCGTGTTGGACTATAATCCATTTAAAGTCCTCGTGTTGGACTATAATCCATTACTGCCATGTTTTAGACTTTTACTAAACCTTGAGCATGTTACTAAATCAAGTTTGGGTACACGACATATTGTATGAGGCTAGGATATAATAGCTACCTAGGCTGGACATGTCACCTATTGTAGCTTTGACAGGTTTACATTTTTATTTGTAGAGATAGGGTTGTATTCATTTTTTTATTTTTGCTTGTGACAAAACTCGGGTTTAATATTTAGGGACTTACAATTTGAGATACAAGGTATATACATGAGGGTTTCCTTGTTTGGATTATTTTGCTCGACGTACCTATGCTCGTGTTGTATTTCCCTAAGTACTAAAACCCATTAATGTTTGTGTAAATGATTTATATTATTATGTTTTAACTGTATTTTCATATACAACGAGCCCTATCCCTTGGGGTTGGTTGTGATGTTGCTCGCTAGCGCTTTGACGCTCGTTATCCCTCCCCCTTTCAGGTAACGAGCCAGGAGCCCGGAGAGTCGCAGGTTGAGGGCGACCCATACTAGTGTCTATTATCCTCTTTTTAGATGTATTTATTTTTGTACTCCACCTGAGACATTTTAGACTTGAGAGGTTTATGTTCTAGAGTTATAAAGGCTGTGTGCCTTATTTCCTGTATCAGACATTATGTACTTTGAGACATGTTGAGGTCTCCAGATCTTATTATTCATTTCAGACTTTGACTATGTACTTTAGCTTATTTGATTGATGAGATGTATTAATTTGAGTCCTATCATTTCATCAAGCATTTGTTGTAAGATCTTTTACTTGCTTTGTACTACACCTGTTGTTGATTCCACTAGAGAGATAGTAATTATGATGGTAAAACATGTTATTGCACGGTGTGGTGCATGGCAGGTTTGACATTTCTGGTTTCACCTCGGACTGTAGACTTGTGTGAACCCAGGGGCGTCACAGTTGGTATCATAGCTCTAGTTTCAGTATCCCTAGAATCATCCTGTGTCGAGTCGTGAAGCTAGGTTAGAGTTTCTTAGGATTCATGTGTAGAGTCCGCTAAGGATTTCCTAGTATGAGTGAGGACGATATATGCGTATATCTCAAAAATTTGAGAAATTTTTTTTATGACAACTATTTTTGCTTAAAGTGTATGCGTGAATATTATGTAATGTGAAAATCATATTATGATGTACTATGTATGAATAGAATATACGTCTACTTTGACTCATGAACTTTATTGTTTCTTATGAACAGAGAGATGGCAGGACATGGGAGACCTCGCACGCGAAGGGCCGCTCAGGCAGAGCCCCAGCCGGCCCCACCTGAGCCGTAGCAGGCTCCACCCGAGCAGGAACATGCACCACCAGAGCCGCAGTAGGCTCCTTAGTATTTGGTGGATATCATGGCTCCTCTTATTGCCAGGATGACAGCCATTGAGGAGTTGGTAACGACTCATATAGCACCACGGACACCACCACCACCGGTAGCTCAGCAGCAGGGGATACCAGCCATCCCGATCAGAGAGAGACCCAGAGGTAGCACCTGCAGCTATTCCACTAGCGGTACCAGATAGAGCCACGGAGCAGGAAGCTTGGCTCCGTATGGTAGAGAGGTATCAGAAGATGAGGGCACCAGAGTTCCAGGGGTCACCAAACCCTCTTGCAGCACACAAGTGGAAGGAGGATGTGAACAATATACTTGACATACTCAGTGTAGATTCGGTTCAGAAGCAGAGGTTAGCATCCTACAGTCTGAAGGGAGATGCCGGGAGATGGTACCGGCTACAGTTTACTCCAGAGGAGAGGATGTCCCTCACATGGGAGGATTTCATCTACTTCTTTGATGGGTAGTATATTTCTTCTGTAGCACGGACTGAGAAGGAGCTTGAGTTGTCCCGGATGACTCAGGGGGACATGACAGTGGCAGATTATGAGAGCCGGTTTATGGAGTTGCTGCATTTCATGGGTATGTGGCAGACAGGAGAGCGTCAAGCTCAGATGTTCTTAGCAGGGCTACGCCCTAATCTCCGTCGGTACCTCGTCTCGAGGAGGTTCTATTCAGATAGGGAGGTAGCTGAGGCCGCCATTTCACAGGAGATTGAGACTACTACGTTCAATAAGGACAAGGAAGGGAAGGCCAATGTAGGACAGAGCGGGGACTAGGGTAAGAACAAGAGACCTTTGTCAGGGCATCAGCATGAGCAGCAGCAGGGCCCTTATAAGAAGGGACCCCAGCTAGATTAGAGAGCGTATCAGCAGCGCAAGTTCTAGGGATCTTGTTTCAATTGTCGAAAGGTCGGGTACAAGGCATCAGAGTATCGTAGTGCACCAGCAGGAGCTTAGCAGGGCAGGGGTCCGAACCAGCAGCAGCAGCGACCGCAGGGCAGAGGTCAGGGTCAGCAGAATAGGCTTGAGGCACCGCCAGCGACGCAGAGGGCAGAGGGGTAAGTTCGAGCAGTCCAGGAGGCTCCCCTGGGGCAGATTATCCCATATTCTCCAGCATTAGCAGTAGAGCAGTTTTCAGCCACAGGTAGAGTATATGCAGTGGTTCCCTATGATCACGGTGCCAGCGGAGCAGTTGTGGAGGGTACGTTCCTTGTGAATCCCGTTCCCGTCCGTATTCTTTTCGATTCGGGAGCTTCGCAGTCTTTCATCTCGCATGCATTTATGGTTAGACTCCAGCTCGTAGCTCAGCCTCTAGACACCCCTTTATCAGTCTCCACCCCTTTAGGTGAGGTATCGCTTCTGGAGAGCGTTTGTAGGAGGTGTACCGTCAGTTTAGACGAGTCGGAGTTCATAGTCGATCTGATAGTTTTGCATATGTCCGAGTTTGATGTCATTCTTGGTATGGATTGGTTGTCGTCTTACCATATTAGTATTGACTGTTTTACGAAGACAGTCAGATTGCGAGCGTCCGATGGGTCCGAGATGATTGTGGCCACTTCTTAGGGCAATCGCTTTGCGGAGTCATTTCTGGCGTTCATCGACGAGGTGATGCTGCGGGATCAGAGTTCTGATTTGTTAGAGACTCGAGTTGTCTCAGATTATCAGGATGTCTTTCAGGACATACCTGAGTTACCTCCTGTGAGAGAGGTTGACTTTTGTATTGAGTTGCAGCAGGGCACAACCCCGATATCCCACGCACCCTATCGCATGGCGCCAGCTGAGATGAGAGAGCTTCAGACCCAGTTGGACGAGTTGCTAGCTTAGGGTTTTATTCGTTGGAGTCATTCTCCGTGGGGCGCGCCAGTCCTCTTCGTGAAGAAGAAGGATGGAAGCATGAGATTATGTATAGATTATCGGGAGTTGAACAAGGTCACTATCCGGAATAGGTACCCACTGCTTAGGATTGATGACTTGTTTGACCAGTTGCAGGGAGCACGATTATTCTCGAAGATTGATCTTCGTTCTGGTTATCATCAGTTACGGGTTCGGGAGATGGATATCCCCAAGACCGCTTTCCTCACGCGCTATGGATCTTTCGAGTTCTTGGTCATACCATTTGGGTTGACCAATGCACCCGTGGTATTCATGGACTTGATGAACCGGGTTTTTCGTCCATTCTTATATTCATGGACTTGATGAACCGGGTTTTTCGTCCATTCTTAGATCAGTTCGTGATTGTTTTCATCGATGACATCCTCATTTATTTGAGATCGGAGGTAGATCATGAGCAGCACCTCCGTTTAGCTTTGCAGACCCTACAGGAGCACCAGTTATATGCCAAGTTCAGCAAGTGTGAGTTTTGGCTTTCAGAAGTCAGATTTCTCGATCACATCATCAGCAGTGAGGGCATATCAGCAGACCCAGCTAAGGTTACAGCAGTGCTTGATTGGGAGCCACCAAAGACAGTGACAGAGATTCACAGCTTTTTAGGATTAGCAGGCTACTACAAGAAGTTCATCCAGGACTTCTCGAAGATTTCGACGCCACTTACACGCCTTACGAAGAAGGGTGTACAGTTTATTTGGAGCACAGAATGCCAGAAGGCCTTTGATATCTTGAAGACTAAGTTGACCTCAGCACCAGTTTTGACTATTCCGAGCGATGACAGGACATTCGTCGTCTACACAGATGCATCATTGGCAGGATTAGGAGGCGTCCTTATGCAAACTCAGAGAGTAGTAGCTTATATCTCACGGCAGTTGAGAGTACATGAGCAGAACTATCCCACTCATGACTTGGAGCTAGCAGCAGTGGTATTTGTACTGAAGTCATGGAGGCACTACTTGTATGGAGTGCAGTTCGAGCTGTTCACAGACCACCAGAGTCTGAAATATCTTTTCTCTCAGAAGGAACTCAACCAGAGGCAGCGGAGGTGGATTGAGTTTATCAAGGACTACGAGTTTGCGATTCAGTATCACCCGGGGAAGGCGAACGTCGTAGCAGATGCTTTGAGTAGGAAGCGTCGACATCAGATTGCGGCTTTGAGGTGCTCATTGCACCGAGACCTTCTCGCTCTTAGCCAGTTTGATTTTAGACCTGAGTTTGGTGGCACTAGTGTATTTTTGGGAGCTATATCAGTGCAACCAACTTGGAGCGGCAGAGTTGTTAGAGCTCAGTTGGAGGATTCTTGGATTCAATTCCGTAAGGAGGAGATTTCCAAAGAGCCTAAGGCCGATTGGACCATTGGAGCAAATGGAGGTCTACGGATGAAGGGTAGATTGGTTATGCCAGTCAGTGTAGAGCTGAAGAGGGAGTTGTTTGATGAGGCACACCGTACTCGATACACAGTACATCCAGGGACCACTAAGATGTACAAGGACCTGAAGAGGCACTTTTGGTGGAGTGGTATGCGCAGAGAAATTTCAGAATATGTGCCGAAGTGTTTTACCTGTCAGCAGGTGATGCAGAACATCAGAGCCCGGCAAGAACACTTCAACCTTTACCCATCCCAGAGTGGAAATGGGTGGACATTTCTATGGATTTCATTGTAGGGTTGCCGAAGTCGAAGAAGGGGAATGATTCAGTTTGGGTCATTGTGGACAGGTTGACGAAGTCAGCACATTTTATTCCCGTGAGGACTACTTATACAGCTGAGGCGTATGCGAGAATTTTAGTTCAAGAGATAGTTCAACTTCACGGAGTTCCGGATACGATCGTGTCGGATCGAGGATTGGTTTTCACTTCGCATTTTTGGAGGAGTTTTCAGGACTCATTTGGCAGCAAGCTATCTTATAGCAGTGTTTTCCACCCACAGACAGATGGTCAGACGGAGAGGGTGAATCAGGTGTTGGAGGACATGTTATGGGCATGTGTCATTGACTTCCAAGGCAGCTGGGAGGATCATATTCCATTGGTAGAATTCGCTTATAACAACAGTTACCAAGCGACGATCGGTATGGCCCCGTATGAGGCATTTTACGGGAGACCCTGTAGATCACCAATATGTTGGGCAGAACCGGAGGATAGCTTGATGATTGGACCAGAGCTTGTGAGGCAGACTACTGAGAAGGTAGCATTAATCAGAGAGCGGATTCTAGCCGCTCAGAGTCGGCAGAAGAGCTATGCAGACAAGAGGCGAAGACCCCTAGAGTTCCAGATAGGGGATTTGGTTATGCTGAAGGTATCGCCTATGAAAGGCGTACAGCGATTCGGGAGGCGAGGAAAGCTTGCACCGAGATACATTGGACCTTTCCGGATTTTGGAGCGCATTGGAGCTGTGTCATACAGACTAGATCTTCCAGCTTCTATGTCTAGTATACACAATGTATTCCACATTTCTATGCTCAAGAAGCATTTGCATGATGAGGAGCGGCAGCGAGTGTTGGATGCACCGGAGATTGAGCTTCGGGATAATTTATCGACTATTGAGATTCCAGTGTCCATACTTGCTAGAGAAGACAAGAGACTCAGGAACAAGGTGATTCCATTAGTGAAAGTTCAATGGAACCGAAGTGGAATTGAGGAAGCTTCTTGGGAGCACAAGGAGGACATGCGACGCGACTACCCACACTTGTTCGAGCAAGTAAAACTAATTAAAGTATTTATGATATGACTTCTTACTTGTATATTTATAACTATATATATATTGATACTTATATTTAACACTAGAATGAGGGTATTTTCACTTAATTCTTAATCTTTCGGAACACATGGTATATACATGGGGGGTTCCTTGTTTGGATTTTTCACCCGACGTACTAGTTCCGTTAGATTAGGGGTTAGGTAAGAATATTACCATTTTAGATCGTTAAGTATGAATATTATTATACTCTTATTTAACGGTTAATATTGCGAGATGTGTATGTGTGCGGGTTGGTTAGACCCTTATCGTGTTTTTCAAGTATCTTTATGAGATGATTATGATTTCCTGAATTTCGGGGACGAAATTCTTTTAAGGGGGGAAGAATGTAAAACCCCGTGATTTTGATGAGTTATGGAAGTGTCAACCAGCACAGGAGTAGCGTCGAACGAGTCGGCGAACAGCAGGGTCAAAGAACCCAGATTTTAGCTTATGAGTCGACCCATGACTGCCATGAGTCGACTCATGATATTAACCCCTGATGTCAAATGGCTCTGCTGAGTCGACTCATCACCTTATGAGTCAACCCATGAGTCATGAGTCGACTCATATCAGAGCATGAGTCGACTCATCGGGGTTTTTCTGGTTTTCTGGGTCGGGTTTGTTTGGGTTTTGGGTCGGGTTTTATCCACTCGTATATATTCTCCTCTACCTGAAAACACCTCATTTCATCAGTTAACCCCAGAGAAACCCTAGCCCCCTCTCCCCCTCAAAACCCTAGCTCGTTTTTGGGCATTCTTAAGCGATTTTTGGGGGATTTCAACAGCTTCTTGTGGACTGCAGCAAAGGGGATCTTCATCACATCTGAGGCGAGTAACATCTCGTCCAATCTTTCTCCCATGTTTTTAAGAGTTTACAACTATTTTCTATGAGTTTTATTGAGCCTAAGACTTATTTTCAAGTATAAATCAATATCCTTGTTAGGGTTAATGCTAGAAATCATGTGTTTCAGATTTTAAATCCTCACCAACAAGTTTTTGATGAAAACCCAGATCTGGAATTTTATTTAAAGAATAAAAATATGAGTTTTATATTGATTAAATGCTTTCTTTCATGTATAGGAGTTAAATGTTAGATTTAACCTACAAGAAAATCATTTCTCATGATAAATATGTTTTTCTCACTGTATCATAGTCGAGAATCGATGCCTATAGAAGTGTAGATCAGTAAATGGAAGTGTGGATCGAATTGAACGAATTACAGTTGTGAGAAATACTTTGTTCAGCCCGTGAGTCGACTCACGACTCATCATGAGTCGACTCATCAGGTTGAGTCGACCCAGGACTGTCATGAGTCGACTCACGAAGTCTAGTTGTGTTGCCTTTTTGATTCTGCTGAGTCGACTCGTCAGTATACGAGTCGACCCATAAGTCATGAGTCGACTCATAACAAACCAGTAGTCGACTCACGAAGTCCTTTCCTGTTATCAAATGTATTCTGCTGAGTCGACTCATAATTAAGGACAAGTCGACTCATCGCAGTATTTGCTTTCTGTTTCGTTTGTGCTTCTGTTTAAATCACCCGCTGGGTGTATATAAGTATATATATATATACAGTGTTTACATATTCAAGGGTACTGTTTAGCACGTTTGAACTTGAGGAGTGCCTTGTTTATGGAGTATTTAAGTGCAGTGATTATGATTTCACCTGTACATGTAAGATGACATTTCGGACACAAGCTTAAGTCAGTACACCAGGGTACGTACGGGAATAAGACATGCATACCTTCTTATACGCAGTCCTCGTGTTGGACTATAATCCATAAAAGTCCTCGTGTTGGACTATAATCCATTTAAATTCCTCGTGTTGGACTATAATCCATTACTGCCATGTTTTAGACTTTTGCTAAACCTTGAGCATGTTACTAAATCAAGTTTGGGTACACGACATATTGTATGAGGCTGGGACATAATAGCTACCTAGGCTGGACATGTCACCTATTGTAGCTTTGATAGGTTTACATTTTTATTGGTAGAGATAGGGTTGTATTCATTTCTTTATTTTTGCTTGTGACAAAACTCGGGTTTAATATTTAGGGACTTACAATTTGAGATACAAGGTATATACATGATGGTTTCCTTGTTTGGATTATTTCGCTCGACGTACCTATGCTCGTGTTGTATTTCCCTAAGTACTAAACCCCATTAATGTTTGTGTAAATGATTTATATTATTATGTATTAACTGTATTTTCGTATACAACGAGCCCTATCCCTTGGGGTTGGTTATAATGTTGCTCGCTAGCGCTTTGACGCTCGTTGTCCCTCCCCCTTTTAGGTAACGAGCCAGGAGCCCGGAGAGTCACAGGTTGAGGGCGACCCATACTAGTGTCTATTATCCTCTTTTTAGATGTATTTATTTTTATACTCCACTTGAGACATTTTAGACTTGAGAGGTTTATGTTCTAGAGTTATAAAGGCTGTGTGCCTTATTTCCTGTATCAGACATTATGTACTTTGAGACATGTTGAGGTCTCCAGATCTTATTGTTCATTTCAGACTTTGACTATGTACTTCAGCTTATTTGATTGATGAGATGTATTAATTTGAGTCCTATCATTTCATCAAGCATTTGTTGTAAGATCTTTTACTTGCTTTGTACTACACCTGTTGTTGATTCCACTAGAGAGATAGTAATTGTGATGGTGAAACATGTTATTGTACGGTGTAGTGCATGGCAGGTTTGACATTTCTGGTTTCACCTCGGACTGCAGCCTTGTGTGAACCCAGGGGCGTCACAGTTTAGGACTAGAATTTGGATTTAAATTTAAGGTATTATTGGTTATTTAAAGTTGTGATTAGGATTGCGGTTATAGAATCCAAGCTCCAATCCAACTATATATATGCTAATGAATTTTGACCTCAAAAAAGTCCAAGCGAAATATTGATGGTTTCTTTCACATCTAGTGTATTCCTCAGAATACTGCTCCGGAAACAACAGACCCTTAATTCTTTCGAAAACCCTAGCAAAAATAGAAATACATAGATAATAAAGAGTGAATACAAATACGAGCCATCATCTCCTTTTAGATAATAAAGAGTGAATACAAATACGAGCCATCATCTCCTTTCCTGATCGGGTTCGTGTTAATGCTGTCATTGCAGGGTTATATGTGGGGCCTTCTTGCCGGTTGCACGGTATGGTCGCCTTCCGGCTATTGACCAAGATGGACATTGCGATCCTACAAAATAGATCCAAATAGGTAACCCTAAACTTGTTATTTAGGTTTCCTAGAAAACATGTCAGTGTTTATTATAATTTTTCGCTGTGCATAATCTAGTTGTAGATTATCTCCATTGTATGCGTGTAGTTGTCTACATCCTATAATATATATCGTTCTTACATATTTAACATGTCTTGTCATTATATTTAACTCCGACTGTGCTCACAGAAAATCTTGATTTGTCTGCCAGAACAACTTTCTTGAATTATGATGACTAATGCAAGTGACCCTTAACCTCCATTAATCTAAATAACCTTGTTTGTGCATGTGAAATCGAAGAATCCCATAACAACTTAAAATTTTGATAGGGTAGAGGTAGAAACATCGTAGCATTGCTCGCTATATATGAGCCTTACTATAAATTCTATGGTTAATTGAGCATGCGATTGTTCTGATGATACGCATAATCCTCTTACTATATGTTTAATAACCGATCTACTGCCATACTTTATGTTCTCTTAATAAAGATAGGTACATACAAAGCATTGGGTAACACGAATTAGTGTCCTACAGCACGCACTGAACCAAGCCTAATAATCTAAATTATGGCCCATGCAAGAATATATACTCATCACGAGTTGTGTTATTATAGAGGCGCTCCAGCTCTGGTAAAGTGCACAGATTTCTGTTTCCTCCGAAGGTTTTTTAATTGGGGTTTTTGCATATATATACCCCTCAAATTATAAGTGTTTTTAAATTTGCCCCACAAATCATGACAACTCTAAATATTCCCCCCAAAATTCTTTCCTTTCTTCAATATTACCCCTTAACTTAACTAGTGAAGATTTTTCTTGCAATATTCTGGTAATTTTTTTTGAAAATTCCAACTTTATCCCTAAATAAATTAATTCAATTTGTAAATATATTAAAAAACCCCTAACTTTGGGCAATTATCAGAAAACCTCGTTAGCATTTAAAATATCAAATATCAGAAACCCAACCCCCCCCCTAAGTATAGAGATATCACAAAATCTCTCTTTAACTTTCAGATTTTATCAGACAACCCCTTTTAATTTTGAGAGTTTATCAGATAACCCCCAAAGATTAGGGGGATTTCATGATAAAATCTCAAACTTAAAGGGTTTTTTTTATAATCCCTAAACTTAAAGGGGGTTTTCTAATGTTTTTTCTGCTAATCGTTCAAAGATAAGAGGGCTTTCTGATATTTAGCCAGAAATAAAATCGCTGTTCCTCTTTGTAATTTTCTCCCTCTCAATTCGTTTATCTGTCACCCTCTTCAATGCTCTATACAATATTCTCTCTCTTAATTCGTTATCTGTCACTCTCTTCAATGACTGCTCATTCAAATTTGATCATCACATTTTATTACACTCCTATTATCTATTTTATTTAAATAAATATATCACTAATAACGTGTTTTTCTTTTAATCTGTAAGAAATAAAGAATTATTAAATAAGAGCTTAAAAAGAACTAAAATTTTCTTAATTTTTTAACATTTATTGAAGCTTAGGATCAAGCCAAACAGCCTTTATAAGCCCAAGAAACATGGATAAGAGAAAAAAAAAGAAATCAAGTTAAATTCATATTCAGGATGACCAGCCACAAAGAAACAACATTATCTCTCAATCCGAAAAGTAAAATTTAACATATGATATATGAAAATCGCATATCTCGACGAGACGGAGTTATCTGTATTTTTAAAAAATTTGAGATTCTAATCGATTCACTAATCAATTGGCAAATTTATTGGCCAATCGATTGGCCAACCAATTGGTTCGTAACTAAATTGTTTTGTGGTTCAGATTTACTTTTATGCTCTTTTATTTTAATTAGTTAGATTTTCTTTATGCTCATAATTTTGATTTTTATTTTCTTGCTTTTGTTCCTATTTTGTAGTTAGTTTTTACTTTCATATAGTTTAGATTTCTTTTCTTTTTTTATGTTTTTATTTTGTAAAATGAGGAACTATTTCTTGTAGAAATTCTAAAATTATATGAAACTAGTTTGTTTTTTATGATTGTGGTTTGCTCTTTTATGATTAAAATGATCATGCTTTGTATAATCAACCAGAGAACTAATTGGTAGAAGAAAAATTTGATAATCTATGCTTATCTTGAGTGGTTTGATAGATTATGCTTATGAATTCTAGAATTTTTATCTAGTTGTTATTTTTTCATGAATATTGGTTTTACTTGCATGATAATTTGATAGGTTATTTTTTCTTTAAGTAGTTTGATACTCTATACTTAATAAATCTAAAGTAAAATATGATAAAAAGAAAATAGTTCATAAATCCTAAATGAAATTAGCTAGTGGATTCAATTCTATATTTCTATCTTATCTACTTGGTTCTTACTTACTTTGGTTTTGCTATTTTTGATTATTTTCTTCTCTTTTTGATTTTATTCTTTTTTATTTTTTATTTCTCCTCTTTGTTAGTCTTTATTTCCTTTTATTTGTCCACTCTCTTTCTCCCCTCTTGTTCTAGTTTTCTTTCATTTGTAAATAATTACCCACTTTCTTTATCGGTTTACATTTTCACTCCTAATGTCTACACACAACTCTAGGATCTAACTTAAAATATTTCCTACACATCTTCCTCGTGGGATCGACATTGTAACTAAACTATAACTAGATTGTGCACTTGCAATCTCGACATTATTTCCACAATACATCAAAATATAATCGCCTGTACATCCAGCTCCTCTAGTGAATCACTTCTTAAGCACTAGCCTCATATGCCCCGTGAATCAAATGAGGTAATTAACCAATAATCGATCCGGAGTCACCCACCTTTTTTCAGCATCGTCATATGAAATGCATGCAATAATGATGACATGGGTAACTCCAACTTATAAGCTACCTCTCTAATTCGTTGTAGAATTTTGAAGGGCCCATAATACCTATGAGATAACTTGACATTAAATCTCTTATTCAAAGAGCGATATCTATCAAGTTGCTACTTCTAGGAAATTAGATACATTCTGATATCCGTTGTTAGGTATTCAAGCTACTCTACCACCTGTCAAATATGAACCCACTGTGGAATTTGCCCTACCGGATCTTGTGTTAAGCAATAAAAAAAGAATTCACAACAAATAAAAAATAATTGCAAGAACAGAAACACTGAGTTTTAGCAAGGTTCGGCAACTTGCCTACGTCCTCGGGAGCCATATAAATAATTTCCTTTATATTAAAGAAGATTACAAAGCTATATAAGAGCAGATCTCAACTTGAGATCTCTCAAGAGAAGAACCAGCAGAGAACTCTCTGTTATTCAAATAAAGGCACGAGATTTTCCAACTTGGAAAAATCTCTTCTCAAGATTCGCTGTAAAAGTCGCTATAGGATCACGAGATTTTTCTTCTGAAAAATCTCGGCTCGAAGCTGCTACTGGATCTCTTCTTAATGCCACCGCTAGGCTTTTGCAATTAATTCGCTAAAAAGAAAAAATCTGAGCTCATTCTCGTGCACAGGGTTCCCTTAAATAGGGAAACCCTTGTTAGACCCTATTGCCACTAGGAAAAAACCTTATAAATGCCAATTAAAACTTATTCAAGAATTATTCTTACAAGATAGATATACAATATGATATGAGCAAGAATACGCAATATGAACAAAAGGATATATCCTAGCAATGAGATATAGTGAAATATATGCAAGGATATATAAATAACACAAAGGTAAACAGTCTATAAACAAGATAAATAAGATACGTAGCAATATAAACAATGAGCAATTGACAAAGGCGATATAATGATAAACACAAAAATAAGTGCGCCAATGCAAACTCAAACAAACGATATGATCACGGAGTTCGGTCCCCACGACCTACGTCTCCGCTCCTCACCTCGAGGAGATCTCCACTATCACACCGGGTTTTTCTAGCTAACCGAAAACTTTACAATCCACACTCACAATGTAACTACACTAACTATCACCTCAAGTGTTGGTCTCTAGCCCGTATCTCCCTCAAGTGTTAGGAATTACAACCTACCTCTAGGCATTACCACCTACCCCACTCCTCTTGGGACGACCCCATCTCTCACCACACACACCTCTTGGTGTACTAGTGTATTAGAAGGTGAACCTCACAATTTAGGCACAAATACAAAGTGTTTGTTCTCTACAATGGATGAGAACGAATTGTAAGCTCACTCTCTAAGTCACACAAACCCACAACCCAATTACACAATGTATGTAAATACAATAACCTCAATGGTTGTGTGTGTACAAAGAGATAAAATAAATCAAAACTAAACTCAATATAATTCTAGCTTAATAACAATGATAATCAAATATATAAAAGAGCTAGAAATAGAGTTTAGAAAACTTCTCAATGGATCAAGAGATAGAGGAAGAATAGTTGGATGCTCAAACTCCAATAGATGATCTCCTCAAGCTCTTGTAGAATTGATTTCACAAACTCAAACCCTCAATTGCTTAAAAGCTTCTAAACAAACATTAAACAAACTTAAACCCTTGTTTAAAACACTTTTAAACTTATTTAAAACATTTCATTAGTTGATATGAAAGATGAGAGCAAGGGGGTATTTATAGGAACCCAAAACATCAGCAAAAACCCAAGCAAAATGACAAAAAACCTAATTCCCACAAATTCAGGAAAGTACAGAAATATAGCCGTTATTGATCGGCGGTTGACCGCAGAGCCTCTGGCGGTCAACAGCGGGAAAAACTAGTCGTTGGGATGGCAAACTGGAAAATTCACGGTCGACCGTAGAGGCAAGTCCGGTCGACCACGAACAGCTAAAAAGCAAAGCCGACTCTCTGGATTTTCTACGGTCGACCGTGTTCGCGGTGAAAGTTGCCTTCATTGATGTCATTGCTTTCTTAAGTAATAGTTTTTCGATTACAAAAGATCCGGTCTTTTTATAAGATCCGGTTACAACAAAATCAAAGAAAAAAAGAAAAATTACAACTTTCCTTGAACGAATCGTGAGATCCTGTTTTGCGGTCTCTCGCTTTTGTGGGTTCTTCGCCTGCACCGGGGTTAATCTGTGGACCACCGTGCGATCTTGATCCAGTCGGATCTACACGGTATGACGCGTATTATTTCACGAAGGAAATAACAGCCAGGGGTACTATTTCACCAAGGAAATAATAGCCTTCTCGGGATCAAAAACCAAGTTTTGATCCGGAGGGTAACCGTGCAGATCTCAGATCCAATCTCTCTCGAACTCCTGCCTTGTTTGACGTGGATGCTCACCAAGAACCAGATCTGAAAATCCAAGTCTTCAAAGCTTCAAAACTCCAAAGTCGAGCTCTAAATCCAGCAGAGTTTCGCCTCAAAAAGTTCCAACCTCTTGAAAAATGAGCTCTTACTCCTCTATTTATAGCCTCTGAAAGCGGATCTTGGCCCAGATCTGGCCCCAGATCTGAGTGTGGCTCGGTTTCGGCCGAGTCCTCCAGGTGTTTGGTTTTGCGCCCGTTTTCCGGTTTCGCGGTTTATCTTGCGTGCGGTTCGTTAACCTCGTCGCCTCGTTAATCCGCTTCATCGCGTGTCACTTGGCTTCGGTGTTGCGGATAAACGCTTGTGTTTAGATACGTCACCCGATGGTTCGTTGGTTTATCGAATCGTCGTGCTGAGCTGTGTTAAGGGACCTATAAGCAGTTTTATACGCCTACAGATACCCCCTCCAAAGTATTTCAGCCTCGTTCTTTTATAGAAGAGTCTGGAATACTTTGGATATGATTGTCCCAACCTTCAGTCGGTGTAACAGGACCTTGGAATGGCTTCTGTTCTTGATTCCTTCAATCCTTCAGGCTATTCGGTGCTTTGTCGAATGCCTGCAAGGGTTCCGGTGCTGCATTTATTGTCTGACCGTTGTCGGAGTTTCAAACTTGAAATCGATTCCTGATTTTCTGATCTTTAGTTCGTGTTTGCTGGTTCAACATAGAACTGACCATCGATTGTTGGCGCTGAGTTATTATTTGCGACGCGTTGTCCGGCGTAGTGTTGTTGAGTTATCCTTAAGAATATTTTTAGAGAAATATTCTCCAGAAAGTTCTCAACCAAAAATAGGGAATAGTTTATACTCGTATACCTTATTGGAGTATTTTTCGTGCCCGAATGAGGTGAACCGGCCTGATAATTAGCTAAACCGGCTTGATAATGACCCAAAAAAAGGCAGTAATTAGGGTCAAAAAATCTTTCGATCCTTCCAAATGTGTGGGAGAGGAATGAATAAACAAAGGACTGAACCCTCGGTCGATTTGAAGTCGTTTCGATGCTCGGTTCAGCTTCAATTTGAATTTTTGTTCAAATCTGGTTCAAACTGGTTCAACCTGGTTCAAGACTGGTTCAACCTGGTTCAAGACTGGTTCAGGACTGGTTCGAGTCTGGTTCAGACTGGTTCATCCTGGTCTGGTCTGGTTCAGTCTGGTTTGGCCTGGTTCAGCCTGGTCTGGCCTGGTTCAGCCCCCTTTGAACTGATTTGGACTGGTCTGATTTGGTTCAACCTGGTCCAGTCTGGTTCAAGGCTGGTTCAACTATAAAAGAGTCTCTTTTTCACCTCTCTAGGGCCGCCCCCCCCCCTGGTCCAATTTTCTTAATTTCTCTTCCCTCGTGCATCCTTTCTCCCTCAAATCCTCATATTTGTCTTAGATCTATCCTTCCTTTTGATCTTAGACTGAAAAATCCCTCAAAAATCTCCATATAAAAATTTCTCTCAGGCCCCTCGAGCACGTGGTTCGAGCCTCTTTCAAGATCTAATTTTTTCTTGTCGGATCCTCGAGCTTTTCCTCAGGTAAATCCTCCATAATTTTGGCATATTTCATGTTTAATTTAGTACATGAATTTGTGGGATTGCATATGAGGGTTAGGGTTTGTGATTTGACGCCTCGAGCTCATCCTTCGGGGGGTAAAATTTGGAGGTCTGAAGGATTTAATTATAATAAAGAGGGGATAAAATTTTTAGGGTTAGAGTTTGTCACCATAACTAAAATTTTTTCTGTATCTGATCCCTTGATTTACTTTGCATATCATCATGTCGCATGTCCCGAGAGGTCGCTCGGCTGATGGCGTGCTTCCCTCATATGTTGGTGAGCTCTTTTTGGTGTATTTGTAGATTTGTAGATTAGTCCTTTATCCCCATTTTGTTCTCCTTGGTGAGACAATCGGGAAGAGCCTTGATTCTCCTTGGTGAGGATCGACGCTTTAAAGATGGGTTTTGCTTGGTCAAAACCATATCTCAAAATAAATAAAGGGGGCGTTTTGACGCTGCATTGTGCCTTATAAGGCAGGGATATGTTTTTGATATATCCTACCTTATAAGCGCATAATGTGGCCAAATCGTCTCACCCTTTATAAGGCAGTGACTCTATCTTACCCGTTCGTAGGATGAGTTTAACTTCCTTTTATAACTGAGACTAACAAACACTTAATTGCTTGTTTTCAGTGGAATATCCCTCTAGAGCGTTCTCATCTCATGTAGTGGACGGACGTCGTGATGAGTATTATTCAACCTTCGATGATTTTTCACCTGTTCCGCTTACTCTTCAGTTTGCTCCAGGCACGTTGACAGAGGTTGCCCAAGTGGTGAAGGAAGGTGGACATCGAGGTCTTCGACAGTTGATTACGGATGCGCCTTTTGTGAAGGACGCCAGTTCCGTTCAGCCTCTCAGGAAGACTGACTTTTTATTTGGCGACTCTGTCAGAGATCCCGATGCAGTGTTTATTGACGCCGAGCAATGGCTTCATAAAAATGGCGGTGGTTTCATATATTTGCCGAAGATTCCTCGACACCGCTCGTTGACTGAGCTTAGGCGTCAGGCTGTGACACGGGAGATGTTGTGGCTCTTGACGGAGGAGCATGAGAGCGTTCATTGTGGCTATATCACTCATCAGGCAGCCCCAGGTTCGAGCAGGAATCATATCGTTGGATTGCGTCCTGGAGTATTGGGGATGGATGCACCGCCACGTAACGAATTTCTTGCTTCTGCTTCCACTTTGAAGAATCACCTCGCTGACTTAGGACGGGAGATGCCTGCGGCGCGCTATAGATTCTACGGCTGGATCCATTCTTTAGACAAGCTTTGGTGGGTTCGTATGATGAAGTATGTCTTAAGCCGATGGAGCGAGGAGTTGCACGCTTGTGGTCTATACGCAGCCATTCGTTCTACTATGTATGGCTTACCTGTTAGCGCGAAGCATTTCTTTGCTTTGTGCGAGCTCTATAACCCGGATTCGAACACTTTTCTGACCCGACAAGGGGAGTTGGGCTTAGCTCTCAATGAGATGCACAGGATTTCTGGTTTGCCCATGGGTCAGATGCTATATCAGGAATATTTTCCCTCCAACCATGAATTGAGTCAGCTGAAGGATCACATGCCCGACCGCTACGAGACTTTATGTGACCTCACATGTCACTATCATATTGCTTTGGCGCAGTCTGAGCCTTTGGCGAAGAGGACTAAGTCACATGTGAGCCTGAAGCAGTTTGCATGTTATTTTTTCAGGAATCTAGAGAGCAATTCTGGTGAGGCTATTTGTGAACTGGCAACGCTTACTCCTTCAGAAGTTAACGGTCTGTTGAAGAAGATCGACGCTTACTCTTATACCATTAGCAGTCCCGAGAGTGGCTTTCCTGCAGGGACCAAGTTTAAATCGTACTTATGGCATGTGACCGCATCGATTCAGCCAATGACCCTTCTCACCGGTTACCTCGCTATCTGGTTAAAGAAGTGCGTGGTTCCGTATCAGTCTGGTGACATTATGCCATTGGAAGCTTGCCTATAAGAAAGAACTTTCGCTTCTTCCGGTGATGGTAGATAACATTCATCGAGGGCTTCGCCAGATCTCTAGTACCTTCACACAGAAAGAAGATGCACCATCGGCTAAGATTCCTCTTTCTAAGGTGGAGCTCCCATACACTTATTTGATGGCTTAGTTTGTCCTTCATCGTCCTGACATGATGTCGATACCTAGCACCGTAGACCGCTCTGTTCCCCTACTACAGTTGTTTAAGAATGGCAGGTGGGAGGGGCGAGGATTCCCTGACATCAGACATCAGAAAGCAACAGGTCCATAAATGTTGGGCATTTTCCACTTGCTTTCCGTAGTTCTTCAGCCGATACGGCAAGTGTTTGATTGATGAGGAGAAGCCGAGGGAGTATCGAACTCATTTAGATATCGGCTGGTTTAATTGGCTAGTGAACATTAGGCCGGGTTATCTGACCTTCCGGGTGAGGAATCAGTATTTTATAGAGCCATATCTACCTTGCCGATTCGCCCGCCAGTTTGGTTATGATCAGCTTTGTTTGGTGGACGGTCTCCGGGCATGGCTGTGGACCGTGACGGGCTGTACTGGTGCTAAGTTCAGTCTCCCGAGTGCTGAGCGGCAGTTGAATCTCACCTTCTTAAGCTGCAGGTGGCTGTTAGCAGCTAATAAAACTGTCCCCGTGAAGCCGATTGCAGAGCTAGTGACCGAGGAAGCTTCTCAGGCTGATTCTCGTGTGATTTGGGAAAATGCTCGGTCACAGAGGACACGAAACAAGACTCGTCGGATTAACGAAGAGGGAAAGAAGATCTTTCATTCTGCTGATGAGGCATTAGGCGGAGATCTTGAAGATGACGAGGACTGTTCTGAACGAGGTTAGCTACCTATTCTTTCCTTCTGTCTTCTAGAATTATTAATCTTGACAGTTGTTTGATGTTTCAGGGACCGCAACTGACAAGGATGAATAATTCCGTCCTTTTTCCCAGGCGATACCTTCGATTGTTGTCCCTGCTGCCAGGCGGAAGAGATTAGCCCACAAGCCACATGCAAATTCGCGAGCATCTGAGATGGATTTATCTGGTGATGATCCTGCTAGCGACGGAGGTAACATCTACCCTATAGATCATCCTCTTGATCATTCAGAACTTCGACTCATGCTTTTCCATCTCTATGTAGGAGAGCGTGGGGATAGCGAGATGAGTCATGATCCTGCTCCTCATGATTGTGTATTTTCTGGTGAGCCTGACTCACCATATCAGGTAGAAAAGCTTGCAGAAGCTGCCGACGTTAGGGAGACCATCAATGTAGGACCCGATTCAGCGAATCCAGGTACATCTACCATTGACAATGTACTCTTTAGATGGCACACAAAGGAGTTGAACGGTCCAGAATTCGTGCATTCCTTAATTGTCTCTATGCTTCTTGCTCTTTCAGACAAATTGCAGGAGACAAACGTGGATCTTGGGAATAGAGAGGCTAACACACCCATAAGAGGTAACTCATTTCCATTGGTCGTAGTCTCTTTATTCTTCTTTTGCACTTATATTCTCTTGTGTCAGATTTCTCGATTGATGATTTTGACGAGGAAGGTTTGCTTGTGGACACTCCTATGCTCCACTTCATGTATGGCTCTCCTCAGATTGATGCCCAGATGCCTGAGGATATGTTTCCCGAGTCTACCCTCCCTAAGAATCCCGAGGATGGTCCTTCTGAAGGTACGTGCCTCTTCTCAAGTTAATTATAGGACTAGCCGATTTTTGACTAGTGCAGCTATAATGTGGTGCATCTGAGAATTCCGTTTTGTGTTTGACAGGAGCTTTTGTCGAGACTGATCCTGTTGAGCCGGCTGTGAGACCAACTACATCAGCTGATACATCCACAGCAGTTACACTGTGAGACCAACTATATCAGCTGATACATCCACAGCCGTTACACCTCCACTACCCCCAGTGACTCAAGGGGAATGAGGTATAAATTAAGCAACTGAGAAATGTCATTTATTTCCTCATTAAGGCTTTTGACGGATTTCTCTTTTTTTGTGTAGGGCTTTCTTCTCGGCTTCATGTCCTTGCGAAGGAGTTGTTATCAGACAATGACCCTGAGAAAATCGTCATCTGCATAGAAGTCCGCTCCTTCTTCTCCTTCGTGAATGCTATGATCGGCAAGCTCTTCCACGGCAGACTTTTCCTTCACCAGTTTAAACCTTTCCTTGATTCTAGAATAAATTCAATAAGGGATGCAGGATACCCGGATCTGGCGAAGGCTATAGTTGATGACCTTGATTGCTTAGAGCATGAGCTTCAGATGTTTCGCGAGCTCTGGGATGCAGGTGCTTCTTCATTCATTGTTGCCCATTTGGATGCTCGCTTACAGACATGGCGCGATACTCGGATTTTTGCTGAGCTCGAGATTCAAGTGCAGCGGGATCGGGTAGACCAAGTTGAGGCCAACCTTGCTATTAGATCATCTTCACTTGACAAGCTTGATTTTTCCATTACCTCTTGTGAGACCAAGATAGACCAGCTCAGAAGAGAACTCCGTGAAGAAGAGGAGACTTTGAGTATTCTTCAGATGACGAAGGTACAAGATCAGCAAGCCCACACTGCTTTATCTGATGAGTTGAAATCCCTGAAGCAGAAGTTGGTTGAGACGGAGGAGATTGCTGTGAAGACTTTAGCCTCCACTGAAGAATCCATCAGAGCTGAGTTACAGGATGAGCTTAGGCAAGCTTATGATGAGAAGCTGTCTAAGTTTAGTCAGCAGATTTTTAGCCATGGGCTTGATGTATGATTTCATTTGCTGAATACTTTGACTTTTGATTCTCTTAATGGAACTGGTTTTTATCTTTATCTTTATTATGATTCCTCATTCTATTTGAAATGATTGACCATAATACTCCTAGGATTTTTGGCAAACCCTCAGCCTTCAACGGGTTTGATAAGCCTTTACCGACTACCGTTTGAGTCGGGCTAGCATGCGGATTGTCTAAATCCGTTCCGCATGTAACGTTGTGCTAAGAGAGTGAACTCTCTTAGACTTGCTGCTACGACTTCGAATACGTAGACTTCGCCCTTGTTACGGGAATAGGCTACCCAGCGACGTGTATTAGATGCCGACTTATCCCTACTTAGGCTTCGGGATAGAATACCCCAGAATCGAACTCTGGTGTCTTTTTCTACGGAGAAAGACTAAACCGGCGACGCGTGTTAGGCGTCGGCATATCCTTTCTTAGGATTCAGGATGAAATTCCCCATGCGTGTAAGGCATGGATTTTGGTGTCATTAATAACAACCTGCCACAATGTTGAATATGTGAACGGGTGTTCTTTTTAAACGGTTAAGAACTGACCGGCAGCGCGTGTCAGGCGCAGACTTATCCTTGCTTAGGTTTCAGGATAGAATACCCCAGAATCGAACTCTGGTGTCTTTTTCTACGGAAAAAGACTAAACCGGCAGCGCGTGTTAGGCGCAGACTTATCCCTGCTTAGGATTCGGGATAAACTTCCTAGGATGAATCCTGAATTCTTCGAAAAGGATTGGTATGGGGAAGGAAGAATTTTATATTCTATTCCCCGAACAAAGAAGGAAAGGAGACTCGAGGTGGGATCTCCACCCCCAGAATCCGGAAAGGTGAAACTAAGAGTGGGATCTCCACTCCGAGAATCAAAAAGATTCGGATAACCCTAACTGTCGGAAGGTTTGATTATCGAACTAAAGATGAATTTCTCGTTTATCGAGAATGAATCGTGGTTTTGGTCCTAACTGTAGGAAGGTTTGACCAAGTGGGAGGTTTGAGGTGACCCTAACTGTAGGAAGGTTTGATCACTCGATTTGAAAGTGGACCTCTCGTTCATAGGGATTTTGGTGGTGAAAATAATTTTGGGTTATCCTCTAGAATATTAAGTGTAATATTCTTCAAGGAACTTCCCGGTAAATGGGTTATCCTGAATGTACTAGGGATAGTACTTTTTCAGGAACTTCTCATTTATTGGCATTAATTGCCTGGCGCCTTCTTGAGTAACCAGGCGATATGCGCCATTTGAATAGACTGTGTCTATCACAAACGGTCCTTCCCATTTGGGTTCAAATTTACCTTTCTTCTTAGAGTTAAGGATTATCGGTCGGCGAGCAGCGAGGACCAAATCTCCTTCCTTGAAGCTTCTCTGTCGGATAAAACTCAATTTGTTGTTGAGCTTCCAAGCGCTTTTCATCCAACCTTTCGAGTTCTTCGAGACGTTTCTGATGTTGTTCTTCTGTCGTCATCTCAGTCGCGAGGGCGATCCGAAGGAATGGAATTTGAATCTCCAATGGTAGCACAACTTCACATCCATATACCAACGAATATGGTGTGGCTCCTGTAGGTGTGCGTATGGTGGTGCGATAAGCCCAGAGCGCTTCACCGAGTTTATCGTCCCAGTCTCGTTTATTGGTCTTCACGAGCTTTGACAGGATCTTAATGATCGTCTTGTTAAACGCCTCAGCTAATCCATTCGCAGCGGGATAATAAGCTGTTGACGAAACATCTTGAATTTTGAACTTGTCACAAAACCTGACGAAGGCGTTGCTTATGAACTGTGGACCGTTGTTATGAATGATCCGTCTTGGCACGCCGTGTCGGTATATGACATGATGTTTGATGAAATTGATAACATTGTTCGTCTTTACTTCTTTAAGCAGAATTGCTTCAGCCCACTTTAAAAAGTAATCCGTGATTGTGAGAATGAATCGATCACCTTTGACTGAAAGGGGAAAAATAGGACCGACGATGTCCATACCCCATGTCTCGAATGGCCAAGATGTGGTTGACGTGTGTAAACGCTCAGGCGGTTGGTGCATATAATTTGCATGTACTTGACAAGCATGACACTCTCAGGCGTATTCGATTGCGTCACGAACCATTGTTGGCCAAAAATATCCCATTCTCCTAATGCGATCATATAGTTTGGGACCGGGCTGATGCGCGCCACATTCTCCTTCGTGTGCTTCCTTAAGAACTTCTTCTGCTTCTTTGTTCGAAAGGCATCGGAGTAATAGACCATCGTACCCTCTACGGTATAATGTATGGGTATCGGTATTATAGAAGAATCTCTTCGACGGATCGATTCTCTTTCTTTTACGTCCTCTGGCAAAATACCATATTGGACGTAGTCGATGATAGGAAAACGCCAATCTCGGGACTCAGACCCAATTTGAGTTGAATTCATCTCCTTGGCGCTTATGTTTCTATCATCTTCCTCTTCAATATCCATATCGTATATGGGTATGCAGAGTTGATATGTCCTTACTGTGACTAATAGTTCAGTTTCGGGAGGCTGCGCAAGTGATACCGCTAGTGCTGCCAGTGCATCCGCATAAGCGTTCTGGAGATGAGGGATGTATTCAATAAAGAATTCTTCAAAAGAATCTGCCATTTTGATGGTCTCCTGGTGGTACGGGATCAAGTCTTGGTTCCTGACTTCATACTCTCCACGGACTTGGTTGACTATCAATTGAAAATCCCCAAAAGCTTCGAGATATTGGACCCCCAGCTCTTTGGCAAAACTGAGTCCAATGAGAAGCGCGTTGTACTCAGCTACGTTATTGGAACATGGACTAGTCAATGAATAAGCCCGAGGCATCACATGCATCCCCGGGGAAACTAAGACAACTCCAACTCCGGAGGAGACTGTAGAACATCCGGGGGTTATTGCCCTATTAACTGCTGTCGAAGCACCATCGAAGTATAATTACCATACTTGTTGGTGCGATGTAGTGTTAACCTCGTGGGTTTCATCCGGCAAGTCATCATATACTTCTGCTGTATCCGTTGTCGGGTTTGCCGCCAAAAGATCACAAATCGCTTGTCCTTTGATCGACTTCTGCTGTTTGAAGTCCAAATCATATTGGGACAAGAGAATGGCCCATTTCACTAACCGCCAATTCATAGAGGTCGGTTGCGTCATAAATACCCGTACTGGATTAACGTTGGAAATGACGTAAATCGTCTGTCCAACCAAATAATGCCGCATCTTTTGCATTGCGAATACCAATGCGAGGCACTCTTTCTCAATCATCGGATATCGAGACTCGGCACCTACCAAGGTCCGACTTAGGTAATAGACTGCCTGTTCATGACCATTATCATCGTCTTGTGCTAGTAAGGCACTTATCGAGTGGTTCATCGCCTTGAGATAAATCAAGAACGGTCTACCTGATTTTGGTGCAACGAGAACAGGAGGATTCGTCAGATACGTTTTGATATCTTCGAATGCTTTTTGGCAGGCATCGTCCCAGATGAATGATACTCCTTTCTTGTTCAGCTTAGAGAACGGTTGGCACTTCCCAGAGAGATTTGAGATGAACCGCCGGATGTAAGCGCCCTTGCAATCCTCTGAGCTCTCTTAGATTTCTAGGGGGTTGCAGTTCATGTATCGCCTTCACCTTATCGGAATTGATATGTATACCTTTAGTGGTGACAACGAATCCAAGGAATTTTCCGCTAGACATTCCGAGGAAGGATTTAGTGGGGTTCATCTTCAATTGATGACTCCGCATGAGATCAAACATCGTCTTCAGGTCCTTGATGTGATCTTCTTTGTTGCGACTTTTTACAACCAAGTCATCGACGTAGCATTCGACTGTTTTCCGGAGGTGTTCCTGGAAAATCTTAGTCATCGCTCGCTGGTACGTGGCGCCTGCGTTCTTTAGACCGAAAGGCATCACCGTGTAGCAAAAGACACCGAGGGGCGTTCTGAACGCTGTATGCTTCTCGTCATCTGGGTGCATCTTGATTTGGTTATATCCTGAAAACCCATCCATAAAGATGACATCTGTGATTGGGAGGGGAAAATCGTCTTTTGGACATGCCGTATTCTGGTCCCTGAAGTCGATGCAAATCCTGATTTTACCGTTCTTCTTCATGACTGGAACAATATTGGCTAGCCA
>NC_033797.1:88536109-88536384 GCF_001876935.1 Asparagus officinalis | reverse complement strand
GCATCCGACTTGATATCGAGGCGGTGCATTGCTACATTGGGGTCGAGCCCTGGCATATCTTCATAATTCCAAGCGAAGACGTCGATATATTCCCTGATAAGGGCAATTAATTCCTCCTTCTCATCTAGGGGAAGACTATCGCTGATGAATATGGGCTTTGGGTTAGCTTCATCGCCCATATTAATTTGGACTATTTTGTCCTCAGTGGGGGGTTCTCTCTGTTCGAACCTATCACCATACTGCATGTTCAGGTGATGAACCCACGGGTCTTCCCA
>NC_033797.1:88492604-88532704 GCF_001876935.1 Asparagus officinalis | reverse complement strand
TGGTTGACGTGTGTAAACGCTCAGGCGGTTGGTGCATATAATTTGCATGTACTTGACAAGCATGACACTCTCAGGCGTATTCGATTGCGTCACGAACCATTGTTGGCCAAAAATATCCCATTCTCCTAATGCGATCATATAGTTTGGGACCGGGCAAATATCCCATTCTCCTAATGCGATCATATAGTTTGGGACCGGGCTGATGCGCGCCACATTCTCCTTCGTGTGCTTCCTTAAGAACTTCTTCTGCTTCTTTGTTCGAAAGGCATCGGAGTAATAGACCATCGTACCCTCTACGGTATAATGTATGGGTATCGGTATTATAGAAGAATCTCTTCGACGGATCGATTCTCTTTCTTTTACGTCCTCTGGCAAAATACCATATTGGACGTAGTCAATGATAGGAAAACGCCAATCTCGGGACTCAGACCCAATTCGAGTTGAGTTCACCTCCTTGGCGCTTATGTTTCTATCATCTTCCTCTTCAATATCCATATCGTATATGGAGGTTGCGCAAGTGATACCGCTAAGTGCTGCCAGTGCATCCGCATAAGCGTTCTGGAGATGAGGGATGTATTCAATAAAGAATTCTTCAAAAGAATCTGCCATTTTGATGGTCTCCTGGTGGTACGGGATCAAGTCTTGGTTCCTGACTTCATACTCTCCACGGACTTGGTTGACTATCAATTGAAAATCCCCAAAAGCTTCGAGATATTGGACCCCCAGCTCTTTGGCAAAACTGAGTCCAATGAGAAGCGCGTTGTACTCGGCTACGTTATTGGAACAGGGACTAGTCAGTGAATAAGCACGAGGCATAACATGCTTCCCTGGGGAAACTAAGACAACTCCAACTCCGGAGGAGATCGTAGAACATCCGGGGGTTATTGCCCTATTAACTGCTGTCGAAGCACCATCGAAGTATAATTACCATACTTGTTGGTGCGATGTAGTGTTAACCTCGTGGGTTTCATCCGGCAAGTCATCATATACTTCTGCTGTATCCATTGTCGGGTTTGCCACCAAAAGATCACAAATCGCTTGTCATTTGATCGACTTCTGCTGTTTGAAGTGCAAATCATATTGGGACAAGAGAAGGGCGCACTTCGCTAACCGCCAAGAGGCCGGTTGCGTCATAAATACCCGTACCGGATTAACGTTGGAAATGACGTAAATCGTCTGTCCAACCAGGTAATGCCGCATCTTTTGCACTACGAATACCAATGCGAGGCATTCTTTCTCAATCATCGGATATCAAGACTCGGCGCCTACCAAGGTCCGACTTAGGTAATAGACTGCCTGTTCGTGACCATTATCATCGTCTTGTGCTAGTAAAGCACTTATCGAGTGGTTCATCGCCTTGAGATAAACCAAGAACGGTCTACCTGATTTTGGTGCGACGAGAACAGGAGGATTCGTCAGATATGTTTTGATATCTTCGAATGCTTTTTGGCAGGCGTCGTCCCAGACGAATGACACCCCTTTCTTGTTCAGCTTAGAGAATGGTTGGCACTTCCCAGAAAGATTTGAGATGAACCGCCGGATGTAAGCTAAACGCCCTTGCAATCCTCTGAGTTCTCTTAGAGTTCTAGGGGGTTGCAGTTCATGTATCGCCTTCACCTTATCAGGATCGATATGTATACCTTTGGTGGTGACGACGAATCCAAGGAATTTTCCGCTGGACATTCCAAGGAAGGATTTAGTGGGGTTCATCTTCAATTGGTGACTCCGCATGAGATCGAACATCGTCTTCAAGTCCTTGATGTGATCTTCTTTATTACGGATTTTTACAACCAAATCATCAACGTAGCACTCGACTGTTTTCCTGAGATGTTCTTGAAAAATCTTAGTCATTACTCGCTGGTACGTGGCGCCTGCATTCTTTAGACCGAAAGGCATCACCGTGTAGCAAAAGACACCAATGAGCGTTCTGAACGCTGTATGCTTCTCATCATCTGGGTGCATGTTAATTTGGTTATATCCTGAAAAACCATCCATAAAAGACATTCTCTCAAATCCGCACGTATTGTCGATAATGACATCTGTGATTGGGAGAGGAAAGTCGTCTTTTGGACATGCCGTATTCAGGTCCCTGAAGTCGATGCAGATCCTGATTTTACCGTTCTTCTTCATGACTAGAACAATATTGGCTAACCAATCTGGATGTTGCTCCTCTCGGATAAATCCTGATTCGATTAATTTCTTAACCTCTACCTCAATGGCTTCCATAATCTGCGGACGAAATCATCTTTGCTGTTGTTTGACAGGTTTGGCATCTGACTTGATATCGAGGCGGTGCATTGCCACATTGGGGTCGAGCCCTGGCATGTCTTCAATTAGATCGGGATGAACCCAGAGGATTTCGCCGTTTGGGGCTGTGTGTGGCACAAGTCCTTTCTGGCGCTGTCCATATGGGTCGTCATTCACTGTCTTCATTCCAACTTTGGTGATGCGTTTTGGTTCAAACCATGTTGTGGGCACTGATCCAAAGCTGATTGACACCGCATTTGCTCCGACATTCTTGGATGGCTTTGGGGTTATGACGCCTACATCAATTAACGCCTGGACCTTATCCTTAAGATGGTAGCATGACTTTGTAGGGTGATAGACCGCTCTATGGTATGCGCAATACTTTGGATCCGTCACTTTGCTAGCTCCTTCTTGATCCACGATCGTCGGCAGCTGGATTTTGTTGTTTTCCAACAGGTATTTAAAGATGTCGGGAACTTCGTCATCTTTGAAGGAGTACACATTAGGAAATCTTGGCTCCGAAGATTTCTATTTCTGAGGCCGTTGTTGCCATTGCGACCGAGGTTGTTGTGGTGCTTGTTGCTGTGGCTGTTGCTGAGGTTGCAATTGGAAAGTTTGATTAGCATCAACTGCATTAGCATGTGCCTTACCTTTCCCTCGTGGGATGAAATTCTATTGCGGAGCATTCGTCGCCTGTTGGCCTCTTTCCGCCTTCTTCCTTCTGAGGAATCGCTCATCTTGCTCTCCTCGGACCTTCAAATCCTTCCATGTTTTGGACGGTGCTATTCCCATTGCTTCCAACACGTCCAATGCAAGGTTGTTGTGGCAAGTCTGGAGAATGAACTCCTCAGTGATCGGGTCCCGACAGTTCATTGCCTTGTTCCAGAACCTTTTGACGAAGGTATCAACCAATTCTCCGTCTTTTTGTTTCTCATCAAGCAACGACCTGATGGATATCTCGGTGTCGTCGTCGAAGAAATTAGCGAGGAACTTAGTCTCCATATCGTCCCAGCTATTCATGCTTCCTGGCTTGAGGCTGCGATACCAATCGAAGGCGGCTCCACGAAGAGTGCCAACGAAGGACCGTACCATCAGAGGCTCATTACCAGAGATAACCCCCAGGTGTGATTTGAAGTAAATCAAATGCTGAGTGGGTGAACCCATCCCATTAAACGGCGTGAAGTTAATTAGATTGAACTTCGCTGGATATGGGATTGATTCCCATTCTCTTGGGTATGGACAAGGAATGCCCGTCTTCTTCATCTCTACCTGTGTTTTCGCCTGCATTCTCGGTTACCACCCCCTGCATTAACGGGAGGATTATTGGCATTATGAGCTTCATTCGCATTCGTGTCCTCCTCTTCCTGATTAACCTGGTTACGACGACTTGGTTTTCCTTGCTGGTTTGTCAGTGCTTGGATCTGTTGGTCATGCATTTCTCTCATATTCTGCATGGCCATCTGCATTTCGAAACTGAAGCTCTCCTGTTGTTTAGCCATGGCTTCTTCAAGCATCTTGGCCACTTGTTCCGTACTTTTCATAAGTGCCTCGCGGGGTTGTCCCTCGCTGGATACCGTATTATCTGATGCGACCGCAGAGCCGGCATCCGATTCTTCATCTTCCGAAGGTAACCTTGTTCGAATCCTACCATAAGTTGCTCGTTTGATGGTTCCAGACTGCAGACGGGTTATACGCCGGGGTGCTTTCAGAATCGACTCGAGATTATCCCGTGCCGATGTCCCTTTGCTGGTCATGTTAGTGGTGACCCTTGGAAATTCTTCGTCTTCAACCACCGTTCTTCTTCGCTGGAAACGCCTAGGCCTTGGTTTTGGCGTTTCGGTATTGAGCCTTTCGAAGACCGAAATTTTCTCGGGGACTGTATTGGTGCAGTTGCACTCCGACAATACTGCCCGAATGAGTTTGGAACAGGGGCATTGAGTCTCTAGTCCTCGAGGACTCCTCTTCCTGGTTTTTCTCGTACTCCCATCACGATAGTACAACTCGTCAGCTTGACAGTCGGAGTAACCTATCGTGTGTGGGCACGACTTCTCAGGTATAACGTCATCATTATCAGACCCAGCATGTTGAGTCGTTCGGGGCTTCTTCATCGGGCCCAAACGATCTTGAACTGGAGCTTTGCATTGTCCATCTGGAAGTGGACCGAGGCGCTCCAAAACTGACTTCTTTCTTCGGGATGATTCTGCGTGATCTCCCGGAGTAGCTATGGGAATTATTGGCGATTTAGGTTGGTTCGCCGGAGGTTGAATTTTTGCTGAAGGCTGCAAAGGTTGCTCTTTAGCCTGAATCGCCGCTTCAGACTTCGGCCTCCAGATTTAGCGGGTTGGTGGCGGCTTTTTGGCCACTTCCTTCTGCAGTCTTCTGCGGGCTTCCTGGACTTGAGCCCGTGCTTGCGCTGACATTGCGCGGCGCTTGCGAATGCGCTCATCAAGTGTCGAACGATTCCGTTTGACACGGATCCATTCGTTCGTTGGCGGCTTAGAGGAGCTGCCATTCATTTGTTGTTGAGGCTGTTTGCCTCTCCTGTTCTTCAGATTCGCGTTATAGCGGACTCCGTCAGTAGACTCCATCGCTTTTGCGAGTTGACGCGCCAGGCGTTGACGTCGCCTCTGGCGGGCTCTCTTCGAGAGAGTCACAACGCCTTCAGTGACGGAGGCGTTGGCAGGAACAGATTTGACCTGGTTGGAGGTCGGTGGAGCTTCACCCGATACGACTTTGGCATCAGTTAGGGTGAGATCCTCGTTGGCATTTTGCACTTCTTCATACCAACGGACTTTTCTCCTGGAGGAGAACTTCTTGGACTTGCGGGGGGAGGTGGATCCGGACGAGGATGACAGATACTCCTCGAACTTTTGCTGGTCGAATTCATACTCGACCTCCTCCTCGACCGGGATTGAGATCCGCGGCTGCGACGCAACGATCTCGGCAGCGAGATCGATGGCTCCCACTGTTTTCGCCAGATCGTTCGCGGTGAAAGTTGCATTCATTGATGTCATTGCTTTCTTAAGTAATAGTTTTTCGATTACAAAAGATCCGGTCTTTTTATAAGATCCGGTTACAACAAAATCAAAGAAAAAAAGAAAAATTACAACTTTCCTTGAACGAATCGCGAGATCCTGTTTTGCGGTCTCTCGCTTTTGTGGGTTCTTCGCCTACGCCGGGGTTAATCCGTGGACCACCGCGCGATCTTGATCCGGTCGGATCTACACGGTATGACGGGTATTATTTCACGAAGGAAATAACAACCGGGGGTACTATTTCACCAAGGAAATAATAGCCGTCTCGGGATCAAAAACCAAGTTTTGATCTGGAGGGTAACCGTGCAGATCTCAGATCCAATCTCTCTCGAACTCCTGCCTTGTTTAACGTGGATGCTCGCCAAGAACCAGATCTAAAAATCCAAGTCTTCAAAGCTTCAAAACTCCAAAGTCGAGCTCTCAATCCAGCAGAGTTTCGCCTCAAAAAGTTTCAACCTCTTGAAAAATGAGCTCTTACTCCTCTATTTATAGCCTCTGAAAGCGGATCTGGGCCCAGATCTGGGCCCAGATCTGAGTGTGGCTCGGCCACCGAGCCACCTAGAGGTGGCTCGGTTTCGGCCGAGTCCTCCAGGTGTTTGGTTTTGCGCCCGTTTTCCGGTTTCGCGGTTTATCCGAGCTTCGTCGTTGATCTGAACTCTGATTTGGCAGTCCGGATCCTGATTTGGCAGTAAACCCGCTTCGGTGTTCGAGTTCGAATCCGTTATACAGTTGGATGACTCGTTGACTCACCGAACCGTTAGCTTGATTCCGCACGCGAGTGGATTTATTCCGTTGTTTGCGTGCGGTTCGTTAACCTCGTCGCCTCGTTAATCCGCTTCATCGCGTGTCACTTGGCTTAGGTGTTGCGGATTAACGCTTGTGTTTAGATACGTCACCCGATGGTTCGTTGGTTTGTCGAATCGTCGTGCTGAGCTGTGTTAAGGGACCTATAAGCAGTTTTATACGCCTACAGACCGCAGCGCCAAGGGCGGTCGACCGCAATCTAATAAAAAATAAAAGCAGTCTCTGAAAAAATTGGCGGTCGACCGCAACGCCAAGGGCGGTCAATCGCGAGCTGTTGAAAATAGAGCATAGTCTCTGGACTATCAATGGTCGACCGCAACGCCAAGGTCGGTCGACCGCGAACTGATATTTTAGATATTCCAGGTTTGAAAATAGTTTTCTGATTTTAAAACCCTATTTAAAAATATCAAACAAATTCTGAAAAATGTAAAACTTTGGGAAATGATTGTAGACATGATAATACATATGTTATAAAAACTATCTTTCAAAAAGGACCTCCTAAATAAGAAATATCATTATTTTGTAAAATAGTCCAAAACATAAAAATGTAAACATATGAATTTTGACATTTAGGCTAAACCATGTTTTGAAACATTACAAATGATTTTGTAGACTTAATAAAAGATATATATGATTATTGTTAAATCCATAAACCAAGAAAACAATATTTTCTCAAAAGTGCATATTCTATGCAATAAATTCTAAAATACAATAGAATATGAAACAAATAAAAATGTGAATAATTTTGTTTGTTGTTTCATATCTATGTAGTTAAACCAAAACACAATAGTAAATATGAAATATGTAATTTCATATTTATAAACATAAAAACCCAAAAAACATGTATGTATATATATAACTATGTATATACATAGAAACCAATAAAATGTGTGTGTATATATAATTGAGCTTAAAGTATCAACACACATAACATAACACCTAAACTAAATATTATCCAAGCTTGATTGATCTTCGATGTAGCTCAACTTGGTACACTTGCGAATGAAGCTAGAACTTGGATCTTCAATTTGAATTATATAGGCTTCACTCCACAATTCCGCCAACCTCCATTGGATATGATCGTTAAAGCGCAATTCCATCCATCCTCCAACATATTGTTTGTCTATAATGAATAGATAAACATGAACACTAGACAAACAATATTAGTTGTAAATTATTTGTTAAACATCATCAGAACAAGAAGGCCAACAACCCTATGGCTAAAAACGAGTGGGATCCAACTGGATCCAACCCAACGCGTATGCGAGTTCCGCCTTTGCCTCCACATCCATAACAGGCAAAATCCATGCCTGCTCGAGCTCGCCTATCTTTGTCAAACTTCACCTGCACTCGACGACTTCGCCTAAAGACTTTGAGATCGCCAAACATAGGATCTCACCTGCAGCATGTCGACTTCGCCTGGAATCGTCGACTTCAATCTCGCCTGTAAGACTCGATGAACTCACGTACAAGGCCCTCACGAGCTCGCCTCGACTTGGGCCTCGCCTGAAGCCCGTCGAAGTCACCTGTAGCTCACCAGCAAGGGGTCGCGATCTCGCTTGGATTTTGTGGAGAGCTCGCCTTCGCCTGAAGGTCGTCGTCGCTGACCTCATGCTCGCTGGAGCCGACGAGGTTTGAGTCTACACCTAATTTCTAACAATCTCCCACTTGGAGACCAAACCACCGTCAGCAAGCTCTCTCTTTACTAGCATCTTCTCATCATATGGCTCCGCCCTCATCCCTTACATATGAAGGCCAACTGAAGTTACACACAACTCTAGTTTCTGAATGGTGACTGCTTTAGTCGACATATCTGTAGGATTTTGGCTCCCCAAAATCTTCTCTAATTGTAACTTCTCATCCTCAATCATCAAGCGTATGAAGTGGTAACGTAACTCGATGTGCTTCGTTCTGGCATAAAACACTAGGTTCTTGGCAATGTGTATAGCACTCTGGCTATCACAATAAAGAACTTCCCTCCCCCATTTTAGACCCATCTCTTCCAGGCACCCGGTTAACCAAATCATTTCCTTGCTCGCCTCGGTCACTATGACATACTTTGCCTCAGTTGTGGACAATGTCACAATCTTCTGTAAACATGAGACCCAGCTCACTGCTGTCGACCCTAAGGTATAAACATACCCCGTGGTGTTTTGCCTCATATCATGATTATCGACAAAATATGCATCCACGTATCCCTACAGTACCAACTTCTTTCTCCCGAAACACAGTGGCATATTCGTAGTCCCTCTCAGATATCGCAATATCCACTTCACGACCTCCCAATGCTGCTTCCCTGGGTTGCTTGTAAACTTGCTCACAACTCTCACTGCATGGGCAATATCCGTCCTTGTGTAAACCATTGCGTACATCAGACTACCAATGGCTGATGAATATGGCACCTTCCTCATGTGCTCCTTCTCTGCATCAGTCTTTGGTGATTGTTCACTAGATAACTTGAACTGGCTTCCAAGGGGCGTGCTAACAACCTTAGCATTCTGCATGTTGAATCTCTGAAGTACTTTCTTAATGTATTCAGACTGACTCAACTTCAACATCCCCTCAGCCGCATCCTGGCTGATCCGCATCCCAAGAATCTGCTTCGTAACACCCAGATCCTTCATGGCAAACTACTTTGCTAAATGCTTCTTTAGCTTGTTTATCTGCTGTAAACACAGTCCTACAACTAACATATCATCAACGTATAGCAATAACACGATATAGCTGGACTCGAACCTCTTGAAGTAACAACAATGATTTGAATTACATCTGCCATAGCCATTGCTCTACATGAAGTTTTCGAACTTCTTATACCACTGCCGTGGATCCTGTTTCAATCCGTATAAGCTCTTCTTGAGCCTACACACCATCTCTTCCTTTCCTTCCTTAATGAAGCCAACAAGTTGTTTCATATAGATTTCTTCATCCAAGTCACCATAAAAAAAGGGAGTCTTCACATCTAACTGCTAGATTTTCAGCAGCTACCATGCTCAACACCACCCTGATGGTTGTGAGCTTCACGACGGGGGAAAATATCTCCGTATAATCCACTCCTTCCCGCTGTTAGAACCCCTTCATGACTAATCCGGCCTTGTATCTCTTCCTTCCATCACTTTCTTGCTTGACTCGGTAAACCCACTTCTTATGTAAGGCCTTCTTCTGTAGATGTAGCTGGGCTAACTCCCATATATCGTTCGAGTGGAGAGAATCCATCTTTTCTTGCATTGCATGCTCCCACTGCTGAGATTCGCTCACTTGCATAGCCTCCTCATAGCATTTTGGTTCTTCGCTATCTGTCAAAAGTAGGTAGTCTAGTGACGAGAGATACCTGGGATTCGGTTTGGGTACCCTGGATGACCTCCTAAGCTCCTCGCCCTAGGTAGTCGGTTCTGCACCTAGAGTCTCCTACGTTCTTTGGTCAGAATTGACGTTGTCTTCCCCATCTGAAAATTTCTCCAAATCCATGTACTCGGATGTACCCGCATCTGTAGTGCTGCTCCTACTGATTTAGCCCAGCTTGGCATTGTCCCTATCCTTGTACATCACTTCCTCATTGAATATGATGTCTCGGCTCCTAATGATTTTCCTTTTCTTCTCATCCCACAGACGATACCCGAACTCATCAATACCGTATCAAATGAATGTGCACTTCAGTGACTTAGCTTCTAGCTTGTCCCTGATATGATCACTGATGTGGACATATGCTGTGACGCCCCTGGGTTCACACAAGGCTGCAGTCCAAGGTGAAACCAAGAATGTCAAACCTGCCATGCACCACACCGTGCAATAACATGTTTCACCATCACAATTAACATCTATCTAGTAGAGTCAACAATTGGTGTAGGTACAAAACAGGTAAAAGATAATATTAACATCTATCTAGTAGAGTCAACAATTGGTGTAGGTACAAAACAGGTAAAAGATAATACAAGGAATATTGATGAAATGATAACAGTCATATAAATATCTCATCATCCGACGTACAGAAATACATAGTCAAGATCTGTGTAGATAAACTGGAATGCTCAACAAGTCTCAAATACAAATATCTAATGAAAAGGAAATAAGGCACACAGCCTTTATAACTTCTAGAACAAGACTCTCAAATGTCTAAACAAAAAAAATCTACTTTGGAACTCCAAAAGAAAATATATAACTAAATAGACGGCGGAGGCTAAAATGCATCCCCATCAACCTGCGACTCTCCGGGCTCCTGGCTCGTTACCTGAAAGGGGGAGGGACAACGAGCGTCAAAGTGCTAGCGAGTAACATCACAACCAACCCCAAGGGAACATGGCTCGTTGTATAAGAAAATACAGTTAATATGTAAGAGATCTAAAATCATTGATCTTACTAAAGAGTGTTTTAGTATTTAGAAATTTACAACACGAGCATAGGTACGTCGAGCGAAATAATCCAAACAAGGAAACCCTCATGTATATACCTTGTATCTCAAATTGCAAATCTCTAAACACCAAACCCGAGGTTCTAGTACAGGAAACAATAATAAAAGGAATACAACTAATCTCAGAGCATAAATACAGTGCCATAACATAACTAACATGAGTAGCATGTCATAACTTACATGAATATCATGTCGTAATCTACATAAGTGTCATGTTAAACTCAAATGAGTGACATGTCGGAAAACGATTAAGTGTCCAAAACATAGACTATATAAATTAAACGTCCAACTCATGGACTGCATGAAGTAAACGTCCAACTCATGAACTGAATATAACCGTTGTCCAACGCATGGACCGGATGTGACCGTTGTCCAACGCATGGACCGGATGGGACCGGTGTCCAAACACGAGGATTAAATAGCAATGCATGTCCAACACGAGGACTAAGTAAAGTGACTAAAAGGTAATGCTTGTCCAACACGAGGACTTCTATGGATTATAGTCCAACACGAGGACTGTGTAACTGTGAAAAGTATATGCAGACAGATATACATAATCTAAACTTACACGCATCCCGATGTACCTGTCTAAACTTGTGTCAAAAGTCAACCCACATGTACAGATAAGTCATTAACACGATAAGCTAGGGTCAGGTTATCGAGGCGACCCTGAAAAACAACTTAAACAGATGAAGAATCTGTAAAACAGCTCATCAGTCGACTGATGTGTCGATTGATGACGCCAGTCGACTCATATATCGACTGATGAGGCTCAGGCAGCACAGCCTCAGCTCACCAGTTGACTGACCAGTCGACTGAGAAGCTGAGAAAAACAAAACCAGCCCGTCAGTCGACTGATCAGTCGACTGATGGCTAAAAATTTGCCCGTCGGTCTACTGATCAGTCGACTGATAGACTGCAGAACCTCTACACAGATTTGCTATATACACCAAATTCGATCTAAACTCATTCCCATCAATCCCAAGCATGAAAATACTGATTTTAACATGTAAGAATTAAACTGAAACAAAAATCCCATAAGTGAATACATGAACAAAACCCTAAACATGTGTATTTATGTTTTAAATCATTCTTAAAACAAAACTCATGTTAAATCTCATGTTAAAAAAAACAAAACTCATGTTAAATCTCTTATACACACATTTCAGAACTAGATCTCCTTAATAAAACATTGTTGGTCCTTTTATAAACTAAGAGGCTCAAAACCCCACCTCATATATCATAAAGATTCATTCTTTGTACTAAAAATACGTTTTTGGCTAAATCAAAACTCATTAAACTCAATAAATTCGTGTAAAAACAAAAGGGGCAGAGTTGGGCGAGATGTTACTCGCCTCTGGGTGAGGAACTACTCCTAGGTCTGAGAGAGTGTGGATCTCCTTGCTGCAATGTGAAGATTTCGCCGAAAATCCTTCAAGTTCTTCCCCAAATCACCAAGAGCAAGGCTAGGGTTTGAGATAGGGGAGAGGGGGCTAGGGTTTTCTTAGTTCTGAAGGTGAGAGGGGTGATTTCGGGTGAGAGGGGATATATACCAACAGTTAAACCCGACCCAAACCCAAACCAAAACAAAACAGACCCGAAACCTGTAAAAACTAGAAATCAGCGTATCAGTCGACTGATGTGTCGACCGATACAGTCAGTCGACTGATATGTCGACTGATCTGGAAAAATTCAGTTTTTATGCATGTTTTACTTATTTGCAAAATCAACGCATAAAACTCTACCTCCATACTCTCATATCATCTCAAATAACTTGTTATCATGCACATCAATGACCTCAAGCTATTTATCATAAAAGAATTATTTATTTACTAATAATTCATATATATTCATATAAAAATTTACGGGGTTCTACATTCTTCCCCCCTTAGAAGAATTTCGTCCTCGAAATTCGGAGACTATGTGCATTTCACAACATGAACTTCCAAATAAACATATAGAGATATTTATACTTAACGATCTAAAATGGTAATACTCCCGCTCAAACCCTAATCTAGTGGAACTAGTACATCGGGTGAAAAATCCAAACAAGGAACCCCCCATATATATACCATATTTTCCAAAGGATTAAGAATTAAGCGAGAATGTCCTCATTCTAGTGTTAAATGTAAATATAACCAAATGTATAAATATCATATAAGATACATATCAAAAAAAATAAATTTACCTGTTCAAACAGGTGTGGGTAGTCGCGACGCAAATCCTCTTCGCGCTCCCAAGAAATCTCCTCAATGCCTCCTCGGTTCCACTAAACTTTCACCAAGGGAATTACCTTGTTTCAAAGTCTCTTGTCCTCTCTGGCAAGAATACGAACCGGAATCTCGACAGTAGTCAAATCCTCCTGAACCTCAATCTCTGGTGTATCCAATACCCGCTGCTGCTCCTCATCATGCAAGTGTTTCTTGAGCATAGAAACATGAAACACATTGTGTATACTAGACATCGATGCTGGAAGATCTAGTCTGTATGACACAACTCCAATGCGCTCCAAAATCTGGAACGGTCCAATATATCTCGGCGCAAGCTTCCCCCGTCGTCCGAATCGCTGTACGCCCTTCATAGGCGATACCTTCAACATAACTGAATCTCCAACCTGAAACTCCAAGGGTCTTCGCCTCTTATCTGCATAGCTCTTCTGCCGACTCTGAGCTGCTAGAATCCTCTCTCTGATCAAGGCTATCTTCTCAGTAGTCTGCCTCACCAGCTCCGGTCCAAGCATCAAGCTGTCCTCCGGCTCGGCCCAACATATCGGTGACCTACAAGGTCTCCCGTACAATGCCTCATACGGGGCCATCCCGATCGTCGCTTGATAACTGTTGTTATAAGCGAACTCTATCAATGGAATGTGATCCTCCCAGCTCCCTTGAAAGTCAATGACACAAGCCCGCAACATGTCTTCCAACACCTGATTTACTCTCTCTGTCTGACCATCTGTCTGTGGGTGGAAAACACTGCTGAATGATAATCTGCTACCAAAAGAGTCCTGAAAACTCCTCCAAAAGTGCGAAGTGAACACCGAACCTTGATCCAATAAAATCGTGTCTGGAACTCCATGAAGTCGAACTATCTCCCAGATAAATATCCTCGCATATGCCTCAGCAGTATAGGTAGTCCTCATTGGAATGAAATGTGCCGACTTCGTCAACCGGTCCACAATCACCCAAACTGAATCATTCCCCTTCTTCGACTTCGGAAACCCTACAATGAAGTCCATAGAAATGTCTGCCCACTTCCACTCAGGAATGGGTAGAGGTTGTAGTGTCCCTGCCGGTCTCTGATGCTCCGCCTTCACCTACTGACTGGTAAAACATCTAGCTACATAGTCTGCAATCTCTCTACGCATACCGCTCCACCAAAAATGTCTCTTAAAGTCCTTGTACATCTTGGTGGTTCCTGGATGCACTGTGTACCGAGTACGGTGAGCTTCATCAAATAGCTCTCTCTTCAGCTCTGCACTGGCTGGCATAACCAACCTACCCTTCATCCGTAGACCTCCATCAGCTCCAATGGTCCAATCAGTCTTAGGCTCTTTGGAAATCTCCTCTTTTCGGATTTGAATCCAAGAGTCTCCCAACTGAGCTCTGACAACTTTGTCACTCCAAGATGGCTGCACTGTCACATCTCCCAAAAATGCATTGGTTCCTCCAATCTCGGGTCTAAAATCAAACTGGCTAAGAGTGATAAGATCCCGATGTAGTGAACACCTAAAAGCCGAAATCCGATGTCGACGCTTCCTGCTTAAGGCATCTACTACGACGTTCGCCTTCCCCGGATGATACTGAATCGCGAACTCGTAGTCCTTGATAAACTCAACCCACCTCCTCTGTCTCTGATTGAGTTCCTTCTGAGAAAAGAGATACTTCAGACTCTGATGGTCTGTAAACAACTCAAACTGCACTCCATATAAGTAGTGCCTCCATGACTTCAGTGCAAAAACCACCGCTGCTAACTCCAAGTCATGAGTGGGATAGTTCTGCTCATGCACCCTCTACTGTCATGAGATATAAGCTACTACCCTCTGAGTTTGCATCAATACGCCTCCTAAGCCTGCCAACGACGCATCTGTATATACGACGAATGTCCTCTCGCTGCTCGGAATAGTCAAAACCGGCGCTGTAGTTAACTTAGCCTTTAAAATATCAAAGGCCTTCTAGCACTCCATGCTCTATATGAACTATACACCCTTCTTCGTAAGGTGTGTAATCGGCGCCGAAATCTTCGAGAAGTCCTGAATAAACTTCCTATAATATCCAGCTAAGCCTAAAAAGCTACGAATCTCTGTCACCATCTTCGGCGGCTCCCAATCAAGAACTGCCGTGACCTTTACCGGGTCCACTGCTATGCCCTCTCTACTGATGACGTGGCCAAGAAATCTGACTTCTGAAAGCCAAAATTCGCACTTGCTGAACTTGGCATACAGCTGATGCTCCTGAAGAGTCCTCAACGCTATCTGTAGGTGCTCCCCGTGATCCGCCTCCGATCTCAAGTAAATGAGAATATCATAGATGAAAACGATCACGAACTGATCTAAAAAGGGACGGAAAACCCGGTTCATCAAGGCCATGAATACCGCGGGTGCATTGGTCAACCCAAATGGTATGACCAAGAACTTAAAAGATCCATATCTAGTAAGAAAGGCGGTCTTGGGAATATCCATCTCCCAAACCCGCAACTGATGATAGCCTGAACGAAGATCAATCTTCGAGAAATACTGCGCTCCCTGCAGCTGGTCAAACAAGTCATCAATCCTAGGTAGTGGGTACCTATTCTGGATAGTGACCTTGTTCAACTCCCTATAATCTATGCATAATCTCCTACTACCATCCTTCTTCTTCACGAAGAGGACCGACGCGCCCCACGGAGAATGACTCCGGCGAATAAAACCCTGAGCTAAAAACTCATCCAACTGGGTCTGAAGCTCCCTCATCTCAGCTGGTGTCATACGATAGGATGCGCGAGATATCGGGGCTGTGCCTAGCTGCAACTCAATACAAAACTCCACCTCTCTCACCGGAGGTGATCCAGGTATGTCCTGAAAGGCATCCTGATACTCTGAGACAACTCTAGTCTCTAATAGCTCAGCACCCTAATCCCGTCGCATCACCTCCTCGATGTACGCTAGAAATGACTCCGCAAGTCGGTTGCCCTGAGAGGCGGCTACAATCATCTCGGACCCGTCGGACACTCGCAACTTGACCGTCTTTGCAAAGCAGTCAATGCTAACATGGTAGGAAGACAACCAATCCATACCAAGTATGACATCGAACTCGGACATACGCAACACTATCAAATCAACTATGAACTCCGACTCGTCTAAACTGACGGTACACCTCCTACAAACGCTCTCCAGAAGCGATACCTCTCCTAAAGGGGTGGAAACAGATAAAGGGGTGTCTAGTGGCTGAGCTACAAGCTGGAGTCTAGCCATAAATGCATGCGATATGAAGGAATGCGAAGCTCCCGAATCGAAAAGAATACAGGCGGAAAAGGAATTCACAAAGAACGTACCCTCAACTACGGCTCCGCTAGCTCCATAATCGTGTGGAATAACCGCATAAACCCTGCCCGTGGCTGAAGACTGCTCTGCTGCTGGAGCTGGAGAAAATGGGACAATCCGCCCCTGAGGAAACTTCTGAACTGCTCGAACTTGCCCCTCAGTCTTCTGCTGCTGCTGAATTGGACCATTTCCCTTCTGAGTTCTTGTTAGTGCACTGCGGCATTCTAATGCCTTGTGTCCAACCTTGCGACAGTTAAAACAAGTTCCCAGGAACTTGTGCTGCTGTCGAGTTCTCTGATCCTATTGAGATCCCTTCTTATGAGGGCCCTGCTGTTGCTGTTGAGGTCCAGTCAAGGGTCTCTTGTTCTTACCCTTGTCTCCGACATGCACTCTCTTAGTACTCCCTTCCTTGTCCCTCTGAAACTTAGCTGTCCCATTTTTTTGAGAAATGGCGGTTCCAGCTACTGGTGGTGGTGGTGGTGCAATGTGATTCGTCACAAGCTCCTCGATTGTTGCTATCCTAGAGACTAGGGGAGCCATAAGATCTACTAGGTACTGGGGAGCCCGCTGCGGCTCAGGTGGTGTCTGATGTGGCTCGGGTGGAGTTTGCTGTGGTTCAGCCTGTCCAGATCTCTGAGTACGTGACATATCATATTCTGACATCTCTGTTCAAAAGAAAATAAGAGTTTAGGAGTCAAAATAGACCTCTATAAATAGCGTATCACAATACAATTTTCACAACATATAGTATTTGCACAAATACTTTAAACTTATACAAAAATAGTTGTCATAAAAAAAAATTTCTCAAAATTTGAGATATACGCATATATCGTCCTCACTCATACTAGGAAATCCTTACGGACTCTATACATGAATCCTAGGAAACTCTATCCTAGCTCCACGACTCGACACAGGATGATCTTAAGGATACTGGAACTAGAACTCTGATACCAACTGTGACGCCCCTGGGTTCACACAAGGCTGCAGTCTAAGGTAAAACTAAGAACGTCAAACCTGCCATGCACCACACCATGCAATAACATGTTTCACCATCACAATTAACATCTATCTAGTAGAGTCAACAACTGGTGTAGGTACAAAACAGGTAAAAGATAATACAAGGAATACTGATGAAATAATAATAGTCATATAAATATCTCATCATCTGACGTACAGAAATACATAGTCAAGATCTGAGTAGATAAACTGGAATGCTCAATAAGTCTCAAATACAAATATCTGACGAAAAGGAAATAAGGCACACAGCCTTTACAACTTTTAGAACAAGACTCTCAAATGTCTAAACAAAAAAAATCTACTATGGAACTCCAAAGGAAAATATATAACTAAATAGACGGCGGAGGCTAAAATGCATCCCCATCAACTTGCGACTCTCCGGGCTCCTGGCTCGTTACCTGAAAGGGGAAGGGACAACGAGCGTCAAAGCGCTACCAAGCAACATCACAACCAACCCCAAGGAAACAAGGCTCGTTGTATAAGAAAATACAGTTAATATATAAGAGATCTAAAATCATTGATCTTACTAAATAGGGTTTTAGTATTTAGAAATTTACAACACGAGCATAGGTACGTCGAGCGAAATAATCCAAACAAGGAAACCCTCATGTATATACCTTGTATCTCAAATTGCAAATCTCTAAACACCAAACCCGAGGTTCTAGCACAGGAAACAATAATAAAAGGAATACAACTAATCTCAGAGCATAAATACAGTGCCATAACATAACTAACATGAGTAGCATGTCATAACTTACATGAATATCATGTCGTAATCTACATAAGTGTCATGTCAAACTCACATGAGTGACATGTCAGAAAACGATTAAGTGTCCAAAACATAGACTATATAAATTAAACGTCCAACTCATGGACTGCATGAAGTAAACGTCCAACTCATGAACTGAATATAACCGTTGTCCAACGCATGGACCGGATGTGACCATTGTCCAACGCATGGACCGGATGTGACCGTTGTCCAACGCATGGACCGGATGGTAATGCATATCCAGCACGAGGATTAAATAGCAATGCATGTCCAACACGAGAACTAAGTGGGAAGGGTGTCCAACACGAGGACTAAAAGGTAATGCTTGTCCAACACGAGGACTTCTATGGATTATAGTCCAACACGAGGACTGTGTAACTGTGAAAAGTATATGTAGACAGATATACATAATCTAAACTTACACGCATCCCGGTGTACCTGTCTAAACTTGTGTCAAAAGTCAACCCACATGTACAAATAAGTCATTAACACGATAATCTAGGGTCAGGTTATTGAGGCCACCCCGAAAAACAACTCAAGCAGATCAAGAATCTGTAAAACAGCTCATCAGTCGACTGATGTGTCGACTGATGACGTCAGTCGACTCATATGTCGACTGATGAGGCTCAGGCAGCACAGCCTCAGCTCACCAGTCGACTGACCAGTCGACTGAGAAGCTGAGAAAAACAAAACCAGCCCGTCAGTCGACTGATCAGTCGACTGATGGCTAAAAATTTGCCCGTCGGTCGACTGATCAGTCGACCGACAGACTGCAGAACCTCTGCACAGATTTGCTAGATATACCAAATTCGATCTAAACTCATTCCCATCAATCCCATGCATGAAAATACTGATTTTAACATGTAAGAATTAAACTGAAACAGAAATCCCATAAGTGAATGCATGAACAAAATCCTAAACATGTGTATTTATGTTTTAAATCATTCTTAAAACAAAACTCATGTTAAATCTCATGTTAAAAAAAACAAAAATCATGTTAAATCTCTTATACACACATTTTAGAACTAGATCTCCTTAATAAAACATTGTTGGTCCTTTTATAAACTGAGAGGCTCAAAACCCCACCTCATATACCATAAAGATTCATTCTTTGTACTAAAAATACGTTTTTGACTAAATCAAAACTCATTAAACTCAATAAATCCGTGTAAAAACAAAAGGGACAGAGTTGGGAGAGATGTTACTCGCCTCTGGGTGATGAACGACTCCTAGGTCTGAGAGAGTGTGGATCCCCTTGCTGCAATGTGAAGATTTCGCCGAAAATCCTCCAAGTTCTTCCCCAAATCACCAAGAGCAAGGCTAGGGTTTGAGATAGGAGAGAGGGGGCTAGGGTTTTCTCTGTTCTGAAGGTGAGAGGGGTGATTTCGGGTGAGAGGGGATATATACCAACAGTTAAACCCGACCCAAATCCAAACCAAAACAAAACAGACCTGAAACCTGTAAAAACTGGAAATCAGCGTATCAGTCGACTGATGTGTTGACCGATACAGTCAGTCGACTGATATGTCGACTGATCTGGAAAAATTCAGTTTTTATGCATGTTTTACTTATTTGCAAAACCAACGCATAAAACTCTACCCCCATACTCTCATATCATCTCAAATAACTTGTTATCATGCACATCAATAACCTCAAGCTATTTATCATAAAAGAATTATTTATTTACTAATAATTCATATATATTCATATAAAAATTTACGGGGTTCTACATATGCCACACACCCAAAGACTCTCAAGTGTTTGAGATTAACCTTCTTGCCACTCCAAACCTCTTCCGGAATCCTAAAGTCCAATGGAACTGATGGCCCGTGATTTATCAAGTATACTGCTTTATGCACCGCGTCCGCCCAAAAAATTTTAGGCAGACTTGCATGTAGACGCATGCTCCTCGCACGCTATGTCAGCGTTCTATTCATTCTTTCTGATACGCCGTTCTGTTGTGGCGTCCGTAGAGTAGTTCTCTCCAAACGAATCTCGTTCAGAGCATAGAACTTCTTGAACTCCTCTAGTTCATATTATCCACCATTGTCTGATCTTAGACACTTTACTTTTAGATCTCTTTCATTCTCCACCATGGCTTTCCACTTCCTGAAGATGTTGAACACCTTTGACTTATGCTTCATGAAGTATACCCACACCTTGCTCGAGTGATCGTCGATAAAGGTGACATAATACGCCGAAACGCCAAGAGAAGACACGCTAGCTAGACCACATACATCTGTATGAACAAGCTCTAGCTTGTGAGCTTTAGGTGGTCTTACACCCTTCAGAAAACTAACTCTCTTCTGCTTCCCGAAGATGCAGTCTTCGCAAACACCAATTTCTACCGAATCGATGCCGGTTAGTTTCCCTTCTGAGTGTAGAATCTTCATACCCTTCTCACTCATGTGTCCCAGCCTGTTGTACCACAGATCTGCACTCTCCTTGCCTGCAGCAATCACGAGGGTGTTACTCACGTAGGAAGTTAGGTAGAGGGTACCGGTCTTGTTGCCTTGGGCAACCACCATTGTACCGTTAGAGTTTTTCCACGAATCTCTGGTGAATGTTGTAATATAGCCTTCTGCTCCAAGTTGGCCAACCGAAATAAGATTCCTTTTTAGTTTCGGTATGTGTCTGACATTCTTTAGAGACCACTTAGAGCCCTTCAACTGTATTTGCACATCGCCTCTTCTAATGACACTACAGGGTTCATTATCCCCTAAGTATATTTTCCCAAAGTCTCCTGCTATATAGTTCTGAAATAGTCTTCTATTAGCAGTGACAAATAAAGAGGCTCCCAAATCAATAACCCATGAATCGGAATCGCTATCCATAGCGAAAATCAATGCATCTTGCACAATATGAGCCTCCTGCTCATTTTTTCGGTGCTTTACATGTGGAAGACATATGGCCCTCCTGGCCACAGTTCCAATATTTCCCCTTGATAGGTCTCACCTTCGAGTTCGACCTTTTCTTCTTCGACTTCGATCGATTCCTGTTTTGGTTCCCCCTATTATGGTTTATGCCTCTCTACTCGAGACTTAGGGCTGAACCCGAACATTCTGATTCATTCAATTTTTTTCTAACCTTCTCGAATAGAATCATAGCTACCACCTCCTTCATCTTCAACTTCTCCTTCCCTACCGAGTTGTTGATTGCGGTCACACAACCCGCCCAACTATCCGGCAACTGCGATAGTATTAATAGGGCCTGCACTTCGTCATCAAACGTGATGTCGACTGAGACGAGTTGATCAACAATCGTGTTGAAATCGCTAAGATGCATTGTGAAGGAACATCTTTCTGCCATCTTAAGGTTGAATAGCGTCTTGACGAGATGCACCTTATTTGTAGCTGACAGTTGCTCGTACATCGTTACGAGCACTTCCATAAGCCTCATCGTCATCTTCTCCTTTAATATATTGTGTGCTACAGATTTTGTGAGGGCTAATCGGACCTACCCTAAGGCTTTTCGATCCAATATTTCCCAGTCCTCGTCGAATTCTTCTTTCTTCTATCCTTTTGCTTTACCCATCAACGGATGGTAAAGATCCTTCTGGTACAGATAGTCCTCTATCTGTGACTTTCAGTAGGCGAAGTCTGATCTGTCAAACTTCTCAATTTTTGATTTGTCTTCTTCTGCCATTTTTTACACACACAGATCTGAACAAGGGCTCTGATACCAGCTTTTAGGAAATCAGATATGTTCTGATATTCATTGTTAGGGATTCAAGCTACTCGACCACCTGTCAAATATGAACCCACTGCGGAATTTGCCCTATCGGATCTTGCGTTAAGCAATGGAAAAAATCACAAAAAATCAAAAATAATTGCAGAACAGAGAACATCGAGTTTTAACGAGGTTCGGCAACTTGCCTACGTCCTCGAGAGCCACACAAATAATTTTCTTTATATTAAAGAAGATTACAAACCTGTATAAGAGAAGATCTCAACTTGAGATCTTTCAAGAGAAGAACCAACAGAGAACTCTCTGTTATTCAAATAAAGGCACACGATTTTCTAACTTGGAAAAATCTCTTCTCAAGATTCGTTGTAAAAATTGCTACAGGATCACGAGATTTTTCTTCTGAAAAATCTCGACTCGAAGCTGCTACTGGAGCTCTTCTTAATGCCACCGCCAGGCTTTTGCAATTAATTCGCTGAGAAGAAAAAACTCAGCTCATTCTCGTGCATAGGGTTCCCTTAAATAGGGAAACCCTAGGGCCAAAAATGAGTGGGATCCAGCTGGATCCAACCCAGCGTGCAGGCGAGTTCCGCCATCACCTCCACGTCCACAACAGGCGAAATCCAAGCCTGCTCGAGCTCGCCTATCTCTGTCAAACTTCGCCTGCACTTGACGACTTCGCCAAAAGCCTTCGAGATCACCAAACATGGGATCTCGCCTGCAGCATGTCGACTCCGCCTGGAATCGTCGACTTCAATCTCGCCTGTAAGACTCAATGACCTCGCCTGCAAGGCCCTCGCGAGCTTTCCTCGACCTGGGCCTCGCCTGAAGCCCGTCGAAGTCGCCTGCAGCTCGCCAGCAAGGGGTCATGATCTCGCCTGGAGTTTGTGGAGAGCTCGCCTTTGCCTGAAGGTCGTCGCCGCTGACCTCGTGCTCGTCAGAGCCGACGAGGTTTGGGTCTACACCCAATTTCTAACAGCTACTTTAAATACACATATTTGCTAGGCTCAAAAATCAGATTGTGCCCTCCCTCATCATAGTATTTCTTCATTCTCTTCTGAGACTTTGCCAACTCTTTTTTTTACTGCTCGCAACATCTTATCCCTCATTATTCACTCTTGCTCGTTCCGGAGGCCTTGCTCCAACAATACGCTAGGTCACGTGACTCGATTGGCAGTACATACATGGAAATCTCACTTCATCCTCATGCATATACCAAAGCCTTCATTCATAATGTAGAATCCATCTAATGTGCACCTCGCAGAATACACAGCACACATATACATTTTCAAAGAAAAACTAAAGCAACGCTATTTATATAAATATACACAGAAGAGTAGATAGTTTCCATATGTACAATAAAGTCTAGGGTGCAATGGCCATAATACATAATCACAGCTAGGAAACAACAAACACCTCACATATGCTGAGGTGTACAAAGGTATACAAAAGGTTACAAAACACAAAGACCATACGTGTTATCTCAAAGCTTCTCCAATTGCTCCTGCAGGAAAAACTGACCCTAGTTCTATTAGAAAGTGGACTAGCAAGTGGTAAAATGATGAAAATAACATGCATGCCCTTATCAACATGGAATCAACCATGCAAAAGCAAGTAGTTATTTGCAGTATGAGGATCCCAATTGGGAAGATGATATGACAGAGTTACATCATGTCTACAAAGGACAAGTTTATATTCTAAAATAAGATAGCACACGTCCTATATGTCAAGCGTGATAGGTTTATTTCGCACATACTCGTATTTAAACATTTTATTAAAGTTATTTGAAAAGTATGCCAGAGCAACCAATCAAGACCAATTAGGCAAAGCAATATTGTATCCAATAACAGGTGATCGATCAATAAACACTTTGGGAATCCCATATCATGCCTTGAGCCCATTGGTGTACTCTCCATTAGCAATCCCCCCGTATTAAACCCGTGTGATCACTTTATTTTAGGTGTCAGTACATGATATGTTATGCACTAGTCCTCAAATGGTCTCATGAACATAAAGTAATATCTATGGGTTAGATGCAGATCTGCTCAGATTGGAAACTCGACCATCTGTCACCACCTCACTGTCCATTTTTGGAATCACCCATACTTGGAACTCCAATGGAAAACAAATCCATGCCTGACAATTTCAATTGTTATGTCATGAGTAGGAGCATGTATCAATATGAGTCAACAATGGATACCATGATTGCTTGTACCATCCCCAAAGTCATGAATCACACGCTCATGATAATCATCTCCACACCTCTTCTATTATAGTGTCATGAGGACATGTCTGATATTTCCATGCTACAGAATGTAATCATGTATGGTCTCTTGTGGTGACCCCTCATCATACCACTAGGTTAGTCTCATATAGATACGTATCAACTGTTAGGTGAAACAATTTGCACATGCAAATTTGTGTCTATCAACTGTAGGCAAAATAATTTGCAGATGCAAATCTATCATTACTATAGATAACAAGTGCATCAATAAATAAAAATAGTATTAGAATAATACATCATGGTGATGTTGTTAGTCTAAGTGCAGTCCCAAAGCTGAAGCCGAAGCTGGAACAAAGAAGATGAAGAAAAACGAAGGAAACAGGAAAACTACAGTGCAGTCGACCGCGATGCTCTCGGTGGTCGACCGTTAACGTGCACGCGACTGAGAAAAGTCTCTGGACTTTTCACGATCGACCGTGATGGATTCTACAGTCGATCGTAGATACCCTGTAGGCGTTTTAGGTTTCTGTCATTTATCTGGTCGACCGCGACTGGTTTGGCGGTCGATCGCGAGTCGAGCTAACAGTTTCCTAATCTGTTTTGAATTCTGTTTGGGCTAATAAGAACGTGAAAAAACCATCAGAAAGAGAGAAAAATAGTGAGAATCTCAGAGAGATTAATCTCTTGTTTGAGTGCTTGTATTCCTTCTTTAATTAATCAAAAAAGATTATGTTGTGTGGCTCCCGAGGACGTAGGCACGTTACGAACCTCGTTAAATTCGTGTGTTCTCTCTTGTTCTTATTTATGCAAGTTTTTATCTTTGATTTGTGATGAATTTCTTTCTTGCTCAACTTTCTAACAAGGTCCGGAAGGGCAATGGTTCGATTTGATTGTTTCGAATCTCCAACAACTGGTATCAGAGTTTCGTACAGAAATTTGAGAGAAAACCATGGTAGAAGAAAGTAAATCTAAGATCGAGAAGTTTGACAGTTCAGACTTCGCCTACTGGAAGTCACAGATGAAGGACTATCTGTACCAGAATGACTTATATCGTCCGTTGATGGGCAAGTATAAGGGACAGAAGAAAGAGGAGTCAGACGATGATTGGGAGATACTGGATAGGAAGGCTCTAGGGCAAATCCGGTTGTCGCTTACCAAGACAGTAACCCACAACATATTGAAGGAGAAGATGACGGTAGGGCTTATAGAAGCACTCACGAAGATGTACGAGCAACCGTCTGCAACAAATAAGGTGCATCTGGTCAAAACTCTTTTCAACCTCAAGATAACAGAAGGACGGTCCTTCACGATGCACCTCAGCAAGTTCAACACGATTATCAATCAGCTTTTCTCCGTAGACATCATGTTCGATGATGAAGTACAGACCCTTTTATTACTATCGTAGTTGCCGGATTGTTGGACAGGTTGTGTGATGGCAATCAGCAATTCGACAGGGAAGGAAAAGTTAAACATGAGTGAGGTGGTCAGTATGATTCTATCCGAGGAGGTTAGTGTTAGCATTCTTTTTTTGATGATGTTTAACAAACAATTTACTTCTAATGTTATTTGTCTAGTGTTTGTGTTTTCGTATTTATTCTAGGCAAACAACGAGTTAGAGGATGGATGGAATTGCGCATTCACGATCATATCCAATGGAGATTGGCGGAATTCTGGAGTGAAGCCATACAATTCAAGTTGAAGATCCAAGTTCAAGCTTCATCCGTAAGATTACCAAGAAGAACTTATTGAAGATCAAGATCATAGCTTGGGTAATTTAGTTTAGGTGTTATATTATGTGTGTTAAGTACTTTAAGCTCAATATCATATACACACACATTTTATTGGTTTCTATGTATATATATATATATAGTTATATATATTTTATATTCATACATGTTTGTTTTTACGTGGATAAATTGGTTTGGTTTAATTTCATAGATATGAAACAAATATATATTCATACTCATATGTTTTATATTTTATTGTATTTGTGAAAATACTATATTCATTGTTTATAGACTTCATAATAATAGTTTACATCTTTCTTAAAATCTATAAAATCATTTTGTATTGTTTCAAAACATGGTTAAGGTAAAATGTCAAAACTCATGTGTTTACATTTTTATGTTTTGGACTATTTTGCAAAATAATGATATTTTTGAAGCATGTGTATTATCATGTCTACAATCATTTCCCAAAGTTTTATATTTTTTAGAATTTATTTGATATTTTTAAACAGGGTTTCAAAATCATCAAACTGCTTCTAAACCTATTATTTCTTATATCTGTTTGCGGTCGACCGCCACGGTCGATCGCGCCTGTATCTTTTCCTAAGTGGGCAGTAGAAATATTCACGATTGACCTCTACGGTCGACCGTCAGTCCGAAAATTCTCACGGTCGACCGCCACGATCGACGGTCGCCCGCCGATCGCCCAATGGCTAGTTTTGGTACAGAATTAGATCTCTGATTCTTGGGCTTTTTGGTCTTTTCCTTTGGGGTTATGGCTGAGATTTTGGGAGGCTATATATACCCCCTTGCTCTCATCTTTCATGGACAATAACAAGAAATGTTTTAAACAAGTTTTAAACAAGGGTTTATGTTTGGTTTAAAAGCTTTTAAGCAAATTGAGAGTTTGTTTTGTGAAATCAATTTCACAAGAGCTTGAGGAGATCAACCATTGGTGTTTGAGCATCCAACTATTCTTCCTCTACCTCTTGATCTATTGAGAAGTTTTCTAAACTCTATTTTTAGCTTTATATCTATTTATTTGATTATCATTTTGTTAAAGCTAGTTTTATATTGAGTTTAAGATTTGATTAATCTCTTTGTTACACACACCCACATTGAGCTTTTAGTATTTACATACATAGTATATTAGGGTTGTGAGAGATTATAATATTGAGTAGTGCTTAATTGAGTTCTCGCCTTGTATTAGAGAACAAATCATTTGTTGTTACATTCTTAGTATTTTAAAGTTTTCCGTGAGCTAGAAAATCGAGTGTGAGGTGTAGATGTTAATCGGTGAGCGTTGAAAACCGACATTGTGAGAGTGTGAATTGTGAAGTTTTTGGTGACGTAGAAAATCGAGTGTGAGGAGTGAACGTTGATCGGTGAGCGTTGAAAACCGATATTATGAGTGATTGTGAACGTTGATCGGTGAATGTTAAAAACCAATATTGTGAGGTGTAAATGTTATTCTGGTGAGCGTAGAAAACTCGGTTGTGATAGTGGGTTTCTCCCCGGGAGTGGGGAATGGAGACGTAGGATGGAAGGTCCGAACTCCGTGATCATATCGTGTGTTTGAGTTTGCTTTGGCGCACTTCTCTTATGTTTATATTTCTTGTCGCCATTGTCCATTGCTCATTATTTATATCATCCACTATCTTGTTTATTTTGTTTACCCTTATGCATATCACTTATCCTAGCTCACATATCTTGTTATATTTTATACTTGTTAGGATAACTTGTTATTAGTTTTAATTGGCATAAAATCATATTAGATTAGCATAAGACTCTAATCACCCCCCCCTCTAGGGTCTAACAGTTAGAAGAAAAGCGTTTGAATCAGAAGGTTTAGTTTCAGCCATAAACTTCGAGCAGAGAAGCAGAAGGCAGAAGAAAGGGAACCAGAATTGGAATCGGTCGAAGTCAGTGAAGAAGACGTCAAACTTGAAAGTTAGACCTATCAAAGAAAAGTGTTAGAACTGCAGCCAGGAGAGCCAGATGTCTTCAGTCTGCAAGAGTCCAAAGAAGGATACGGCTGAGAAAGAGGCTCATATCGTGCATGATGCTTTGATCCTTACTATGGACAGCGATTCAGATTCTTTAGCCATCGACTCAGGAGCATCTTTCCACGCCACTATAAATAAGAAGCTTCTTCAGAATTATGTAACAGGGGACTTTGGATGAGTGTATTTAGGGGACAATGAGCCCTGTAATATTATTGGAAAGGGCATGTACAGATTCAGATGAAGGGCTCTAAGTGGAACTTGAAGAACGTGAGATATGTACCAAAGCTGAAGAGGAATCTTGTTTTGGTGGGATAGCTTGGAGCAGAAGGCTATGTTTCGATATTCACAGGAGATTCATGGAGAATCTCAAACGGTACGATGGTAGTTGCCTAAGGCAACAAATCAGGGACTCTCTACCTCGCCTCACATGCGAGTGACACCCTCACAATTACAGCTGGCAAAGAGAGTATAGATCTGTAGCACAACAGGCTAAGGCACATGAGCGAGAAGGGGATGAAAATCTTACATTCACAGGAAAAGCTAACCGGGATCGATTCCGTGAAAGTTGGGGCTTGTGAAGACTGCATCTTTGGGAAGAAGAAGAGGGTTGGTTTCCAGAAGGGTGGAAGGCCACCTAAGGCTCTAGAGTTAATTCATACAGATGTATGGGGTCCAGCCAGTGTGTCTTCTTTTGGCGGTTCGAGATACTATACCACCTTTATCGACGATCACTCGAGGAAGGTGTGAGTTTACTTCATGAAGTACAAGTCAGAGGTGTTCGGAGTCTTCAAGAAGTGAAAGTCCATGGTGCAGAATGAGAACGAGACAGATCTAAAGGTAAAGTGTCTGAGACCAGACAATGATGGAGAATACAAGCTGGAGGAGTTCAAGAGGTTCTATGCTATGAATGGTATTCGCTTAGAGAGGACTACTTTAGGGACGCCGCAACAGAACGGTATTACGGAGAGGATGAACAGGACCTTGATGGAGCATGCCAGGAGCATGTGATTACATACAGGTCTGCCTAAGATATTTTGGACGGATGCGGTGCATACGATGGCTTACCTTATTAATCATGAGCCATCAGTTCCATTGGATTTTGGGATTCCAGAAGAGGTTTAGAGTGGAAAGAAGATAGATCTCTCACACTTGCAGGTATTTGGTTCCGTGGATTATGTTCATATCAGTGACCATGTCAGGGACAAACTAGAGGCTAATTCATAAAAGTGTACATTCATTAGATACGGTATTGATGAGTTCGGGTATCGTCTTTGGGATAAGAAGAACATGAAGATCATCAGGAGCCAAGACATTATTTTCAATGAGGAGGTGATGTACAAGGATAGGAAAAATACCAAAGATAGCCAAATCCGTTGGAACAGTACTTCGGATGCAGGTGGATCCGAGTATATGTATTTAGAGGAATTTCCGGATAGGGGTGATGATGTTTGTTCTGACTGAAGAACGAAGGAGGCTCCAGGTGCAGAAGCAACTAACTAGGGCATGGAGCTTAGGAGGTCATCAACGGTACCCAAACCAAATTCTAGATATTTTTCATCTCTTGATTACTTATTATTGATAGATAGCGGTGAATCAGAGTGCAATGAGGAGGCTATACAAGTGAGTGAATCTCAGCAGTGGGAACATGCGATGCAGGAAGAGATGGATTCTCTACTCACTAATGAGACATGGGAATTAGCCCAACTAATGAGACAGTGGGAGCATGCGATGCGGTCGACCGTAGATACCTTGTAGGTGTTTTAGGTTTCTGTCATTTATCCAGTCGACGTACGACGGTCGACCGCGAGTCGAGCTGGCAGTTTCCTAATCTGTTTTAAATTATGTTTGGACTGGGATTCATATATATATCTATATGTTTTCTAGGGCTAATAAGAACGTGGAAAAACCATCAAAAAGAGAGAAAAAGAGTGAGGATCTCAGAGAGATTAATCGTTTGTTTGAGTGCATGTATTCCTTCTTCAATTAATCAAAAAAGATTGTATGTTGTGGCTTCCGAGGATGTAGGCACGTTGCCGAACCTCGTTAAATTTGCGTGTGCTCTCGTGTTCTTGTTTCTGCAAGTGTTTATCTTTTATTTGTGGTAAATTTTTTTCTTGCTCAACTTTCTAACATGGTCTGAAAGGGCAAGGGTACGATTTGATTGTTTCAAATCTAAGAATAGTCACATGTATAGATTAGTAAACAACTCTTGAAAGCATGCCATTCACAAAAAATTAAATTGTGAAACTCAAGGAGTCTAGTGTGGAATCCGCCATGACCAGTTCACCCTTAAACATCCCTCAATCACTCTAAAATAAAACAAAGAGTAAGAAAACTGTACTAATCAGAGTATAGGTTTTTGAAATAGGTCTCCAAGGAATCAGAATCACTTCATTCGGACATATGGTTTAGGAGAGATGATAATTTAATATTCAAGGGGGTTCGGAAACACAGACTGCGCCACGCTAGCCTATCACAAACATGTTGCAGTCAGTCCAAACTAAAATTGTGAATGCCTAGCTACTAGTTATCGTAATGCAAATTTCAGAATAAAATTTCCTTTATAATCTAGAATCACCTCAATGCGACAATTAGGCAAAAGTTATGACGATTGAAAGTTCATAGCGTCGAACTAGAACTGTGCTTGTCATCTATATGCTCGAATTATAAACCTGGAATGTTTGAAGCTAAAGAACCTAGGTCCATATCCTCTAAAGTTCTTTTGTAATGAAGACTAAATTAACTTAGCAAGAAATATAGAAGTCAATTGCAAGAAAATATGTGTGTGTGTGTGTGTGTCATCTATATGCTTGAGTTATAAACCAGGAATGTTTGAAGCTAAAGGACCTAGGTCCATATCCTCTAAAGTTCTTCTCTAATGAAGACTAAATTAACTTAGCAAGAAATATAGAAGTCAATTGCAAGAAAAATCTCTCTCTCTCTCTCTCTCTCTCTCTCTCTCTTCTCTAATGAAGACTAAATTAACTTACAAGAAATATAGAAGTGCAATTGCAAGAAAATACTCTCTCTCTCTCTCTCTCCTCTCTCTCTCTGTGTATCGATTGTCTTGGCAGACGAACCTTTACACTATCACCATTATAGTACTATATTTATATATATATATCAATATATATATATATAATATATATATATGATATATATATAGTGATATATATATACTATCGATTGTTCTTGGGCAACCGAACCTATACACTTGTCATCATTGTAATGGTTAGGGTTGTTATGATAGTTAGCCCGCAAGTAAGTCCACATGGTAGTACCTCATGGGCTAGGATGGTACAACCAACATATGTGTAGATCTAATAAGTTATGAAAATTGGTAACTACAGAGATTGGGTATTCAATCAATATCTCCTCACATGATATGTTGAGGATATATTATGATCCAAATCAATAATCTCCAATTTAGGCTGACCACCACCAAACCAGGCCGGGTTTGGGTGTAGGCATAGTAAGTTAATAACCAAACTTATGAGTCTAGCTTATTACGGACCTTTACCGCTATAAATGGACTTTTAGGCTAGGTCCATCGGCCGTAATCGGGTTGTATACTGAGTGTAGATGTTCCATACCTTGGCAAGTTAAAGTGCGTGCCTAGTTGACCAAGTAAACTTATTGTTGTGATGCGGTCTGGTTAGCTCAAATGAAAAATCTAGGTTGCATACATAACACCTATATTAAAGGATTTTTCTGAAGTAATATGAGTTCTGATTTTCTTTTTCCTTTTTTATTTTTTATGATGATGGATGCCTCCCTTATGTGGGATCAAATTAAGCATTTTTAGTTTACAAGTTGGAAGAGTAATTTATTTATCTTCTAATCTAGTATAAGTATCTAGTGACACCTTATAACGTTCATTATAAAGTACATACTTCTATGGTGTGTGGCGTGTGCCCGTGGAGCGCATTATCAAAAAACCATATCTATCTATCTGTAAAAGTGAATGGGGGAAAGACCCAATCAACAATCTAACTGTAAAGACAAGTGCCAATTTTTATGTACTCAATCTGGTACTTCGCCTCTCATCGTTACTGTTTCTTTTGGGACTCAGATTCATTAGGATAGGATTAGGGGGTGTTTGTTTCAAATCCTATAATTTTAGGATATGGATTTCACCATGAGATTTGAAATACATAGATGTTTTGTTATGGGTTGGGGTTTCTAAAATGTTGTTTGTTTTATTAATATTTTGGGATTTAGAATACAATAATTTATAATATTTTGTTTGTTTCAAGCTTAAATTGTAGTATTACCAAATGTTAAAATTTTATAATATGATGAATATGCTAACTTGGTGAGGTTACCTCCCACAAAAAGACAAAATTGTGATTTGTCAAATCCTCTTTAATTGAGGGTTAAGCACACCCATTTATGAGATTTTTCAAAATCCTCTCCAATTGAGAGTATTTAACAAATTCCAAAAATTGGACACTTTTTGTACTTTTGTGATTTAATATTCTAAAAATTTTCTTAAAACAAACACCATATATAGAATCCAAAATACAAAAAAACTCACTTTTTAATGCCAAAACTTATAATCCATACCAAATGCAAAAATTTTTGGTAAAACAAACACCCACTCATTGAAAGCCATTGGTTTCAAAAAGTGGAAAAACATTTCGAGACGCTCCACAAGAATAAGTTTCCAATCAATGGGACCAGGGCCCACTTTCACGAGGATCAAACAATGCACATGGTCTGTTCCTGCCTATGATATTAATTAAATGAATAACTACTGCAAGTTGTTCTTGTTTTTTTTTTCTTTTTCAGTCGATAATAGAAAAAGATGTTTTGGTTCGTGAACATAATTGGTACCTACTTGTTGGATGTATCAACTACTTGTTTTAACTAAAAGAGAACAATGAAAAATTCTATGATGAACAATAATTCTATGCTAGACCAATCAAATTGTTCAAAAAATTTTCACCTCATCTTATTTCAAAATTTTCCCTGCTCTCTCTCCGAACTTTCCACACTTCCCCCACCACTGAAAAACCCACGTTCACCCTGCTCTCTATCCAGAATTCGCCCACTTCCCAACCACTTGAAAGTAGCAAACTCACGTTTGTTTGGGTTAAAAGTTACTTTTTTCATTGGTGACGAACTCATTACAGTTTTAGCCATTATAATAAGTTCAAAAAAAGAAAAAAAGTCGATCTTTTTATAAGATCTCCTTACACAACGAAAATAAAAATTATAACTTTGTCAAACAACACACAACAGGTGTTTATTGCCTGCTGTTTGCGTGGGAACTTCGTATGTGCCGGGGACGTTGATATCCGTGGACCGCCGCGGATCAGATCCTGTTAACAGATTGATAATCAAAGCTCCTACTTTACGAAGGAAGTATTCGCAGAAGTGATAATCCCGACCAAGCGAGATTACGACTCTTCTGGAGATTAAGACCAAGCTTAAATCCAGAGGAATTGGGGGAATTGGGGGGGGGGGATAGGTCTCAGATCTCTCGAACTCTCTCTTTTTTTTATTGAGGAACTTCGTTAAGATCTACTAACCCTCTGAAATTCGTACTTCACTCTCCAATTTGGTAGCACCTCGCCCTTTTGATGTTCGCCCCTATGAAATGAGCCCCTAGGCCTGTATTTATAGGTTTCGGTTAGGGGGTTTTCGAATAAGAATGATGGATTTAGACTTATCCTTAGTTGACAATCATGTAACCATGTTTAGAGATAACATCTAGGCAGTTAGGAACCTCTGAAACAGATGAAATCCTGTGAAAACTCGTCGAAAACCATCAAAACGCGTTTTCGGATTGAATTTGGCTGAACCGGGTGCAAAACGTACCGAACCGATTCGGTTCAGGCACGAACCACCATTTCGGTGTGCTTGGCCGCCGCAGCACTGCTTGGCCGCCGAGCCACTGCTTGCGCTTTTCGGTATGTTCAGTGTGGACTTATTTTTGTCTTCTGCATGCATTCTCTGTCCGTTTTGTGAGCTTGTACACTTTCACTGATTCGCTTCATGCATTTCGTGAACGTGCAAGTCCTTGACGAGGACCGACGGGCGGCGTAGGCACTTGGTTTTGCCGTTTTCCGGTCGGCCGATGAGCGTACGGACATCTTTGGCGCGTGGCCAAAGCCGTAGTACGCGACGGGCTGCGGTACGCTTGGCATTTGGCTGATGACGTGGCATCTCACCTGATATCATCATCGGAGTTTGGCCGGTGATCGCGCAGGAGCCACTTGGGTTGGCCGTTGCGATGGTCCGATGAGTGTGTGCGGCCACTGGCGCTGGGCCCGGGAGCACACGGGCCACTGGCGTTGGCTGATGACTCGGTCCGGCGTACATGGAGGGGCCGGATGGACTCGTGCACGGAGTCTAGCGTTTGCTGTTTTGTGTGGACCGATGACCATATAGGGCCACTGGGCGGTGGCCGGTAGCAGACGCGGCCACTTTGAGTTTGCCGTTTAGTTTGTTCGTCGCCACATCATCAATGATTCACCGATTCGCTTCATGTGCTTATCGGCGTTAGATGATCCTCTTTGACTCGGATAATCCTCTAGTTGCATGTTAAGCGTAGGATTATCTCTATTTAGGAGTCGAGATAAAGTTTCCTACGTGTGTAAGGTGCGGATTTTGGCGTTATTAATAATGTCCTATCACGATGTCGAATATGTGGTCTTTTGTCCTTTTTACGGTCAAGGACTAACCGACAACGTGTGTTAGACGCTGACTTATCCCTACTTAGGCTTCGGGATAAAATTCCCCAGACTTGGATTCTGGTGTCTTCTTCAATCAGGAAAAGACTAAACCGGCAACGTGTGTTAAGCGTTGACTTATCGCTACTTAGAATTCTGGATAAATTCCTCACGTGTGTAAGATACGGATTATGGTGTTATTAATAACTACCTGCCACAATGTTGAATATATAGGCTTTTGTCTTTTTTATGATGAAGGACTAACCGGCAACACGTGTTAGGCGCTGACTTATCCCTACTTAGGCTTCGGGATAAAATTCCCCATATTTGGATTCTATGTCTTCTTCAATCGGTGAAAGACTAAACTGGTAACGCATGTTAGGCGTTGACTTATCCCTACTTAGGATTCGGGATAAAATTCTCCATGCTTGTTAGGTACGGATTACGGTGTTATAATGTTAAAATATTGTGTCTTCTCTTGGGGTAAAGACGAACCCTATGCGGGAGAGGAAGAATTTTATATTCTATCTCCCAAAGCTAAAGAGGAAGAATTTTATATTCTATCTCCAGTTGCCAAAGGAAACTCAAAGTGAGATCTCCACTTCAATAATCTAGAAAGGTGAAACTAAGAGTATGATCTCCACTTTGAGAATCGAAAAGATTCGGATAATCCTAACTGTCGGAAGGTTTGATTACCGAACTAAATATGACTTTCTCATTTATCGAGAGTGAATTATGGTTTTGCCCTTAACTATAGGAAGGTTTGACCAAGTGGGGTTTTGAGGCGACCCTAACTGTAAGAAGGTTTGATCACTCGATTTGAAAGTGGACCTCTCGTTCATGGAAGGAATCGAGAGGAGATTTTAGTTGTGGTCCTAACCATAGGAAGGTTTGACCAAATAGGGGTTTGAGACGATCCTAACTATTTAATGGTTTGATCGTTCAATTAGCGGATCTCTCGTTCATGGAAAGAATCGAGAGGGGATTTTGATTGTGGTCCTAACTGTAAGAAGGTTTGACCAGGTAGACAGTAGGAGTGGGAGTACAAATCACAGTGAGAGTGTTGACTTGTACCGATTACTTAGTGGGGGTTCTTGGTGTCAAGTGATAAGAACTTAATACGAAGGGGTTTGATAATTCGTCAAGGATTGACAGATCAAAATTCCAAGCATTATGTCCATACTCTAACCATGGAAGTGTTGAGTGCACGGACGTAGCGCGAGTTTGAGTGGATTAAACCAGAAAGAATTTTAGTGGACTCACCATCAATTAATTTGATCAGTAAGGGATTTTATGGTGAAAGATTGTAAATCGTCAACACCAGTGGGAGGTTTTTGTAAGGGAAGATTGATCCAACAAAGTGATGAAATCTCATCTCAGCAAAAGAGTGCTTGGTAGTTGGTGAAATTGATCCCGACAATGAGATGTGTTTTACCCTTGAACATTCAGAGTCCGAGTGGGAGTTTCTCATTTATCACTTCTTTGTAGTGACCAGGTTATCCCTAAGAATACACCATATAGCATTCTTCCAAGAAATTCTCATTACATGAATCATACACCCCAAGCTTCATTTGCAAAACCGGGTCTAACATTGTATTTAGTTAGATGACCGGGTTATCCTTAAGAATACCAGGCATGGTACTCTCCAGGAACTTCTCGTGAAAGAAAGAAAACAGTTTAGACTCATATACCTATTGGAGTATTGAGAAGCAGTTAATACTCGTATACTCTTCGGACTACGCATTCAGCTTAATTTAGCGTTATGACGCCAGCTTCAACCAAGGTTTGGATGCTATTTTTGAGAGCAAAGCAATCCTTGGTAGGATGAAGGATCCTTCTGTGGTACGCAATGTACTTTGGATCTATAGTATTGTCAACTTCCTCCTGATTTGCGATAGGCGGTAGCTTGATCTTGTTGTTACCAAGGAGGGATTCAAAAATGACTGGAACTTCTTCATCTTTGAAGGAGTACTCTTTTTGGAGTCTCGGTTCTGAAGTCTTTTGCTATCTTCGGAGTTGTTGTTGTGACGTCTGATTAACGTCAATAACTATTGCATGTGCCTTCCCCTTACCATGGGAAACGAAGCTCGAATTCGGAGGATTGGCCGTCAGTTGGCTTCTCTCGGCTTTCTTCCTTCTAAGGAAGCGTTCGGCCCGTTCTCCGTGCCCCTTCAACTCTTTCTAGGGATTGGACGGTGCTACTCCCATAACTTCTAAGATATCAATGAACAGGTTGTTATGACAGGTTTAGAGGATAAAGTTCTTTGTGACCGGATCTTGATAATTCATCGCCTTATTTCAGAATCGCTTGACGATGTCGTCGACCGTCTCTTCGTCTTCCTGTTTCTCCTCAAAGAGCGTCCTGATTGATACCTCGGTGTCATCATCAAAGAAATTATCGAGGAATAAGTCTTCCATATCGTCCTAGCTGTTGATGCTTCCAGGCTCAAGACGGCGTTACCAATCGAAGGTAGGCCTGCGAAGGGTGCCAATCAATGACCGAACTATCAAAGCTTCATTGCAGGAGATTATGCCCAAGTAGGACTTAAAGTAGATCAGGTTCTGAGTGGGTGAACCCTTCCCATCAAACGGCGTGAAGTTGATGAGGTTGAACTTTGTCAGATACGGAATCGATTCCCACTCTCTTGGGTAAGGACATGGAATACCAGTCTTCTTCACCTCTCGAGCAGACATCAAAGTATTGATTTTCCTCTCGAGGTCTTTCATCTTCTCGTCCTCGTCTGTATCATGCTTTGGGTGATTTCTAAGAGGAACAAAGCGACACCCCTGACATTGTCATCTTTCGTGGGACCACCTCTAGCGTCGTTGTCTTTAGTGAGGCCACCCCCAGCGTTATTATTTTTAGTAGGGCTACCCGTTCTGGTCAACAGGAGGGTTATCAGCATTAAGGTGTTCATCCATATCTGAATCGCTAGTTGCTTGGCTAACATTGTTACGACGACTAGATTCACCTATCTGATTCGACAAGGCTCAGATCTGTTGGTCATGCTCCTCTCTCATCTGCATCATAGCCATTTCCAATTCGAACTTGAAGTTCTCTTTTTACTTAACCAATGCATCCTCAATGATTTTGGCCATTTGCTAGGTGTTGATCATAAACGCCTCGCTGGATTGTCCTGGGCTGGATACCGTATTATCAGAAGTGACTGCAGGGTTAACATCTGATGCTTCGTCATCCGAGGATAATACTCTATTCATCCTCTAATAGTCCCTACGCCTAGTAGTTCCCGCGTGTAATCGAGTTATACGTTAGGATACGTCCGAAAAATGATGGGGACTGAAACTCTGCGTTGACTTTCCTTTATCGACCATATTGATAGTGATTTCTGGGATTTCGTCATCTTGCACAGTTGATCTTTTTCTACGGAAACGCTTTGACTTGGACTTGGATGTTCTGGTGGAGATCTTTTCCAATACCGAGACCCTCTGTAGAGCGGTCTTGGGGTAGCTACACGCTAATAATACTGTCCTGATTAGTTTGGCATACAGACAATGAGAGTCCACTTCCCAGGTACTTTTCTTTCGAGATTTATTCGTACCCCCAGCCCAATAGTACAACTCATCGGCATAATTATCGGAGCCACCTATCACGTGTTGGCACGACTTCTCAGGTATAATGTCATTGTCTGACGAACACGTTCCTTCTGAGGACTTGCTGCTTTGTTGGCATTCCTAAGAGTCAAGCATTTGGAGCCATGCTTTCGTGAGCACGAGACCTCAACGGGATCTCGGACAATGACTCGCAGTTCGAGGCAGTAAGTTACAGGATTTTTCCCATTACAGAAAGGCTCTGACTTATTGCGAGGGCGTGTACGACCCCCAGCTTGAGTAGTTGCTCGGGGTTCAGTCATCGGACCCAAGCATTCTTTGATCGGAACTTTACCTCGATCCTCGTGTAAAGGACCCAGGTGATCTGCCATCCTCATATTGAATCAGGACAAGTCCACGCTGCCGTGGGGCTATACCGGAGGTGCGTGATTCATCGGGACAGAAATAGGGGCTGTCTGAGGCTTAAACAGGACTGCAAGAGGTGAACCAGGTGCAAAACGTACCGAACCAGTTCGGTTCAGGCGCGAACCACCATTTGGTGACTTGGCCTGGGTCAAGCCACCATTTGGTGGCTCGGTTTGGGCCGAGCCAACCAGAGGTGGTTCGCGAGTTCCGGGTGTTATTCTACTTTTTTTCTATGTCGTTTCGGACTTTGGCTTCCATACTTGGCGAAGTTTTGGTGGCTTCATAACAACCTCTTCCTGCTTCAGCTTCTGTGCTTCTTGCATGAGAGCCTACGCATGCGGAAGTAATGCACGGCATTTCTGGATCTGCTCTTTGAGGGTTAAACACGTCCTTTTGACGCAAACCTATTCATTCGTCGTTGGCTTGGAGGAGGAGTCGCCTGCTTGCTGTTGTGGTGCTTGGCGCATTTTGGACTTCAGATCCGTGTCATAGCGGATTCCGTCAACTGGCTCCAAAGCTTTGGCCAGCTGGCGCGTGAGGTGTTGGCGCTGCCTTTGGCGAGCTCTCTTTGATAAATTGCGTGCGCCTCCATGTTTGGGTTAAAAGTTGCTTTTTCATTGGTGATGAACTCATTACAGTTTTAGCCATTATAATAAGTTCGAAAAAAGAAAGAAAGTCGATCTTTTTATAAGATCTCCTTACACAATGAAAATAAAAATTACAACTTTATCAAACAACACACAACAGATGTTTATCGCCTGTTGTTTACATGGGAACTTTGCATGTGCCGGGGACGTTGATATCAGTGGACCGTCACGGATCAGATCCGGTTAACAGATTGATAATCAAAGCTCCTACATCACAAAGGAAGTATTTGCAGAAGTGGTAATCCTGACCAAGCGAGATTACGACTCTTCTCGGGATTAAGACCAAGTTTAAATCCGGAGGAATGAGGGGAATAGGTCTCAGATCTCTCGAACTCTCTCTTTTTTTATTAAGGAACTTCGCCAAGATCTTCTAACCCTCTAAAATTCGTGTTTCACTCTCCAATTTGGTAGCACCTTGCTCTCTTGATGTTCGCCCCTGTGAAATGAGCCCCTAGGCCTATATTTATAGGCTTCGGTGGGGGGTTTTCGGATAAGAACGATGGATTTAGCCTTATCCTTAGTTGACAATCATGTAACCATGTTTACAGATAACATCTAGGTAGTTAGGAACCTCTAGAACAGAACAAATCCTGTGAAAACTCATCGAAAACCGTCAAAACGCGTTTTCGAATCGAATCTGGCTGAACCGGGTGTAAAACGAACCAAACCGGTTTGGTTCAGGCGCGAACCAACATTTGGTGGCTCGGCCTGGTCCGAGCCACCAATTGGTGGCTCGACCGCCGAGGTGGCTCGGCCCATGGCTGAGCCACTGGCCTGGCCGAGTCGTTTTGACGCGACTCGGCCGCCCGAGGCTTTCTCGGTATGTTCGGTCTGGACTTGTTTCATCCTTCTACGTGCATTCCATTATTTTGTTGACTTATACACTTCACCGATTCGTTTCATGCATTTCATGAACGCGCAACTCACTTGATGATGACTGATGGGCGTACAGGCCACTTGGTTCGTCGTTTCGGTGGCCGATGAGCGTACGGGCTACTTGGCGGTGGCCGGTGAGAATGCGGGCCAATTAGCATTGGATGATGAGTGTGCGAGGCACATGGAGGTGGTTGGTGAGTGCATGAACCACTTGGTTCGCTGTTTCGATAGCCGATGAGTGTGTAGGCCACTTGGCGGTGGCCGGTGAGCGGCTGATGAGTGCAGGCCACATGGAGGTGGCCGGTGAGCGCACGGGCTACTTGGTTTGCCGTTTCGATGGCTGATGAGTGTGTGGGCCACTTAGCGGTGGCCGGTGAGCACGCGGGCCACTTGGCGTTGGTCGTTGTGGTGGTTCGTCTCTGTTCGCGTGGAAAACTGTAGCTTTCTTCATTAATGAGATAATTGTCATCTTGAGTTACAACTTTTCAA
>NC_033797.1:88487747-88491604 GCF_001876935.1 Asparagus officinalis | reverse complement strand
TCATCCAACTGAGTCCGAAGCTCGGCCAACTCAGCCGGAGGCATACGATAAGGAGTCTTGGAGATCGGAACAGTTCCAGGCTTCAAATCTATGGAAACTCAATTGCTCGGTCCGGTGGTAATCCGTAAATATCATCGGGAAACACATCTTCAAATTCCTGAACTACAATTGGCTTCTCGGATTCCACTTGCATCGCAGCTAACGTCGCCTTCTTCGATCTAGCTCTGAACTCCACAGGTCCGGCCGATGTGCTACCACTAGTGAACTCAAATCTCGGATGATCCGGTATCTCGAATACTACGCTCCGACGACGACAATCAATGGTGGCAAAGAACGACCCCAACCAATCCATCCCAAATACTGCATCGAAGCTCGGCAATAATATAAGAACTTAATTGTAGTCTTACGGATGGAAAATGATATGTATTTGAATCGTCTAATACATTCTTACTAGTGAGAACTCGGGACCGTGACCTGCGTGGGCCACCACTAAAACCTGTCACGCCCCGCTTCCCAAAATACTGGGAAATCAGAACGTGAACAAGTCCGCGACGTATTCGATTGAGAAGAAATATTATCATCATTTTTTTTTCTTTTCTTCTCAATCCAATACGCTAAGCGTCAAATACATAAATCTCAATCACAGGTCCCCGATCACAATAGCAAGAATAGAAAGACAATCCAGAATAAGAAATAAACATATCATCCATAGTGAATCATCCCAGACATAAATATGGGTTCATCATACCCTTACTACAACAACAGTTCAACTAGGAAATAAGAAATACATAGTCCATAAAAGGAAATACTAACAAAATAACCAAATCTGTCACCAAACTAAAGAAAATACTGCAAGAGTGCTCTATTAGCTACTACAGAAAAGAAAATGCGTCTAGGCTTCAGTTTGTTCTTCCACTCCATCAGAAGGACATTCCGGCTGAGCATACACTGGTTCGGCGGCATCATCGAACTGAACCTGTTCGTCTCCTAAGTCTGACGCACACCAGAGAAAACAGGTGTACGTCAGGTGCATAGCGCACGGCAAGATCTCACATGAACAAATAAAACGGTCTAATGTTCCATGCTACGATAATAATAATAACAACAAAAAGATAATGATACATGCAACTGAAATCTAATGGTAACATACAACTATGTGAATACAGTGACTGGGTCGAATACTAACCAACCTAAAACTCAGTGGTCCACATCTCACACAGAGTCAACGCTCCTATCATCGGATAACTGGCTGTTCACAAATCCCCTACGTGCATCCAATACCGCTACACGAATCGGTCAGAGGACTACACGCAATCCGATTTCGGCCTGGTCCGAACTCAAGCAGAACTCGGGTGACTACACAAATTCACTGACTAAAGTGACTACACGAATTCACTTTAGCCCATCAAACCAACCCCAGTGACTACACGAATTCACTGGCGCGAGCCTGGAAGATACATCAACAGCTATATCCGATCACATGAACATTAACTTCCCCATCCCAACTCTTCTCGTTTTTCTAAGTCAACACAACACATGTCTTTAGGTCTTATTCATGTCACACAGGTCACTATAGTCATAAACTCCTAACGGTTCTCAATCACAACAAGGAACAATCAATGCAACTAATCATGTACAATAGTATCATAGCATATCAGATAATCAAGACTAAGAATTTGAATCATAAAATTGTTCTAAAATAATCTTTTGAAATAATAAAGTTATTTACTTAAAAATAATCCCTTTTTCAAAATAAGTTATTTTCTCACTATATTAATTCTAAAAATAATCTTTTAAAAATAATAAATTCATAAATTCAAAAAAATAATCTTTTTATAAGATAAATTCTTATTAATTCAAAATAGTCTATTTTCCCAAACATAATTTCTTTTTAAAAATATGTCATTCTAAAATGATTTCTTCCACAAAATAATTTCTAAAAATTATTATAATTATTCTAAAATGATTCTTTTTCCAAGATAATTCCTTTTAAATTATTATAATTTTCCTAAAAAATGATTTTGTTCTCACATAAATTCTTTTTAATTACTATAATTGTCCAAAAATAATTCCGCTGCCAAAATAAATTCTTTTAATTTGTCATAATTATTCTAAAAATACTAATTATCATATTATTATGATTTATCTAAAATCATTCATCAAACAATCCCACGCAGATAATTATTGACAAATCTAAAATTACAGATAATTCATAATAAATACAAAAATTCAGTTTTGAGCAAGTGGGATCTTGCCTCGGGTATATCGCGGACTGTAGTAGGGACCGTCGGGGTGATTGCACAGCGTTACGACGGGTTTCGCGGAGTCGACGGCTAAAATTACAATTTGAGTGTTAATGCGACGTGTGATATTCGAACGAGTATAACGAGGTGTACATAAGGAGCCCAAGTGAAAGAAATATACCGTGTGATAGATAACACGAAGGGCTACGCACCGGCGAAGGAATCGACGGAAACGGAGGTCGGAGTTGGCCGGAAAACGCGCGCGAAGTTGGCTCCGAACTGCAGTTTTCTGCAGTGAAGCTCACTGATCCGAGCTCGCTGTTCGGAGCTTCTTCCCGCTGTGCGGGCTCGCCGGAGGTGGGAGGGGTGACGACGAGCGGAGACGGGGCTTGGGCTCGGCGAGGGTGGCTGTCGGAGGTGGAGGCTTGGTCGGAGTTCGTGGAGGAGGGGGTTCGAAGTTGGGGGAGGTGGAGAACGGAGGGTAGGACGCGGGTGGTCGTGGAGCTCGTCGGAGCAGCGGCGAGGCTGAGACGACGGGGTTGGGCTGGAGTCAACGACGGTGAACTGGAGGCGGTGGTCGTGTGCGGTGGTCGGAGGGGCGACGTGGGGTTGAAGGGGGTGGCGGAGCTAGAGGGGAGGAGGGGGAGCGGAGGTCAGCGGGTTGGGGTCATGGAGGGCGGTCGAGCTCAGGGGGAGCTGGAGGTTGGCGGCGATGGCGTCGGAGCTCGTGGAGCTCAGGGAGGTGGCGGCAGCTTGGAGCGGAGGTCGAGCTGGGCGAGTTGGTCGGGGATGGGCTGAGAGAGAAGGAGAACGAAGTGAGAGAGAGAGAGAGAGTACGAAGAGAGATGTGATCTGAGTGTGAGTGAGAGAGAAAATGAGAGTGAGAGAGAGAGAGCTGATTGAGAGAGAATTAATAGAGGAGAGAGGGTGAATGAGAATGAGAAAGAGAGAGAGAGGACGTGTGAGTGAGGGTGAGGGAGGGAGGCTTTTGAGGAGTGGGGGAATCACGAGGTTGGGGTGTGCGGGAAACATGGGGGAGGGTTTTAGGGAGGTGGGGTAGGGGAGAGATGAGAGATGAAGAGAGAGAAAGACAGAGAGATTAACAGATGAGAGGGAAAACACAGGGAAAAACACTCCTTTAAAATATAATTTTAAAATACCAAAAATTTTATTCAAATAAATATTAAAAATTTATGGTCAAAATAATAATAATAATAATAATAACAATAATGAATAATTAACTATTAATTTAAAACAAAAAATAGATGAAATCTGCAGGAATTATTTGTGGGGGAGTTCAAATCTAACATCCAAAATCCCCTTAGTATCCTGGGACAGAGTTTGTATGGGTAAAAAACAGGGTGGCCTTGGCATTTTCTCTGCTTCAATATGGAATCTTGCAGCTGCCTTAAAGAATTTATGGAATATTCATGTTAATAGGGAATTAATGTGGATTAAATGGATTCATGGTACCTATCTGAAGCAAAGAGATATCTGGCATGTTAAAGCAAGATCGGGAGACTCTTGGATGTGGAAACAATTAATCAAAGCAAGGGATAAGGCTCTGAATTTCTGTGGAGGAGTAGGAAACCTCATTCAGTTGATTGGTTCTTG